>NC_056739.1:1376698540-1377036040 GCF_019279795.1 Protopterus annectens
AGCTGATTATTGCATTGGTATAGGGGGCAAGTAAAGAAGAGTTAGGTGGGGGGGCCAAAGGGGAAACAGTTGGGGTCAGTTTGTGGGGAATGTGGGGATGAGTAGAGTCACAACATTCATAGGAGCACAGGACTTATTAGGTTAAAGCCCTATGGCTCTTGTCAGTTTTGTGAGTAGAGTTTTAAGAAGCATAATAGATAGTCAGTTGGTGGGGTAGTTTTAAATCTGGGTGCATTGTTACAGGGGAGTTAGAAGGTTTAAAGGAAGCTTGGTTGCAGGACAGGGCTGTGGTAGGACAGGTCTTAATTGCCTACTAGTGGTATAGGTAAGGAAAGAGCTCTCCAGGAGAAAGGCCAGGGCCAAACAGGGGTTAAGAATGGTTTGGTAATGAGTGAATTGGGGGTGTTTATGGCTGGGTATGTAGAGTATTTCGTTGCTGAGGATAGGCAAGTTTTCGGGAACTAGGTCAAGGGTTGCTAGTTTTTGCTAGCTAAGGTAGGGCATTAAAGTTAGAATTAGACAGTTCCCTACAGTAATGGAGTTGTTGCACATATAGAACTGGGTAGTGGGTGGGTTAAGGTGATATACTACAGTTAACAGGGTTTTGGGTGAGAGACTTGCTACTAGTTGTTTGACTGGGTGCCTTCTTGAGTTCAAGGGGTTATAGTTTGTGGTTTTGTTGTGGTTATAGGCTGTCAATACATTCAGGTTGAGCCATGATTTCAGCTTTGAAGGCAGCGGGCTAAAAGGGTATATGTTCTCTTGTTGTGGATGTTCCGGTGTTACAACAGGGTCACAGTAATCCTACTTTATTTAGTTTCATTAGGGTGTGTTTCAGTGATGGCATAGATTGGAGTTTATGATGGGATTCTAAGGTGCTTTACAAATAATGGGTACACCAAATGATGTTTGGCTTGACCCTTCCCTTTATGGGAAGGGGACTGAACAATTTTGGGTAGAAGGGAGGGGGAACAGCCCGGTCAGGCTGGTTGGAGGAGAAGAGGGATAGGCTTGCCCTCTTCTTTTCCCCCTCTGATGTCTGGATGTTCATTTCAAGGATCTGGGGAAAGGAAATGAGTAGTTGGAGGAAGCTTGCTGAATAGATAAGCAAGCTGAAGTAAGGATGGTGCTTATTTGGGAGAAGGTAATTCAATTGATGGTGCATGAAGTGAGTTGGGACGCTACTTCGTAAGTAAAGTAAGGGAGCAGAGGTATGGACCCTGCTTTTGGGCAGGGTGAGTAGGTACGCTGCCCTGATTAACACTGAAGTGAGATGGGACGCTGCTTCATAAGTAAAGTAAGTGAGTAGAGGTATGGACGCTGCTTACTGGGGCAGGGTGAGTAGGTAAGCTGCCCTGATTTACATTACAAGGATTTTATGCTGTATTTAGAATAGATTATATCATGAGTATTTGTAATTAATAAAGTTGGTGATCAAAGCTATGTTATGAAAATTTAATAAAGTTCGTCAAATGTCATTTGGTGTGATGCGTATTATGCTTTGCCTAGAGCTTGTCAACCAGGTGATCATATGATATCTATCATGTGACTTTTTATCATGTGATTTCTTTACCATGTGACTTTTTACTTGCTGCTATTTAAATGGAGTTCAAACAATGTGGTTTTATCTGAAGAGGTTTATATTTAATAAACGAAAGCGCTAATCCACAGTTTTTGAACCATGTTGCAATTACTGCATATTTACTGGCTGTTGTACCTGTCAGAGTCTCTGTGGCCTGCTGGTTTCTTATTTTCATGTTTTTTTTTACTTTTTAGCTTCAAGAGCTGCAATACTTTTCCCAGTCAATGTTTCTCCTCACCTATTGTAGCTGATTTTCTTTTAGGTCCTCTGTATTTCTTTTTTTTTACTGGCTTCCAGGCAATGAATGCACTTAGTAGCCAGTTACTGAAATTTACCCAGAAACACAAAAGTCCACTGGCTTTCACTGCTGAGTTTCTCTTTTCACACTGGGAGAGCTAGAATTAGACTGTTACTCAATGTGCAGCCATCTTGAAAGTCTGAATTTCTTTCCTTGGTTATGATATATGTTTAAGCCATCACTGAACTGAAAAGAAAATAAAGAAACCTCAAAGAATCTTGAACTCTATGACTTCTGGAGATCTAATAGTCCACAGAACCCCAACTTAATTGAATTACTTCCTCCACACTTACTACAGTGGAGCATTGCGCATTTAGGGTGTGTAAAAAGGCTGGAGAAAGAAGTAAGACAAAATATAAAAATCAAGAAAGAAATAATCTATCTCGAAAGTGTGGGACCTCAATGGGGAATGGGTAGAGGCACTGGGGGAGTGCACGTGGATCAGTTTGCTATGAGGAGGGCATGGAATCCTTTGTCTAGGGCTCCATTTCTCCATATTGTTGATTGCAGTCAGACATCTGATGTGTATATAGTCTTTAAAGTTGTTGTTATGGGTAGGTACTAAAACAATTCGGAGATGAAAGTGACTCACACTATATGTTGTTTAATCACAGGTGATGGTCATTGACCTGTTGTAACAGAGCATCACACAATTCCAATTAGGCCCACCCACAGCTCCCCTTGATTTGAAGTCACCAGCTGCCACTGATATAGAAAGGACAAGATTAAAAGATCCACTCAGAATGCATTGAGAAAATTTACAAAATGTAAGCCAAAATATGCATAAAACACAGTGCATAGACATAAGACACAGACTCCTATATCCATGTGATAGATATGCCTATAAGATGCCACATTAAGAGGCTGAGAACAGTTTCTTAAATGTATTCTATTATTAATGATTATAGTAAGTTACATTCACATCTTACATCGTGTACCAGCCATGCTATGATAACCAGGAAGGAAATGGACAATGTTTGCCTTTTTGATGTTGAAGGAATATGAAGACGCTTAGCTAATTATTTCCAATACTTGTCAAATCACAACAAAGAAACTTCACTGAAGCCCTGAACTGGTTTGATATATATGTTTGTTGGTATCAGAACATATACACACTATTTCTTAAACGTGTATCTTCTACTAACATTCAATAGACAGCTAATAGGTAACTGATCAGGTGTTTGACCATGCACAATTAAAGATCGGTCAGTGAAAGTATCAGAATTCTTTCATCTTTTGTACCCTTTTATTAAAAATCATGCAGAAGTTTACTCTGGAATTTGATATGTAGTCAGATAATTAGAAAAAATGTCATTTTACTCTATCAGGAAAAATAACCAGAAGATTACTTCTTTAAACTGTGGAGTATTTTTATTGACCTTCACCAGATGTGGGAGACTGATATTCTGTGCCTGTTGAACAATGTTAGAGGTTTTGTAATATAGGTAGGTAGGTTCATACTAAGCTAACTGCCCTTGTGAGCCATTTTAAGCCTAGCCAATTATCCCTTGTGAGACTAAAACCCTGTGCCTTGTGTTTGTAAGGCAAACACCTTAACCATTAGGCCATCCTCCCAACCCAAAATGCAACCCATTCCCATACCGGGAGTCGAACCCGGGCCACATGGGTGTAAACCAGGAACCCTAACCACTAGACCATATGGGAAAGCCCATAAAATAAATATCCACTGTCAGTCTCGAACCCAGGACCTTGGTAACGCTAGTCTGTATGACCTACCACTAAGCCATGACTCTCATATCTTTGCAGAAAGTATCCACAGCCCCAACCAATATTATCTATTTTCTTCAGCATATATGAAAGGATTTTATTTTTGTTTTAGTTTTTGCTTGATGCTTACCTGAAAATTTTTTTGAGGGGGGTGATGTCTTAAGGTAGCTTCACAATTTTATCTTGTTTAGATGAGCTGTTCGTTTAGCTTCCATTTTAACGTAGCTTTACAATTTAATCTTGTTTAGATAAGCTGTTTGTTTAGCTTCCATTTTAACGTAGCTTTAGAATTTTATCTTGTTTAGATGAGCTGTTCGTTCCATTTTAAGGTAGCATTGCTATTTTATACTGGTTAACTACACCATTTCTTTGTCTGTATTTTCTTCCAGCTTCCTAATTTTATTTGTGTGTGCTTTAAAGGTTTTTGCATTTCCATTTTTGCAGTCTTGTTAAACCTAATACACACTTATCAGTATTGTATGCTGCCACTAGACAAAACACAATACGGGTAACAATCTTTGGGGATGCTTTGTCCAAATACAAGCATACTTATTCAATACCATTTCACTGAAAATCAACAGAGAATATAATAGATGTAGTAATAATAATAATAATAATAATAGATTTTTTCACAAAAAATTAATATTCTACTATTTATTGCCCCTAGAAAATAATGCAGAAATGCCAGACTGCTTCATGTTATGGAAATACAGTCAAACAACTAAAATATTCAAAGTGATAAAAGCAAGTAAAGATGATGTGAGGCAACAACAGGCTGATGTATTATATGCTACCCCTTTCTAAAGAGATATATGGCGGCTGAGAAAAGGCCAGATAATGACTGAAATTTTTTTAACATATTAGCAGCCAATCTGTTTTACTGTTGCAGGAACCTTTCTCAAAGACAATTTACTATTCCTTACCCTCGATCCACGAGTGTATTTTACTCAAGATTATTTCCCCTGTCTCTCCCTTTTCACATCTTTGGTCATTTCTTTTAATTGGCTTTATGACAATTAATCCACTTGTTTACAAATTAAATGTTTCTGATAGCTTGGCTTTCAGTTCTAAGAGAAACACAAGCAAAGTGAATGTGGCTTTGCTACATGCCAAAAGCAGCAACAATAAAGGTAGCGGTTTAGAAGCTTTCCTTTCCTCACAGGATAGTATTAAGTGCATCATGACTGGAGCACAGTTTGTTTGTTTGTTTGTGTCTTTCGGCTTTTCCTGGTTAGGGGTCGCCACAGCGGAACTCCGGTCCGCTAATGATTGGTAGTTGATTTTTACGTGCCGAGTTACCAGCCCTGATGCACAACCTTCAACAAAGGTACGCCCATTCACGCATGTCTCCACGCAGAAGATGCTCTAGCTAAGAATCGAACCGGACAGCATGACTGGAGCACAGTTAAACATCCAAAATACAAATCGAAACTTCCATGGCATGCCTCTTTTCATTGCTGGATGTATCTGTCTTTGTTAAATAATTAAAACCCATAAGCCAATAAATTATCACATACCAGAAATTACTCATATAATAATTAATACAAATGGCATGGAGTATTGTGTTATAGAAATATGATGTTTACATTCATGTCCCTTACAGAGCATGGGGATTTCCTGACAGGTAACCCAACCAATGTGTTGCATTTATTTGTTTTATTTATTGTCCAGTAACAAGCGGAGTATTTTTTTAAATGTGTTAAACATAGTAGCAAGTGGAAATTACACCTCAACATTTCTGTACTGATTTGGAATGGCGTAGACTTAAGCTAAACTATTATAATTCAGAGGGCATAGCTCTCGACCTTCCATCCCCAAAATGTGAACCACCACCTCTCATAATGTGGAACACCCATAACTAGGGTGGGATGAAAGGGGCAGCTGTCCTGGGCTTAACCTATTAGGGTACATAATCAATTGATGATACGGCATAAGTGTTATCATTTCTCTAAGAAGCTGCAGGTGATGTCATAGCTTCTTTAATAAATGCCACTACTGCAATGATAGAGCCTAGAGATTCAGTAACTGTAAGTAGATTGTTCCAGTTGTAGCAAGGAACTTGTTGCAGTTACAATTTAGAGTGAAAATAATGTTTTTTTTTTTGGGGGGGGGGTTAGTTTGGGGCACCAGTCTGGGGACCTACTTGGCTACAGCTCAATCTGTTCTGTAGTAACACCTTCAACCACCTAGGCCAAAATTAAGTCTTAAAAGGGAGTAACAGACATTATTAAGCTAATATATATTTGCAGCAGCAAAAATTGTGCAAATGATCCAGCTTTACTGCATAAATGTTTCAACATATTATTCATGGGAATTCAAACCATTTCATGGTTTGTGACTCAATATTATTGGTATCAATAGATGGCTGTAAGTTAAATCAACAAAGTATAAAAGCAACAGTGACAGAACCAAGAAAGCCTACACCTCAAAAACAAAATAAACAAAAATGAAAATACATTGAAAACAAACTAATCGAAAAAGGACACAAATAGTCTTCCTTTTCAATTACTAACCCTAATCCTAATAATTACTATTGCGAAAATTTGTCTGATTAGTAACCCTAATAATCTCTGAAGATCAAATTTGTCTGATTAGTAACCCTAATGATCTCTGAAGATCAAATTTGTCTGATTTGTGATATTGTTAGGTAAGGGGGATTTCATAAACGAATGTGTAGGGTTAGGATTAGTATGAGGGACAGAGTTAGGTACAGTATGTTTAGGTAAGGTGGACAGGAGGGTTTATGTCCAAGAAACTGAGAAATATGCACACACCATGACAAACACACCTAACCCCCATACACTTGCATACACACACACACACACACACACACACACACACACACACACACACACACACACACACACACACACACACACACACACACAAAACACTAAATCCTTCCCCTTACCTAACCATTACCCTAACTTGCATGTACTCACACAAGCACACACTCACATATGATCTACCCTAACCCACTTACATGAGAACACACAAGCTCAATCATCCTGCATTAAAAAAACACTCAGTCAATTAACACTGCATTCGGTTTCAACAACCCAGCTCTTCTGTAGAACAAAGTGTCAATCAACAGAATAACTGGCACCCATATAGCCATACTAAATACAAGAAAAAAAATATTGCATCTATATATGTTTATATATGTGTGTGTCATTATTTAGATATTTTTTGCAATAACTAGACTTACATTGACAGACTTGGATTAGTACTGAAAAAATCTCCAGCAGGTTTTTTTGTCTGATTCAGATCCTTCACAAGACACAAGTGATGGTGTTCATTAAATTTGCATAGCCCTCTTTGTAAGCATATTGATGCCAGCAAAAGGGATGTAACACTTGTAAACCTAGGATGAAAAGGAAAGTGCACTTTTTCTTCTAATAAGACAGCATGACCTTTCTGCTGCTAAAATGCAATAAGTTATTCATATTAACTAATCCATGAGGTTTGCAAATTATTTTCCAGCAATCACAATGAAATAGGCAATGTATTAATTTTCCTTTTGAAAGAATACATTTGCATTATAAAAAGAGTAGTGTGCAATCTTGCTAAAGGTAATGTCTTTCCTACACACATTTTAAATCATAATTCTTTTATCCTTTCATCTTTGGTAATGGATATACTACACTACTAACAGATTTTTTCTTAACACTTTATTGTTTGTGTGTCTAAAACAAGCTGCCTGGTTATTTGTCACTGGAGAAGTGTCAATTAAAATCACTTTTCTGCTTGATTTGACTACAGAGCCAGCCTGATTATACTAGCAATGGAGTCTACAAAAATGATATTCCTTCATTGTGTGGTCACATCAGTTAATGTTATGTAAAAAATCTGACCGAAAAACTCCATATAGTCTGCCTTTCAGAAATTATTGCCATGTGGCTGTTCAAAATGCATGCAGAGCTCTTCGCAGTTTGGCTGACCTCACTGCTAACATTCATGTATGTAAATCACTGTTAGCCTGTTTTTGAGAACCACATTAGTTTTCCTTCATGAATTCTAAGGCAGGAATTCATGATCATCCTCTGGCCATTGTGTTTACATAGCATAAATATAATGCCCTATGCAGATTGCCTCAAAACCCTACCTCTATACTTTGTTTCAAGCAGACTGCTGAGAGGTGATTTATGCCTGGCATACAAGGTATCCTTGGATCCATCTCTGATGGACTTTTTGCATAGCCACACAACAAACAGCACCAAAACTACTAGATCTAAGAATTTAAACTTTGCTTGAGACTTAAATAGGTCATATCTGAGGGATAGGTATATATCTCAAAGAATCACCATTCTCTGGAATAGGTTTCCCTAACCCTATTCAAGTGCAATCTGGACCAGTGGATAGAAAATAAAATTCACCCCTGGTCTGACACCTAAGTCTCTGTTGAAAACAGGCAGCCATTAAATCATACCCTAACATACACTCCTTAAAATAACTTCTAAGGCACAATAACTTCTGAGATACATTTGAGTTTCATGGCTGGGCTTTTAAAGGGCCCAGTGGTTGTTAACAGTGTACTCCTATGAGCTATGCCTAGCGTTTTTTTTTTTTCAAAGTGGTTTCTGCAGAATAACCTGCATATTGAACCAGACATGTATAACCTACTGAATAACACCAGCAGTCTGAGCAAAGGACAATGAAATAAACAGAAACATGATGCAAATGGGAGAATTCATACCTGTCTGCTTCATAGCTAGGGAAATGTTACAGTAGGGTGTGTGACCCTTGTGAAGTACATCAGAGTGATGGCAGGCTAACATGGCCAAATCTATGCTTGCCCATGCATGTACTGTAGTACTACGATGGAGCTACAGCTCGTTCTTATGTGACACAAGAAGTGTGAACGTGCATCAAAGTGCCAGTCCTAGTCATTATATCATTGGAGAGGAAATACATTAGATAGGACAACAGGAAAAGAAAGAACAGCAATTAGAGGAAATGCATTAGGGTAGCCATAAGGTATGATAGGTGGGAGGAGGAAAGGATACTTTTTATTGGAAAAAGAGATCCTTTTTTATGTATATAGAAAAGAGGAGTAGATGGGATGTAGTGGGGGAAAGCTGTAGATGGGTTACAACAAAGGGTAACTACCAGGGACAGACAAACATAAAAATCAGAATCCAACTGACAGGGGCAGGAAGCACACAATGTGGGAAGGTAAGAATGTAGACACAGAAATACAGAGGGTGGACAAATGGTGATAAAGAGAGTCAAACAAGAAACAAGGAATGGGGAGTGACATACAAGGGATGGAAAATACGAGGATGAATATAGGGGTAGAGTCCTGCAAGGTTGGATGCCAGGCCTCTTCACTGATAAACAAAACAAGCATCATACAATTTGGTGAACAATGCTAGGCATTTCTTGTCAGCCACGTGACTCTTCAAGTCACCCCAGAAAGTGGTCATCCAGTTGCTGCCACATTTCAGCCACTACCAGTCTCCACACCTGAAGCTGATGCCTAGAGATGACAGCAGACCCCTCTGGACCACTATAAGAAGATGAGCCTTCTTCTTCACACCAAAAGTAATGATGGAGGGCAATGGAGAACCCTCCGAAATACATCAAGCAAGAAAACTATTGTTCTCATGCATCTGTATTTGCCTCCAAACTGAAACATCTGGAAGTCTTTTGCAGTTTGCACCACGGAGGAATTTTTGTCACTGCTAATTTCTAAAGTGCATTTCCTTTTCTTTTGGGCTGATTTTCTGATATCAATAATGTATTCAAAATAGGTAGTTTGTTTTTGAACCTTCTGCCCAGAAGTGACCTTGTAAAAGACGGAGCCACTGCAATGATATGTCCTTGGATTCCAAAATCTTCATAGCAATTACCACTGCTCTTTCTCATGAGTTTGTATTCTGCTTGGATATTTCCTTTCACTTGTTCATGTGTATAGCAGTCAGTTGGATTTTTGACAACCACTCATTCACAAATTTTCTGAATTCTTGATTTTGTTATTGCAGACAACTCTCAAACATGATAATATCAGAAATAAATACTTCAAAAAACGAATCATATTTGCTCTTCTTGTAGCTGTCACACTGAGTATTTTAAGTTACAGGAATAATAATTTATATGCATAAGATGAATAGCTTTTTTCAACTGAAACAAATTTGTGCCTGGTCCTTTCCTTAGATATCTGCTGACATTTTTTCCTTTGAATTGTCATGGTATGAACTGTAAATTTCATGACTTTGTGGCACACGTTTAACTGGAGTCATCATTCAGGGCTAGTATACATCTTGTTTTTTCTTTGCATTTTACCATTTCCAAACATGATTCTTGTAACTCAGGCAGGTGTCTTCTCAGCTGATTAGGAACTGTTATTTTGTCTACTTTGGGCTTGAAACCTTGGGTACAACTTATTTCTACCTTAAAAAATAATACAAGTTATCTTTCTTTACCAGTGATTTGAAAACAGGTCAGCCTTCTTTCATTTACTCCATTTCAAAATCAGGACAGCTCATCTCTGGAAATGTTTTACTTTTTCTTCTATCACTAATAACTTGAGAATTGCATAAAAGAACCTCTAAATTTTCTTCCAGCAAGTCATCATAGTTATCTATTAAATATGCCTTAGTTATACTTGCTATGCGTAGTTCCTCGTCTAGTCTGTATTTGACGTTCAGATCATACATCTGTAAAGGAAGTAACATCATCTAGAAATTTCAGAGCTACATTGTGCAAAGACTATCCAAATATGAATGATTCATAATCTGTAGCCATCTGAACTTCTCTACCATAGGCATACTCAGAATTTCTCATATTAGTACACTGTTATTAACAGCTACCTTCTGTGGAAGCATATGGCATGATCTCTGCTTCACCTTCAGTGCTATGAGTAACAAAGAATTATTTGAACTCCTTCAATTAAAGAGGACCAGTAATAAAGCAAGTACCTGTTCTACAGGTGTAAACCCATATTGCCATATCAATAACAGTAGATGGCAGAACAGCAATCAAACCCAACGTGTCTTAAATTTCCTGAATAGTCTATAATTACAAATGAGGCAGAGGACTTCCCCAGAAAACTGTGAAACTATGCTGGATGACTGGATGAGGGATCACAAGTTTTCAAAATTATCTTAATAATCTAATTGTGACAAGACATTTGTGATACCATTGACTTGCACCCCGCCCAACCCACTGACTAAGTCCCAGGGTTTTGTCTTTTATACACTTATGCTTAATTGACCAACATAGGTGTAAACTCAAGGTTCTTGTACATAGCACAAACAGAAAGCTATAATTCAAAGTATAAAGGAATGATGATGAAACAAGAGGAACACTCAAGAAATAAGGAGCGAGTGAGATTTTGGATGCAAATCCGTATGGAGAATAACAGTCATATTCATGAAGTAGCAAAAACTATTCTAAGAACTAAGCCAACACAAGAAAGGAGAAAGGAGATTTTGCTGATAGGGATGACTACTGTTAGCTGTACAGAGAATAGGCAAGAGGGGGAAGAATTTACTAGAGAAACTGACAAAGGAACTAAGGTACTGGGAGCAAATAACCACAGAAGGAAAGATAATAGAATGGGAAGAGACCAAGAAGACATTTGGACTACAGACAAGAGACTGCCTTCCCTATCAGGTATCAATATCAGAGTATAGGCAAAGAGAAAGGGAGAGGGGAATATTAAATGAAAGACCTGTTATGGTACAGTTCTTAACTGAATCTAGAACAGAAGCCACTGTTAAAAAAATGGATAATTAGTACGGCATGTAAAATATTGGTTTCCGTTTGAAGACCTTTGTCCGTGTTATACTTGTTTGGTTACAGAGAAAAAAAGCTGCCAAGAATGTTATATTTGGGACAAAATCTGTGTTGTTTATCTGTTAAATGCATATTGTTTTGAATATACCAACATATTTGATTAGCAAAAAATCTTGGCTAAACTTGTATGTAACGGATATAAGTTAGCTATAACTCTATAATCAATTACAGATATAGTACAGGTTACCGTATTCTTTCAAGCTTAATACTAATATTTTTGTGTTTATTAACAAATTAAAAGAGTAAACATTAACAGTTTAGTAAGAATCAATCTACGGTATGTATTTTGTGTGCTGATAGCAACACACTGAAGTTATATTTATAGTTTACTTTTGCATGTACTAGTCAATTGTGTTTCTATAGCTTTGAAGCAAATGTCTTGGTATTGAACTAGTTTATATAATATTATGTGATTTGTTGCCTGTTTGATCATAAAAGCTAGATGATTTTGACAGGGAGGCAAACATGCCCTTAATGTCTTTAGCATATCAGTGTTGAGTTTAATGAACCTGCTTTAGGGAAGCTTTTGTTGGGGGTTGTTTTTTTTTTGTTTTTGTTTTTTTAAATATTTTTCCAGAATTACTTGGTAGAATCAAATGCTTATTTGGTAAAGTCCTACAATACTCTGTTTTGACTTTGTTGATTTTTATTCTTGGTGAGTACCTTAGATTCTGATAGTCTTCTAATTCTGAGATGTTTTACATATCCTTTTTCCATTCATTTGATGTATTGTCTCATTTTTTACAAGTAGTTTTAAGTTAGAATTCAATCATGGGATGTGGTGACTTTTTAGTCATCCTTTTCTTTATGGATATAGCTTTTCCTGTACAGCAGTGAGGCTATTACAAAAAGTAATTAGGTCGAAGGTGATATTTTTGCAGGCATAAACATTTGGCAAATCTAATAACTCTAGTTCAGTTAAGGGTAAGGTTTCATACTTTGGCTTTTTTTTTTTTTTTGTTATTTTAAGAGACCAGTAATCAATTAATGGATAGTGATCACCAGTGCATCCAGTAGAATGTGTGCATGTTGTAATGTTAAACTTGAAATGAGGTTGCAGGAACACTTAGCTACTTCCGATACCAAGAATCTTCCAAAACTCAGCAGTTAAAAGAACAATAACTCCAAATAACCAAGGAACGTTCTTTATTTCACATTCAGTGCCCATAAGGGCTTCTTCAGACTGTACAAAGTGTAGCATAAGGCACAGCCTTAAATAATCATGACTAATTAAGCAATCAACATCCAGTTTAAATTTTAAACAGAAAGGTTGCTATTCAAAAAGATTATCAGACTACTATACATTGCTAAAACTTCATAAAAATATTTCATTAAATGAAACTTTTGTTCAAAGTAAAATACTTATGTTACCATATGTTCATAAGTGTTAAAAATATATCTTACATTAACATAGTTAAATTATCTTACATAAATATATTTTATTAGAATTTCAGCTTTCAATGGTACTAACAACAAACAACCACTTGATGGCATACTATGTCAAACATATATAATCTTCCAATATTAGATGTTAAGACATAATTTCAGGTCATTCCTGTACTAGAATTTCTTCATTTTATTGTACTAATCTATTTATATTAATAACTTGGCTTGTTAAAACATGACATTAAAAACAAATCATTGTACCATGTGCATACAAGTTTTCGGTGTATGCAATGTATATTAAGCATACTGCTACTGTTGAAACATGATACTTTAAATCACCAAAAACTATTGTATTCATATTCTAGTGGAATACATGTGTAATGTTAAGCATGAAATCATCATTATGATGTGTAATCTTGGTAAGGTAGTTTCATGTTATGTCTATAACAATTAATAAAATCTATGCTTATAATATCTCTAAAAAACTTTCTTTAATCCCCTCTTCTTAAGAAAAGGATAGATGTTAATTTTATCATTTAAGCCAGGGGGGTGATCTGCTTTGCAACGAATGATCCATCTAGTTTCGTATTCAAGAGTGGTAGTCTCTATGTCCCCTCCTCTCAAAGTGCGTATAACATTTTGTATAACACAAAACTTAAATATATGATGTCTACCTTTCTTGGTCACATGTCTGGCCAGGGCAAGTGTTCCTGCAACCTCATTTCAAGTTTAACTTTGATTTACTTTCAGCAGGAACACTGTTTTCTGGGTCGGAACGCTGAGCTTGTTCGCATGTTGTAATGTATTTGGTATGTTAGTAATTATATCACTGAACAATGGCAAATTTGAGTTGTAGTACTTATCCTTGTACCTTCTTTAATTATTTGAGGGGATTCTGAGAGATCAGAATGTGGTTTAGCATACTTTTTAGAGAACTATTCCAGTTAATATTGAAATTATCACATAAAAATTAATGCAATATTCCAAAACCAACAAACTGATTATATAATGTTGCCATTAGTGAGAGTTTATATAGTTTATATAGTTTATATAGTTCTTTTTATAGAGTCTATTCAATACTCCACCAACGTGTCTTGTTCCAGGGTGCAGTCTAAGGAGTCAGTGAAATGGATTGAGAAGTAGAAAGAATACCAGCAGATATCTTTTAGCAAAGAATCTGTCAAAACAATCACCTTGGGTTTATGCACCATTTCCCATGCTTCAAATTGAGTCAGTTTATTATTAAAGTTACAGATGTTTAGCATTACTGTGAAAGAGGTTTTAGGCTGATAGTATTAGCTGATGGGTGAGAGTTGTAAATGTTAATTAGAGGACCAAGATTTACTTGAACATTATCTGTGAGAAGAATTGTTACAAGTAGAAACAGAAACATATCTAAGCTATAAAAATGATTTCAGCAGTAGGTGCTTACATAATAATAATTTAATAGAAATAAAAAAAATGTTCTTTTGTGGAAAAAAAAGAGTAGATAAAGTTTGCAAGTACTTTATGGAATGTGAAAGGTTTTTGGGGAGAGGAGACAGACATCTTGAGGGGAAAGTAAATTTATATAAGAGTAATGGTAATTGTGCAAAATGCATGCAAATGGAATATTATGCAGTCTATTTCCCTGATAAAAATGCATGCTTGTATATGTAAGTAGACAGATTAGTGAAAACCTTGGTCACTGTATATGACAGACTACTCATGCAAGGTAACAAGTTGTATTTGGTTCATTCTATGGAAGCTGATTAAAGGACAACAATGGGATTCTACTAATAAATGCTCAACTTCTCTGTCCTTTTTCTCCCTATTCACAGTCTCTGCTATGAATAAACAACAATTCAGTATTTAAAATATTTGAAATCAACTGTTTCTCTCCACTAAAACAGTACCTTACTATAATATGGTGGTTTCACTTTCAAAAAAACTTTTATCCTGCCCTGGAAAAGCTTGCTGCAGTCTCCAATTCATGGATCTCATTAAGGCCAATGAAGACAGGTAGTTTCCTGGCCAATTCCTTCCCGAAACTGACATCACCAAGACCGTCCTATGAACCTACCCATGCTGTGATGTCACAGCTCCCCGGTCCTTCCCCTACCCATACAGAAAGTAAAGGCTAGAACGGGGAAACAGTACATAAGTCAAGTCTCCTGCTGTGAGCTGTCAATCACAGCAGGTAACAGCTCAAATTACCCTTACCACTTTGACAGCTAGGGAAGTTAAGTGTGAAGGGGAATGGGGGATGGGAGATAAGTCATAGTACAATTCAGGCTTCACAAAAGACTGCAATTTAACCATTCTAAAAAGAAGCAGCAATAAAATGCACTTTGAAAGTCTGTTCTCTGGCATTCGTACTGTTCGTGTTTTAAGTAGTCATTGAACGGCATGAAATGTTACTTAAAATGAAATGACTGAAAGACAGTGGTGTATGCATTTAAAATCAGTGCAGTGACATGAGCTTTAGGAAGAAAGAGACTTGCATGATGTGATTTTTTTACAGACAAGCACTGCATTGTGGGATACCTAAAGGTAGACTAACCAATCAGGATCACTTCAAGATGCTAGACCCTATGTGGTCAGGCTAGGAAATTACATATAATAATATTTAAAAACCTGTAAACCGTCCCAGAGTTGTGTTAAAATGTAGGAAAAACCAAACCATGATGAAATAAACATGTTTTTTGAGTCAGAGGGTGTGGGTCTCCTTTAAACTAAAGGCTTTCAGCATTTAACTATGCCAAAGACAATGCAAAACACAGTTAGTGGTGCATCATCTAAGCTGAAGACTGCTTCCACCACAGTGGGTTCATATCCAAAGTTAATAAGCACCTTAAATTAACTAACTCCAGAAGGCATAAATCACATGCATCCTAATCCAAAGAACCATTTTTTCCAGAGCCCTTTTAGCCAGATGTCTGTATGTCCATCACTCATGCAGTGATCAGCTTTAAAATCAAAACAAACACATAACTAAAGGAATATCAGTTACTGGCATATCTGACATCTATATGTCATACTCTATGGATAGCCTTCCAACCATGTGCAGAGAGCAGTATTACATCCTTTACATTATTTTGTGTTGCAATATACTTCCTTTATTTGAAATAGAATAACACAGTTGCCTCTTACTCATGCTGTTTTATAAATACTCTTAGCAGTACAAATTATCTTGGTTTTATAAGTACAAAAGTAAAAAAGATGGATAAAAATAATTTTTCTGAAGTCACACTAGCAGAACAGAATATTCTAACCTACAACTTCATGTATCACATTACATATGCCATCTCCTAAAGCTCTGACTTGTCAAAGCGAAGATACATTTCTTCAAATAATAGATATTAGAAAATGGGTTAAAAGCATGCAACACTAAAATAAAGAAGTTTGCAGTTACTTTTCTGTGCTGACAACACTCACAGCTGTGATATTTATGGCATGCCAGCTTAACATTTTTCTACTTTAATCTGATAAACGCAGAGGCTTGCAGTGACAAGTCAGTACCTGTCTCATTATTTATGCAAATAGCATCACGTAATCTCTAGCTTCAGGGGAGTTCTGTAAATGAAAAAAAAATAATTACTGGCATATTTTTATTTCAGTAATGATATTTTTGAAGGAACTGCACCATCTTTGTCTTGGTTCTGTATTGTGATGCCTAATGGAGGCATTTGATTTCTGTTGTTAATAACTATTTCTTCCAACGGGAATCTTTTAAAGATTTTTTTATATAAATTAATGTTACAAAATAATTAACTGGGAAATGGAGCCTTGTGGCCTCATACATCTCTGTATGACAGTAGAAGACAGAAAATTATTTCATCTGTAGAGGTCAAAATTCAGACTGATTAATATGTTTTCAAAGCCTAGTGGAAAAAGATGTTTCCACAGTGTAGCTGCAGTCATTCTGAAATTGATATTTTCTTCACTGTGATAAGGTGCCATCCATTGCTAGAAGTTTCACATACTCATGACGTGATTTACTAACTAGGGAGAGTAAGATACAAACTACATGTTTTCTGTAGAATAAAACAGTACGATGGTTATTACCCATGCTGCAAGCTGATATGCAGATAAAAAAGAACTCTGACGTAAGTCAGTGTGCTAAACATGACTTACAACATTTATTCTAAAATTGTACTGCAACAAAATATAACTGTATAAAAGACAATAGCAAAGAAATTGTATTTGGGTTTGGAAGATCACCCAGTGAACTTGCTATTTCAGAAGTGCCATCGAGCTTTCAGCTTAAAAATTCCTGTTTCATTATGACTAGTCAGAAGCAAAATAGCTTAGTTCTTGTAGACAAACAGAAATCACCAGAATTTTGTTCCTGCTTCTTGTTGTCCTTTACTGTATTCCAAGTTCTGTTACCTGATAACTTGAAATGTATGTCACCAGCTACACAAAACTAAGTCTTACCTACTATCTTAAACTCTCCCACATTAAATGTTATGAAAAATATATAAAAACTGCATCTAAAAATTCTCTCTAAGTAATTTTTGATATTAGACTTTATTTGTAATGATAATAGTATTTTCAGCTAAAAAGCAACATTTTCCATAGATCCATATATATGAGTTATACTTACATTGTCATGACTAATTAATGAATATTAGAAGCCAGTATGTCACCTAACGGTAAGCTTAACACAATAATTTTGTTATATAGCAAAGTTTGTTTCTTGGGTGACTGTTTATAGAACGTAGGTAAAACAGGACTAGAAGTGGGGTTTCAGCATTCTTGATCTCAAAAATCAATGCACACCATTTCAACCATTTATTCTAGTAAATTAACTAATGGGGGTGGGTTATACAATCTTCACTGACAAATGCTAGAGTCAGGTCAACAGGGTAAAACATTAGTGGTCTAACAAAAGCACCTGCCCACACCTCTGACTTTAATTACGGATATTATACCTTAGACTATGGTTCATTTCAAGGCCATAACTAGGGTGGGGTAATGGGAGGTGTTGGTGGTGCAGAACTGCAGTACCAGCACTCAGTTATGAAGCCACAAGGATATCAGAGCATTATAATTAATGCCAAAATAGCATTCACACTTCCTGCGATGCTCAGTGTGTGCTAGAAACTGTGGCAAGGTGCTTCTTATGGTCATTACAAGTATTGTAGTACAGTTACACAACTATATAAGACCTGGAGAATAATGCTTTATACTAGACTTGTGAAAAAATAACTATTGGCTTTGATTTATGGTCATATGAGTGTCAATATAAATGTATATACACACATACACAAACTATATATATGGGTTACGTTCAGAAGCTCGAAATACTGAACTCTCGAATTTCAGTATTTCGAGCCCAAGAAGCCGAATCCACATAATAACGAAAGTTTAGAAGTGCGAAATTCAAAACCTCGAATACCAGAGGCTTTGAATTTTGCGCTTCTAAAGTTCTGCTATGGTTATGTATTCAGGTAAGTGTATCTGTGCGCGTGTGTGTGTGTGTGTGTGTGTGTGTGTGTGTGTGTGTGTGTGTGTGTGTGTGTGCGTGTGTGTGTCAAGGGGTTTGGGTAGGGGCTGTGGTGTGTGTCAGTGTGTTTTGTAGCTGTGATGTGTGTGTGTGTGCGAAGAGAAAGTAGCTTGTGTGGTGGTGTTTTGTGTGTGTGTTTGTATGTAGTGTGACCTCGGAGTGAGAATATTTAAGTGGGGGGCACAGCCCCCACATCAGGGGGTGCAGGGGGGCTTGCCCCCATTCTTTCATGTAGTAGAGTGATTGTGTGTGTGTGTGTGTGTGTGTGTGTGTGTGTGTGTGTGTGTGTGTGTGTGTGTAGTAAAACCGCAAAATTCAAAACTTCCGGTATTCGAGGTTTTGAATTTCACGGTTTTTAGTTTTCGTTGTTTTGTGGATTCCACTTCTTGGGCTTGAGATACTGAAATTCGAAATTTCAGTATTTCAAGCTTCTGAAGAGAATCCATATATATATATATATATATATATATATATATATATATATATATATATTTTTTTTTTTTTTTAACATAATATATATATATTTATATATATATATACACACACACACACACACACACACACACACACACACACACACACACACACACACATAATTTGCACCATTAGCCCTCAAATTCTGAGGTTCAGGGCAGAGTTTAAAGGTATAGGCTGGAGTTATCAACAGAGAAGATGCCACACAGTGAGACGTAACAGTGAATGAAAGCACTGGAGTTGAACATGAAATGCTTACATGGAGCGAATCATATCAAAGATAACTTAAAAGTAATTAGATAATGCTAATGAGGCAGAAAAAGACTGTTGTTGGATGACTGTGGAATAAAGAGCCTCCTATTTTAAGAGACAGTAGGCTTAGATAGTGAAAAGAACATATACAAAATGTACAGTGAGAAACTGCTGTACTAGGTACCACAAAGAACATGGAAAAAGTCAAATAAATGACTGATTCAGATTAAACAGTGAGGGAAATATAATGTGATGGTACAAGAAAGGAAGAGAAATATCTCACTGACATCAGGTGACAACACACTTCTGGAGGAAGCAAAGCAGAAGAAAAATGCACACAAATAGAAAACACTTAAACCGTGATGTGTGAGATGGAAGAAAAGAAAAAAAAACATAAATCTTCGCTTTTAAGTTTTTCATCTCTTTTAAAATATTATAGTACTACTTTTTGGCCATCAGCTCTAAGCATTTCTATACAACATTTCATAAATATCATCAGAAAATAATCTTTAGTAATTGGAAACTCCAATGGAAAAGTGTTACATGTTTACTTGTTTCATACTGTTTATATATTGCGCTGTACTCCCATGTTTACATTTTTCTTACTTATAAATATCTATATGGATTACATTTTATATTTGCTCTTAGTCTGATGTGCTATTGCACAGTTAGAAACAGTCAATAAAAGTGTAATTTTCAAAAAAATAAAAGAATTATGAAGAGGATTAATTAATTACAGTTTGTTATGAAACTAGTTACTCTTGTGGGCCATTTTAAACCAAGCCAATTTGCCTATGATAGGTGAGACTCAAACCCTGTACCTTGTATCTGTTTGGTAAATGCCTTAATTATTAAGACAAACTCCACATCCAACCCCAAACCAAACCCTGCAGTGAAATTCCTTGACCATGAATCTAACACTGGCTGTGGTGGTAAGAATGCCAAATCTTAACCACTAGACAACCATGGATCCCCTATAAGGATAATAATAAAAAATATATTTTGGGGCACATAATACAAAAAGTCAAAAAAATATAGCAGAATAGAATAAGATGAGAGAAGTGATATTGATTACAGAAGATTTTCCATATAGGTACAATCTCATATATTTGAAGAGGATATCGCATGTTGAGAATCACAGATATATATTGTGCAAGGATATTGGATATGAAGAAACAAGTTGATAAACTAATAGAGCACAGCAGCAAAATAGGGTTAATAATTCATAAAGAAGAAAATAACATTAGAAAGGAAGATGATATTATGAACGCTGTAAAAGCAGATCTGAGCAGTAAAAAGTGATAACAAACGGAAGATTGTTACAATTTGGTTTGTGTATAAAACTTACAAACAACTATAGTAAAAACTAAGGCCTGAGCTATCATGATTTAGATTCATTGGCCATTGGTACACCCTCAAGAATAAATAGCAGCTTTGTAGTAAAGATGTAAAATATTTGGTAATATCAGATAAAATATTTTTGACTTACAAAATCTTGAAACTTGAAAGAAATAAGTATTTTTAGAAAAAATGAGCAGGTTAAACAGGGAAGTAACACTGAGCCTAATAAATCAAGTTTCAGGCTGAATAAAAATATACAGAAAGGCTAAGACAGATGTGACGAGGGATACCTGGCTTATGGCATAAAAGTAAGGAACAAACATGTAGTATTATACCAGCATCTTATGTAATACATGAACATAAATAGGTGCAGTTTAGCTATCTACATTAAAAGAACATATTAAAATTAAGACTATCACTAAATTAGAAATTACCTGAATGTTGGTGGAATGTGTGACAGACATGCTAAGGCAGCAAGGGTAACAGTTGATGACAGGAGTAATGTATTCAGCAAACAAAATCAACAGAAATATGACTAGAAGCTCTAGTAAATTTCTGCACACAACAGACAAAATCAGTAGAGGTATCTGCAGTATGATATATAGGTATATTTTGAGCACGTGGTAAACAGTGTCGATAATGAATGCAAAATTTAAAACAAAAATCATATATCTTAGCTCAAAATAACCTACAGTGGGTCATATGTCAAATGTTACACTACCAAATGTAACAGGGTATTGGACACAATCTGCGTTAACAAGAAAATAAATGCAGAATATGGTATTACCATCCTTACTCAAAAGTGGCCATGCATTCATGAAGCCAAAAATAGCAAGCCTAATTAAAACACTGTGAGTACACAAAATACAATACATAACAGACATTTGTCAGTGCAGAATGCTGGCTTACATTGGAGATGAAGTGTAGCAATAGAGGCTAAAGCTTTGTTCTCCTGTCCTGACACCTATATGCAAACATTTTTGTAATCATATAAAAATGGTGGAAAGTTTAGGTTGCCTATATTTAGGTATTTTCATTGCTGTATTCCACCATCTTTGTCTCATAATATAAATAATCCACAGCAATGATTTAACTGATTGCCAGGACGTCTCATTAAGATGCAACTCATTAAGAATGAGCTCCCTGTTCCATGGAAGTGGAACCTCAGAAGTAGTTTATAATAAGTAACAAAGTGAGCAGTGTAGTCCTCCCTCCCACACATGCACACTGGATGATTGTGGGGCTAAGCCCTCTCTAAAAATCAAGTCCACAAATGATCCTGTACATAACAGTAAATTAGAAAGTTCAGAAAGGCATTCATACATGTCAACAAAATGTAACCTGACAAATGTCAAATTATTATATTACAGCTTATCAATTTTATGATTTCCCAACAGTGTTTTCTAGTTATTATTGTGGCAGTGAATGTGCTATGGCTCCCATAAGTGCTTACACCCTTACCAGGTGTTTCTCTTTTCCACAGAATTTTGAGGCCGTAGAGTTAGTATGTGTAAGTAAGGGGAGTGTGGGGGGATATTCTCCCACATGGGGAACTTGCAGTATCTTGAAGAATTCCCTTTACCCTGAGATGCAGTGATCTACGATTTATGTTATATAAGTAACAAGGGGTATGAGACATAAGCCCCATGTCAGTAGGGTTCAGGGAGTACAGTCTTCCTGGTAAAATTGCTATAAAACGATAACTATTTTATTTTGTTTAAATGCTCATATTTGTTTTATATATCAATGTTTTGTGACTGCTTGTGTGTCTGTTGATCACTTATATATCAATGCCATGAAGTCCTGATGTCTGTGTAAAGCTTCTTCACTTAGAATAAATGGGCTGAATGATCCTGAAATGTAACTCTTTAGATGCTATAGTTATCTATAGCCCATCTCAATTATTTTAATGCTGGTTATCACCAGAAGAAATAACACTGCTTCCAATAAATTTTAAATGGTTATAGACAGTAAAACACCTACAACCACTGAATAATAATTATGTGGTCTTATTCGATAATTCAAGAAACCAGTCATATGCACACTTATTCTGTACTCTAAATTAGCCTTTACCTCAGTATTTCCATCCTCTCAATTCTAGACAGTAGATTCTAAAATTTTGCAAGAAAAAATACATAAAGTACTTATTTTTATCAAATCTTCATACCTAACTACAAACTCAACTAGGTTTCAAAGTTCCAAAGCAATAATAAGATATTCTTTAATGTATCAGAAAAATGAAAGGGAAGAATCGTGACTGCAACATGTTACCAACAGGCAATGAAGTGATAACCCATCCATGAAACATAAAGTTTAATAAACCGTTTTGTGCAGACTTCAAACTAAGCATATCTTGAGTGCTACACAGATAATGGAAACATCCATTACATAACTACTGACATAACAACTACTAACAGAAATAAAAGCATAACATCAGTTTCAATGAGACAAGATAACATACCAAGTAGTTTCCTACACAAACAAAATAATACACTGGGGGGGGATTCCAAATCAATCATTTTTTTATACTGCCCTATTTTTAGACAAAGAGCACAGGGCTTTAAAAATACAATAACAATGTTATATGAGAGCATTTAATTCTATACATTAATAAAACAAATTCAAATACAATAAAAATTCTAAATGGAACCAGACAAATATGTCCACTACCTCCATACCTCTTTAACTTATATATAGAACCTCTATTTTTACTCATAACCCAAAAAACATACCATCATATTACAGAAATGTTTAATAATAAAATTGCATTAACAACCTTTCTTGATTTAAACTTATATTTCACGCTCCCTAACACTGACGTGTGCAAAATTCTAGACTCAGTTAACAGCTTTTCAAAAGTTTCAAACTATGAAATTACTCCCACAAAATCCCTAATTTTCCCTCTCAGTCCATTAGGTAACACTGAATCATATTTTTTTTATTTGGAGATAAAATTAAAATACTCCCTAAAATACTTAGGAATATCCTTAGAACATAAATCAAAACTATTCATACAGAATAATTTATTGAATATATGGGCAGACATTGAACAGGATATCCAAAGACAGGGAAAAATTAAGCTATCCTTTCTTTTGAAGCAGCAATAATAAAAATGAATATTCTCCTAAGGTTATTATTTCAACTCAATGCAACAAATGTAATAGTTCAGAAAAACTTCTTTAAGAAAGTACATCTAGTTTAACTAAGTTTATCTGGTACCCCAAGTCTGTTAGAATCAGCTATCAGAAGTTAATGTATGCTAAGGAAAAGGGGGACTGAAACTACCTGACTTTTACTTATATTAAGATATAATATGTTCAAACAGGGTCATTCAAGTCACTGAATATAATTCCATGGGTAAAAAATGGTATCCACTATGGATTAAATTATGGTATGACTATGTCAAAACAGTAAAATTAATCCAAAGCCCTTCCATTTATAAATCCAAAAAAATCTAAAGGATAGCAGATTTCCTATCTCGTTAAAACATAGAATAATTAATTTCAAGAAGTAATGGATGTACTAAACTTAACAAATACTTGTATCCTGTTACAGCCAATGCATCTGAATCCAAACCTCAGGTAAAATAATGAGATGATAAACTTGGACAATTATCCATTCATTAAGAAATACAACATTTGGGATATTTACAGACATAGGAAAAAATCTTTAGAGGACACCAGGAATGTCCCTAACCTTCCAAAAGATACATCATAATGCTAAGGCAAATTAGAGAACTGTGCACTTCAATAACAGGAGATTTTGAAGTAAACAATAAAGACATAAATATGTGCAATACATTATAGAACTTATTAACTTTAAGGAAAAATGCTATCTAATACATACAGGTTAATAGTCTCAACTAATGATAACTAACAATTCTTACTTTACCCCCAGAAATACTCAACAATTTCAACTATGAAAGTTTCTCCAAAATGTCTGTGCTGCTACTCACAAATAGCTGACCTAGTCCATATCTTCTGGAGCTGTAAATGTACTTATAAATTATGGTGCTCACTGAGAGTCAGACTAGAGAAGATGGGATATCAAAAATCTACACTATCATGGGAATTTTCAGTTTTGCACATCACCTCTCAAAAATTACCCATACGTAATCTGGATATTGTAATTACCCTCTTTATTAAAATTGTACATTATAGAACTTGTTAGATCGAAATAAATTGTCATGGGAGGACTTCAGAAGTATGACAAGAAACTATATATCAGCATATAAACTGATAACGAATAATAAAAGTAAGTGTTCCAGTTTTCTAAAATACTGGAGTCTTCTGGATCATATTTTAAAAGAATAAATAGACAAGAAAAGACAAATTATTGTGACTGTAAACTGAAAAGGGCATAAGACATATTCATTTGTGAGTGTGTGCCTAATCTAAATCTCATATGTAGCAGTTATGAATATTGAAGCACTTGTATATATTGTATGTAGAGAGTTATCTATGTTGTGTAGTTTGTTGTAACCCTAAAAATTCTCTTGTAACAAGGCGTACCTAAATATGACTGCAAAACAATAACAGAAAAATCAAAATGTTCTATTTACCAATTTAACATAATAGTCTTTTGCTGAACATTCTATGCTTGACGTATTTTACGTGAAAAATATTACTTCTTTCTAGTGATTTGCTCTAAGGCACACACCCTTGTATGCATGCACATAATGCCACTGTCAGAAAGCTACCTCTGTTTAGGGAGTGATATTGTGAAACTTCAGCTCACTCAGCAAGGTCTAACATATTTATTTGTACTGCATTGGTAGGACCAAACTGAAAGAGGTCAGCTAGTAAGCAATGGCTTGGCTTACTTAAGTGTTGGCAAGATTTGGTAAGTAAGGGCCACTGTTTATCCCAATTAAATAAATGAAAACTTTCTCTCAAGCAGACTACTATGGGAAAAGGGAGGTACAGAGAATGTATATTCCTTTGCTAAAATCTAGGTAGGCCACACTCATAACCCCTTTCTTATCCAACACCATTGTTACCAAATCAAATGCACCCTCGTTAGACCTATCTGGCGTTTTTATTATTATTAGCTTAGTTATGGGCCCAATAGCATTCTGAGCATGCTGTGCACTATAACCAACTCTCTGGTTTACAAATCCTGCATGCCCCAAACTAAGGCTTCCCCTTGGAAGATGGGAACCCAGGAGGGGACACCTCACATTCTATGGATGAGGCAGAGAAGTTGGAATATTTACAATGTTGCACACTCACTGGTGATTGCTTTGACTTTTTTGCCATACCTAGGTGCACAACTCTTCCCCCTAGCCAGCAATGATGGTGCAAAGCCTGCTACATCATATCCATAATGGTTGCACCTATCCATACCTGCAAAGCTCAGCTGGAAGGCAAGCAATCATTGATTGGGCTCATACTCTTGAATCCATTGACACGGGTTTGGTCTTCCTCTAGAGAGCTCTCCATTAACAGAAGTTAGCCAGCTGGTAAGACAGCACTGATCATTCATTCCCATTTCTCCTCTTCAATTGCTACCTCTTCTAACAAGGTCATTACATGAACCCAGGTCATCTAAGCTCCAGTCAGGACATTATCCCAATGCATGACTCAACTACCTTGTTAGAATTTTATACTTGGCCTTCCTGCTGAGAATTCATGCTATCCTAAATGCAGCACTACAACAGACCACTGAAACAGTGTTCCTGATCAGCATAAGGGCGCATTTTGTTTTATTTACTTTTTGTTTGCTCATACTTTCATCCTTTCTCCAATACCCCCTTTATCCATTTCAGGGTTATGGAGAAACTACAGTTTTGTCATCAATCACCAGCATCGGGGCAGAGAAACTAATCCTGTATAAGTCACCAGTCTGCCATGTGTCTCTCTCTTTCTTTATTATTTTAATTGCATTTTGTAGACTCAGTTAACCACAATAAGCAAAGCTTATTTTGAAGTGAGACATGAGAAGAAAACCTCCACTGTAGCTTTATAGGACTGCCAAGTAAAAAAAAAATTAAACATACATAGTAAATTAGCAAAAGATGTAAAAATGAAAACATTATAAAAGTATCATTGACAGTTAAAAACATTGCACATTAAGTACATTAGCAAGAGGACTAAATACACTGTAGATGTTATCAGCAATCAACAAAACAAATCTTGAAATAATCATCACACAAGTTGGCATACACTGCATAGTATGTGCTCAACAGTGATCCATTCATAACAGAGGAATGTTTCATTTTTAACACCACCTAACTGCTATGAAGTTTTGAATAGTCATTGCAGCCATTGCACGCTGCTGCTGCAAACTCAGTGTCATTTGTCACCATAGCAGTAACATTCTGAGTGCCAGTGATGATGTCAGCAGTCATGTCTAACCTGCTCACTCAGTACACTGGCTCATAACTAACACCATGAACAGTAAGTGAGTCAGCCAACTCAGCCCTCCCACGTGTGCAAGTGCAGACAGAAGAATTTGTCAACAATTTTTGTGTCTCAGAGAGAAAAAGAAGGTATACAGTCCAACTAACAATGTCATTTAAAAATTCTGTAAAGCCAGTGTAATACAGTATAATACAGGAATGAGGATATGAGTTCATCTGTGCAAGCGGGACAGGCAATCAACTACACTGTAATGAGAAAAAGCAGGCCTTCTCCTTTGTGGACAACTTTGTGTGGAGTTATATTGGAGTATTTGAATAAGAGAGAGGAACAGATAGTTTCATCTGTAGCTTGTGCCAGTCTCTAGATTAAAATCTTGCTCATTTGAAGGCAAGTGAATTGAAGTCCCTTATTCTTTTGAATAAGTTATATACTTTTCCTTAAGAAGATGTGAGCAGAAATGCTTAAATGAAAGCACAGGGGCTGGATACCAAGGACTGAGAAATGATTAAAATATCATTCTTAACTTTTCATCAGATTGCCTCGTCGTTTTGTGGCATCACTGCATTACAACACCGATAGAAGGCTGATAATTTCACATGCAAGCCTGCTACTGTTTGATAATACTTTTTTCTGTGAAGACTGTCTGTGTCTTGTCCAAACACAGACTGAGTACCAAATCAGCTATTTTATGTTTCTCCATCTTTATTTGTCCAATTTGACTAATGAAGATGAAGTGATAAGATGTGAGGAGTAAATGAGTGGAGGAACATGAACATCAGGAAAATGTATACATTAAAAATAAATTAGATACAGAGAAGAGACATGCCACCTGCCAATGCTTGCAGCCTGTCACTCTGTCAATATATTGCATTAACATGCATGTTCCTCTACATTTTGGATGTCTTGTTTGGTAACAAAACAACAGTAAACACTGTAGTATTAAAAGGTCCATACGCAAATAATTACTGAATTTGAGATACAAGTTGCATATGACTTGGAGAGGGACTAAACTAACACTGTAGCACTTTACCTTATTTTAACTTGAAAATAAGAAAATGCATCAGATTACTCGCCTAACAATCAATGGGCAACTTTATTTATTTATAGCATGTATAGCTCACAGCAGTTTCAGCAACTGTCTAAAACTAATTCCAGTGCCAACCTAACATTAAGGTCTATGAAAGCAGTTAAAATCAATTACATTTCCTGGAAAAGCCCCATGTACAGCAGCAATACCTTCACTTGTTCTAGGAGGTCTGACCACAGTCCAAGGAATAGTCAGCCATGTGAATGGTCTTCAAAGTTATCCCATTAGACTAAGAGAAACAGTAATCTTGTGATAGTCAAATTTATTGGGGTTCGCTTACTAGTGAATGACTCAATCATGCATAGGAGGAACTGGTTAGGTCACTTGCTCACTCCTGTGAGAGTTGTCTTATGGCAGAGTGACTTCTTAGCCCTCAGATATTTACTGCTGACTATCCTGTACATAAAAGTGATACAAGTATTTTCTGGGTCATTTGTGGGTGATTATGCCATATCAGCTGCCTCAACACACACATTTCAGTTAAAGTTAGTTTACCATCTTTGCAAAACATTTAGGTATACCTTGTGGGAAAAGTGCTAAATAAATATGGATTCTCCTTGTTGTCCAGCTTGTGACATAACTTGTTGAAGGTTATAGGAACTAGGAGTAGAAGCATGACAGAGACCTCACAGGTATATGTCACGATTTCTGTGCAATCACTGTTCAGGGGATCAAGGAAGTACCCGCGAAGCCCCCTCTTCCTTCCCTCCTTAATAAAAGATAAAAAATAAGCCTTTTTCTTGAAATAGGATTATTAACACAGCATCTGTGTTAGGCAAATTGCATTGTATATCTCAAAGTCTTCACCATCACGAAAGTACTCATCAAATTACAGATTTCATATGACTTAAATCTACTACCATAGAACATATCCTTGAACATCACTGAGAAATCATGTTGTTGTAATTATGTATTTTACAATTTCCACCAACAATATGAACCATAGGAATGTTTCAATTTACTTAATATCTGAAAACTATTAACATCATTTAGAAAATGATCCATAAACATGTTCTTGATGACATGTACTTTAAGAACCCCCCCCCCCACCCAACTATCATCTAAAATTAATCTAAAGCATGTTCCCATGTAGGCAATGATTGCACCCACTGACTGTTCTTATTTCCCAGCAAACTCTGCTGGGAAATGAGCCATAGGAGTTTGGTATATATGCACACACACACACACACACACACACACACACACACACACACACACACACACGCACACACAGCCTAATTATCTTGCTTTGCTCTTCTGCCTCTACACATTTGTCTCACATTTTTGAATGCATATCTCTTATGGTGAGCCAAAACCTTCAGGATGTCAGTGATTTGCCTCTTTCCTAAAGTAACCTTCCCTTTGGATACATCATTTATATATATATATATATATATATATATATATATATATATATATATAAAAACTCAAAATAATCGAAAATGGAATTTGCCCTATCTTCAGTGCTGTGCAATCTTGGAGTTGGTATATATATTTAGTGGGGGAGGGGGGGGG
The DNA here is from genome assembly GCF_019279795.1 of Protopterus annectens. Taxonomy (NCBI): domain Eukaryota; kingdom Metazoa; phylum Chordata; order Ceratodontiformes; family Protopteridae; genus Protopterus; species Protopterus annectens. The sequence goes on from NC_056739.1 coordinate 1,376,727,857, forward strand.
CTGAACGGTGCAGGGGGGCTTGCCTCTGCATTAAAAATATTTTCTATACTTTGAGTTTTAAATATTTTGATTTTCAGTCTTTTGAACTTTCGATGTTATAACCTAGACTCATATACATACATATATATATATATATATATATATATATACACACACACACACACACACACACACACACACACACACACACACACACACACACATACACACACACAAATACATATATATATATATATATATATATAGAGAGAGAGAGAGAGAGAGAACAGAATAGTGGGAAATGCTCCCACCCAATATTATGAGTCCCACAATACCTGTCCTCATATTCTAAAATATCATCCTTGTTCCTGTGAGAATTTTGCTCGAATAATTGACCTCCTGTCCTTTAGTCTACCTCTTTAAATAATCCGGAGTATTCCATCCCCCACCGTAAACAGTTTAGTGTGCTCCTCCCCCACTTCATCCTCTATCAGACTTATATTACTGCAAGGCATGCCCAGAACTGTTTTCTTTGCATTTCCACAGCGTTGTATTTGCCATGAGTTGTTTGTCTTGATCATAGAATCCCCATTTTATTCCTCTTTGTTAATAGATCAGTTAAACTATAATTTCACCTCTTCTTCTTACCAGTGTTATGCTAATGCATCTTTTCTGTCAATTATATTACATTCTAACATTCCATATTATTTTTTTTCAATAATTAGAACAGTGATTAAAATATAAATATTACATCATCTAAATCTACCACCAAATAATGTCTGAAATAGCTTATGCCTCTGTAGAGATGTTACCTGATAATCTTGTGGGGAAAGATTTAAAAAAAAAAAGAAAACTGACAGACAACATAAAGAGCAATACATCTAAAGGATTCCTTATTTATATGTGATCAAATAGTGTCATCCTGATCAAATTAGAATTTAGCTAGGTGTTCATCAGTGCCCTTTTAACAACTTTGTATCTCTTCCTTTTTTCTTGCTTTATTGTTCTCAAATATCAGCTTTTTTTCATTATAGTTATGGTTATAGTGTTGAATAAGAAAGAAAGAAATACACACGCTGATAACTCAACACACAGAGGTGAGAAAGCGCACTTGCTCTCCTTGATCAAGGTATGTACCTCAACAGACACCTGCAGCAGCTGGAGAGACCACAGAGTTTCCTCACCAAGAAAATGCAGGGCCTCCAAACCATCATACAAGTAGACAGACTAAAAGCCCCATTACTGTATTCTGCATCATACAGGCAGCCGAGAGGAGACTTGTGCCTGGCCTACAGGGCAGTCTCCAACCCTGCCCTGATGGATATGCTTCACATAACATAAACAAATCTAATGGCACAAAAGCCACTTGCTCTAGGGATTTTAACCTAGTCTGTGACATTAACAGAACATGCTGGAAAGACAAATATGCCTCTCAGAGAAAGACGCTCCTCTGGAACAAACTTCCAATTCACATGAAGCAGAGCTCCTCACTGAGCCTATTCGAGCGCAGCCTGGACGAATGGATGAGAGACTGCAAATTCACCCTGGGGGTGGCACACATGTCCCTCTCAGACAGGGGAAGTTGGTGTTGACCACAGACTAGCTGTGCAAAATACGTTCACTTAATAAGGACAGATGGGGCAACTTGGAATTAACATGGCTAGGCTTGTAAGGGATCTAGAGCCACTAGCATAGTAACCTCCTATGAACCTATGAACCTATGAACCTATGTACTATAAGTAGAAACCTGTTGCATGAAGTTACTGTGGCACCTTTCTAATGGTATCTGATTTGAATGGACTACAGGCAAAGACAAAGAAAAGTACATTCTGATACTAGCATGAACTCACTTTTTCTTAAGTCAAGATGCCAAAGTGTTTTTTCCCTTCTCTTTTTGTATTCTAAACTATTTCCAGTTTCCAAGTCCAACTGACTGACTGCTATACAGCAGGTCAAAGTAAACTAAATATGTAGCTGTGCTCTGTGTTCCACGAATGCCACATCTAGGGCAATATCAGCATTAGCAAATGGTACTGTTGGATGTTTTCAGCACAGATTTGAATCAGATGGTTTCATTAATGAAGCAGCTTCCTTTGTCACTGGTCAGTTTAACTATCTGCATGATTCCAACATTATCTTTTTTTTTGTATACATACTAGACCATTTTTGATTAAACTCTGATATTATTTACTGCAACAACAAACAGTCATTATAGACTTTTGCAACAAGATCAAAATAATTTTTCACACCAGCTAAAAATATGGCAAGAAGTGAGATCTGGAGTGTTGAAATGTAACACTGCTCAAATTATATGCAAACCAAATTACATAAAGATGCATCACTTAAGAAAAGATTGTGACCATTACCACACAAGATCTTCATTCATTGTGATTTTTTTTTACATTATTTGTTTTGTGCCCCACCCCCATTTTTCTCACAAAAGTTGATTTTGGAATAAGTACTGTCTTCTATACTGAGATCAAGTACTTCCAAAAGATATAAAGAATTTTAAAGATGCTTGTCTGAGACTATTCTTAAGTGATGGCAGTATAGTACTGTGCCATCCCTCTTACATCTGCAGCAGTAGAACAGCTTCTTGTGCCTGAAATGGAAAGGTTTATGGTTCATTACAGGAAATACTGTAAACCAAGAACACCTCAGTAACTATGCCATTCATTCTCTTGAAAAATCCCTGGTGAGAAGTCTGAACACAGGCAGATCAAACTAGTATGGCAAGACCAGTGACTGATCGCCATCTTCCCTACAGACAGAGATAGTGGCATACCTGTGAACAAACAGTTGTGAGGCTCTAGGTTTAGAACAGAGGAACTGTGGTGGCGTGTCATTGTTTTTAGTCCTCAGTCTCTTTCTCCACCCACACCCCTTACTGTTCTGTCCTGCAAATTTGTGTAAACAAAGACAGCTATAGCTACTGTTCCTATTTACAAAAATTTTTCCACTGTCATCTATCAGGAGTAAGAAACAGAATTACTGAAAAAGTTATCAAAAAAAGTCAGGCTAGATGAATACTGACATCTTGTGGCCAATCACAAAAACTGATTTTTAAACAGAAAGACTGAAAATGTCATGATTAAGCAAAGAGAAAGCATTACATATCATACCTCTCAACTGGCCAGATTTTTGTCTCTTATTTTTTGGTCTGTCCTTCATAAAATATATGGTTTTCTGGCAAATCACAGAGAAGTGAAGTCACTAAATGATGACATACATTTGAGTTTTAGACTTCATAGCAATGTCTTTCGGCTTCTCCCGTTAGGGGTTGCCACAGTGGATCACCGGTCCGCAGACTGATTGGCAGTGGAGTTTTTACAGTGTTGCATTGCCAGCCCAGTACCCAACCTTCACAGAAGGCACACACATACACACATGCACCTACCTGCATGTCTTTAAAATTTGCTCGACCTCAGGGAGGACATGCAGTCTCCGCACAGAAGGCACTCCAGCCAAGAATTGAACTGGAGAACCTCTTGCTGTGAGACCACAATGCTAACTGCTGCACCCCTTCATATCCTTCTTAATAACATATCCTACTTCTCAAATGGACAGATTTTCACAGAACGTCCAGATTTTTGCTTCATATTTTTGATCTGCTCCTCATAGAATTCATACTTTTCTGGCAAATCACTGAGGATTGAAGTCTCTAAATAATGACATATATTTGAGTTTTAGACTTTATATCCCTCAGAAAGTGCATGTTAACACAAATCCTGTTATTCTATCAACTTAAGTTTATAAGAGCAATATTTAAAATCTGTCCCTTTTATTGGACTTTTGTCCAGATTTCTTGTGCTAAGAGGCTGAGTAATACACATATATAAATTATATTCATTATACAGCCTAGTCTATCATAAGGTATGTATTCAGAATGAACCCTTTTTTAAATGAGATATAATCATGGAAGTGTTTTTTTTTTTCCTTTGTGCAATTTATGAATAAGTAATTAAATACTGATTTTGTCCACTAATTGGCAACTGTTAAATGTGAAATGTTTAAGCATTGATTACTTCATGTAATTTTTCGAGTATTTTTAATTAAGTAGTTGTACTTAAGTAACAGATTTAACTATCTATAACCCCTTCTAGTAAACGTCTGTTATTTTCAATCCAAGTAATTACATATTTATAGGTTCATAGGTGAATACTAGGCTAACTGCCCTGAAGGGCCATTTTAAGCCTAGCCAATATCCCAAGGTCAGACTCAAACACTGTGCTTTGTATCTATGAAGTGAAGACCTTAACCATTATGCCAAACCCACCCACCCCTTTGTCAACCCCCAACCCTGTCAAACTCCTTTGAGTCGGAAGGCACTTTTGTGCTACATGTGTTGAAAAAGTTAGTTTTTACTTTTGAACTGATGCAATGACAATTGTACTACTAGTGAGATGAACACAGTTTGTTCATTCTGATTTCTTCCCGCCATCCAAAGACATATTGCTTTACTAGCTGCTGTTATGTTATCAATATATAATGCATTAGCTGCCGCCCTTTTTGCTTGTGAGAGAAAGGACCAAAAGACTCAGTTCACTTGTTCAACTTATAATAAATGAAGATATGCATTTGGTATAAGGCTATGCATGCTCACACATGTAATGAAGCACCTCATAGCTGCCACATACATAGCAGGAGAAGGAGGATTAACACAGTAAAGAGCCATCTCAGTTCATCATACAAACTGGAATGAAAAGGGGAGACAGGAAAGTAAGACAGGGAATAGCAAGCAGAGAAAGGCACACAAGAGTAGTTAAGAATAACTCAGGTGGGCAGAAGGGTGCATGTCCTTGTAGGAAAGGCTCCATTTTTTTTAAATACCTTTATTGAACCATAACAATTTATATAAAAGGAAACAATATAATATTTATAAAAGATTGTCCTTGGCATTAACAAATATACTAATTCAAAAACTGACCAGCAGACTGTGGCAGCAACTATTATGTATTTATTAATGTAAACACATATACATTAGAACTGTAAAACAAGAATAAGCTAAACAGACCGGTTTCGGCTAGTATCCTCCATAACCTTCATCAGTGTAATATTGTACAATCAGCTCATCCTTTAAATACACTAAGTATGACCAATTAAAGATGTTCATTTAAACCAGGTGCAAATAGCCCTCCTAATTTAATTATCCATTTCTTCTCTTTTGTATTTAATAATACATGTCAGCCTGATTTATTGGATTTAGTGCCTAGGATCCGATCAATTATAATAAAATAGAATGATGCATTTCTATGTGACATAGTATGTTTATACAATGTATTGGTATCTCTTAAGCTTAAACATTTTGTTTAAGCAATAAACCTTTTGTGCCTCTCACTTGTTTAATAATGAGGTTTGTGCCCTTGTAATGCTCTTTTTATCTTTTTTATAAAATAAACTGTGCAAGTTTTCATTATCTTTGGTTCTTTTCTGGCTCTTTTTTTGTGTTTGTTTCTCTTAGTTTACCTTCACTGTTAACTGTGCACCTCATAGCTCTGGAAAGCAATCTCTGGAATCCCATTTCTGACACCATGTCACTCATCTAGGCAGGATGTAATAGACAAGACTGCGTGGGTTCTGTTCAGGCAGCTTTATTATGTACAAACATCAGGATTGAGGCTTAATAACTTTAAGTTAAGTAAACTTATATACAAATTAGCTATTACACTCATACATGCTCACTCTATGGCTGCACTCTCAAAATGGCACTGAAGCTAGCATGTGCTTGCTATTTATATGCACATTCAAGCCCTTGAAATGCTTCTTAAAGATACAGCACACACACACACACACACACACACACACACACACACACACACACACACACACACACACACACACACACACACACACACACACTGTTCTACAGTAGCCATAATAGGAGTTTATATCAGGTTCAGAAAAAGAAAAATAATATGGCATTACATGCCAAGAACAAGGCACAGGACATTGCCAGGGACATATCCAACACAGAGGGCAGAAAAGTTCACAGAGGTGAAGGGGTTCCTAGTGCCCTTGTTTGAGGAAGGGATTTTCATAGGTAGTAGTGGTCTGGATATGGGAGTTTGGCTTGTGATGACTGCACAAATGCCTTTAGAGGATGCATCTTATTAGCAGTTCTCATCACATTGCCATATTGTACAGTGCAGTGAATGTGAGGCAGGAATTAATCAGCAAAGAACATTTGCATTTCTGTCTTCTGATATGCAATTGCAATGCAATGTACAATAACACATGCAGCTACCCATATGGTATTCACAGATTCTGTCATATAACAGTATGCCTACTAGGAGGGGTGGGGGGTTCCATTTATTTCATTGCTTGCACAGGTACATTGCTTTTTGATTTCACAGTTTCTAATCACTGATGGTCCAGCAGAAAAGCAAAGAACATGCCTGATGTCAGCAGGTCATCTGCGGCTGATGATGATGGTGTACTAACATTGGCTGGCTGACGCACATCTCCCACATATGAGGAGGCTGAGTAAGGACAGGCTGAAATCCTAACTTTGCACTGTAAGTACCACCTGTGTTATACAGGTTTCCCCACCCAGACAGCATCTGTGGGCTGCATTTGACATGTGCGTATTGCACATAGGAAAGGAATGATGGTACATGGCATTGCCATGACTTCAGGTATTACTGTGGCCTAGGTTCAACACTTGGCATTCATAATAGTGATCTAGGGACAAAATGCTGCGACCATCACAACTGTTTAGATGTCGAGTGTTCTGTGGCCTGAAAGATGATGTGAAACTCCTGCATGATCTGTGGGATGACATCCCTTGCCTGCACAGTGACGTGGAGTATAAAAACTGAGAACAGATAGTATTAATCGGGTCTCTAGTGGCTAACATGGCATCATTTGATACTTCTGTATGGCAGCGCTAACTCCCTGTGATCTGCCTCTGCAGGCCCTGCTGTCCATAGTCGTGAAAGGTTCCAGTTCTGAAGGGCTGTTCACAGACTGGGTATAACCAGGTAACATAGACCATTATTGAGAAAGCATCTCTTTTGGCTTTGCCTGGGTGATCGCCTTTTCCTCTTGGGTTCAGGAACCTCCCTTACCAGCAGACACTGTAATTTCAGGATTAACGAAAGTAGGAGACAATGTCAAGCCATTTAAGAACTCCCATATTAGGAATTGATCAAAGTAAGAAGGATGCCACTGGTCAATGTGCCAGATGATAACATCTCCCTACTGGTGGGGGTCAGTGTCACTGAGCTAGAGGCATTTGAATTAAAAACTCTGGTGAAAAGACTCAAAATATGTCCACATATCTTAGAGAAAGCAATTCTGTTTTTCATGATGGGTATTGAGCCTCTGAGATCAGTGTTAAAAAAGTTTTTTTTGGCTAGTCAACTTGGTATGGCTGTCAACATGCTTGATGAATGCAGTCATACCATTTCATTTTCAAGGAGTTGTGATACATTTCATTTTTGCAGCATGATTCTGACATAATAATAAGTCATAATCAACGGGATTACTTTCAATGATATGTTCCCTTCAAAACTACTTCTATTCTGCCTATGCCTTTTCAATAATGAGGTCCTCAGAACTGAATATAATAGTCCAGATAAACAGTTGATGAAAAAAGTTAGTATCTGGAATTGTCAATTCACCCTAGTGCAGAAGAGTATGAATGAAGTTAAACCAAAAAAGTAATAGCTGTCACAAAATGTTCATCAGATGCTCTGAGATCTAAATAAATTACTTCCAATTGTTAATATATAGCTATGATTTGTCTTCAGTGAAACACTGCCCACCAACTTCTTGCAATAAACTAGGTGCGATACCTACATACTGTAGTGTATGTTGACTGATGTGTATGAACAATGAAACTAGTCTGTATGTTGTTAAAAAAGAACGAAGGACTTATTACGAAATGAGATGGATTCAGCTAGACAGCCTCACTGAGACAGAAACAAAAGTTTACAGACAAAAAAGAAAATAAGAGACATAGCAAAGCTACTATTCTCTTGTACTACAGAATAATCTTCTCTCATGATAATCACGTGTACATGTACTGTGCATTTAAAGCAAGTATCAGTTATTCCTTCATGTCAGCATATCAATGTTGCAACTGAAACTGAGTTCATAGCCAGAATACTTTCTCTAATAGACCTCCATAAATCACATTCCATTTTATTTAGCTTTTTTCAGATGTGAAAAAGCCTCATGTCACAGTTTGCATGGAGATTCACAGCACTTGACTACTCAGTATTAACTTCCATTATAGCTACCAGCCTGATCTGTGGTAGTTTGTTAAACAGATATGATTTGTAGAGTAGGGTTACCATCTATCCCTCCTTACTCAGGAAAGTCACTATTTAAGTAGCTGTATCCTGGAAAAAAATATGAAAAATAGCAAATATCCTGATATGTTAGGATAAACAATATTCCCTAAATTTTCCTTAATAGCTGCATAAAGCAGTTGTGTCAGAAACACTTTCACATAATGGGAAATAACATAAGCAACTGAAAGTCTAAAAGGAGAAGCTTTTATTTTGGTAAACAGATGCAATCCAGTTCTCTGCACTGCCTGTGGGTACAATTTGCCCTGCACACTCTTATGTTTCTATAAAAATGCGCCACTCTAGGTATTTGTAAAGGTGCATGCCTGCTGAAGAGCGGCCTCCAATCTGTGTGCTGGCTTGCTCACATCAAATGGGATATTAGTTCACCAAGTCTCATCAGGCATAATAATCTGGCTCATCAGGTGCACTGGTAACCTCAAGCCTTCATTTTCTTTCTTCTGCTGTGTTTAGTATGTTATGCTGAAGTCGGCACAGCTGATTGTTTTATAAGTCATATAAAGAAAATTACATTGTTAACTATTCTGCCTGAAGCTGTACAAATCATGCAGTGCATGCAAACTATACCAGAAGTCTACCTCAATACATGCTGGCAGTTCTAACAGACTAGTGTTCCCTCGAGTAGTTTTGCCATACTGTAGTCATAACGCTAATGGTACGAAACAATAAAAATAGATTGGAATGTTGCCTTCCCTTCATGCGGTCATTTCCTTTAGTAGAGTAACTTGTGTTTTAAGTTACTTTTCATTCAGTTAATTACTACTGTTTTGAGTACAAGGTGCCCTACCAAATTAAGAATGTTGCACTTTTCAGCCTTGAGAGATGAATATTTTGTCTAAATGAAAGGGACGTGAAAGGCTTCCTTGTAGATCAGCTTGCTTACCCATGTGATAAAAAAAATTTGAGTTCCATGATATTTCATTTCTGGGACAAAAATTCAATAAATATCAACAGACATTAAATTCAGTTTCTTTTTACAATTAATGTTTTATAGCATATAGATCAGTTAAAACTTGCACATTTTGACGTAAACATAAAGGAATTAAACACAGATCAGTTTAAAATCTGCACATTTTGATATAACCTACATAAAGGAATTTAACTGATCTAACTGTACTCACAGAAATATTATGCTATTTGTTAAAACATTCACATATATATTTGAGAAATTAGGCTAGACCGACTATATACACTTACAAGTGGAAGTGTTAAGAACTTCATTCTGTTGAGTTGCAGTAGATTATATATATATATATATTTTAGAGAGAGCGATAGATAGATATATATGGGTCCCTATCTGCTGAGTTTTCAGAAACTCGAGACCATATGATCAAGTTTTTGAAAACCCCAAAGCTTTTGAATGGAGATCACAGTGCAGTTTGGAATGGGAAATTTACCCTTTTCCTCACTGTACTGCGATCTTGGAGTTGGTATATATAATTTGTAGGAGGTGTGGGGGGTGCAGGGAGTTTGCACCCCAACAAAAAAAATAAAAAGGTAGATTTTTGTGTTTTTTGGGGGGGGTTTATGATCGAATATTTGGAAACCCGATCATATGGTCTCAATCATATGAATTTTGAGTTTCTGAAAACTTGATCATTTGACATAGACCTATATATATATATATATATATATATATATATATATATATATATATATATATATATGTGTGTGTGTGTGTGTGTGTACACACAGACGCACACACACACACATATATATATATATATATATATATATATATATATATATATATATATATGTACACACACACATAGATGCACCCAGACACATCTATATGGGCCAGTAATCAAGAGGTCTCAATCCTCACCACTGACAATGAAGAGGAATGTTCCCTTGAAATACAAATGGATACACGCACTATTCCCAGAAGCAGACTTCTCTGCATCGAGCACAATTTCCCTTAAGACCACACAGGGAATACACTCAGCCCAGCGTCTGAGTTTCTCTCTCTGTCTTTCCTTAGATCCCCAGCAAGGTTCCCCACTGGTACATCTGCAGAGTTAAGTCTTCAGCCAAGTTTCCAAGCCAAGCCCTCCACCACTCTCTGCGAAACCAGTGCTTCATGCCACTGCTCCAAGTAGCTGACACACATACACTCTTTGAGATTTAATTTTCACATGCACGCACTTGGGAAAAGCTGTCACAGATTATCCGTTCTACCAACTTTACCAAGACTATAAGATAGATTGACTGCCACCAGTTAGTTACTATAAGGCTCTTAAAAAGGTATACATTTATTGTGTCTTTCGGCTTTTCCTGGTTAGGGGTCGCCACAGCGGTACTCCGGTCCGCTAATGATTGGCAGTTGATTTTTACATACCGGCTTGCCAGGCCTGGCGCACAACCTTCAACGAAGGTATGCCCATTCACGCATGTCTCCATGCAGAAGACGCTCTAGCTGAGAATCGAACCGGACAGCGTCTTACTGGGAGGCGACAACACTACCGCAGCACCACCACCACGGGTAAAAAGGTATACAGTTATACTGAATACTGAGTGAAATTAATATTAATACAAATGGTACTTGTCGCTCTCCTATCTTGGCCACAATAGAAGAGTCTTTGTGGGTTCTGTTCAAGCAGCTTTATTTTATACAAACACGTCTTAATAGAAGATTACTGACTTTAACTTAAGAAACTTATATACAAACTAACTGCAGGATTCATACATGCTTACTGTCTAGCTGCACTCTCAAAATGGCACTAGGTATGGCATGTGCTCAGTCTTTATTCATGCACTTTACGTCTTTGACATACTTCTTAAAGATACAGTACACACAGCACATGCACTGTGATCTACATCCTCCCACTTTAAAAACAAAGCATGCAATGTTATGAGTCTATATGGCATGCAGATATCACATACAGTTTTGTGTCATGCAGTTACACAAATGATATACATGTATACACAGTTAAGTCTATGTTGCTGCATATTTTACACAGACCCTGGATACTCAGCCATATCGAGTGACATAAAACTAGGAACTGGACTTAGTAACTAGAACAGTCTCCATACTTTCATCAGTCTTTGAAGAGTCTAGAACACCTTCAGGATTGAAATCAGAGATAGCAACATACACTGGGATGGAAACAACATTCAATTAGCTCTGAGATTTACAGCCTGTGTCCTTCAAATGATATTGTGATGATGATTCTGGTACAGTAAACGTCTGTGGTTCCTCCTGTACTCCATACCCTCAGATTCTACAGAGTAGGATTTCGGCTTGGCACAGATGCCTGTAACTTAACCAATCTGGTCACAATCTTTCGCTGTTTGTATTCTCACCATTTCTCCTTCCTGCAACGGACGAAGAAATATGCTTGATTTGTCATAACTATATTTCTAGATTGAAAGCTTTTTGAAACATTGAGCCTTTATGGTTTTGTTGTTCTTAGCTTTAGGTCTTAATAAACTGGAACAAATAGGTAGCGTTATTCTAGTTTGCCTGGAAAGAAGTCTTTGAGCAGGTGAGCCAAGAATATCATCAGGAGGTATGTTTCTGAGATTAAGTAAATTCAGAAAGACATCAGTATTGTCATGCCTTGACCTTTCAAGTAATTGCTTTGCACTCAGCATGTTCAGCTAGACCATTGGGCTGCAGATACTCAGGACTGCTAGTAACATGAACAAAGCCCCATTCTTTTGCAAATTTCTGAAACAACTAACTAGTAAACTGAGTACCATTGTCATAGATAACTTTGTGTGGACTACCATGGACTGAGAAATGATGTTTCAACTTAGTAATAACAGTAGTAGATGTTAGGTTAGGTAGTAAGTCACTCTCAAGCCAATTCGAATAAGAATCTACCAATACTAAGTAGCTTCTCAAAGATATCAGTGGCTACTGTCGACCAAGGTAGTTCAGGGACTTGACTTAGCTGAAGTGGTCTCTTTGCAGATGTGGCTTAGTACTATTGCATACAGAAGAAGAAGAAAGTATTTTTTCAATGTCTCACAGTAACGACAACCAAAGTACTAATTCTCCAGTTCTTCTCTTAGTGGATGATAAACCTGAGTTACCACAATGCAAAATCTGGATATATTCTTGTTGTAAGGAAGCAGGAACAACAATTTTAGGACCTTTAAAAATAATGCCATCTTCCATCAACATTTCATCTCTGTAAGGAATAGGTTTGCACTTCAGGTGGTACAACGGATTGTTTTGACGGCCATCCAACAATAATGTAGTGATTGAGCTTTTGCAAAATTGGATCAGTCCTAGTGTGATCTCTTAATTCATCAAGTCTAGTGGTAGAAAAAGTATGCACTGCCATCACATCAAAGTCGAAATTCTCTGCATCAAGCTGTTCTGTCGTATTTCTGGGCAATCCGGATAAGGCATCAGCCAGACAGAGTAGTTTGTCTTTTTTGTAGAGCATTTTGAAGTTGTACTTTTGCAATTTGAACATCTTTCTTTGTAATCTAGCTGGAGTGGAATGCATAGGCTTTTTCAGAATAGTAACTAGAGGTTGGTGATCAGTTTCTATCTGAATAGCTCGACCATAAATATAATCATGAAACTTGGAACATGCAAATAATATTGCCAAAAGTTCTTTCTCGATTTGAGCATACTGCATCTCAGTTGGTAAGTGTTCTGGATGCACAGGCTACTAGTCAGCCCTCTTGGAGTATAACTGCACCTAAACCAAATTTTGAAGCATCACAGGAAAGAATGACTGGTTTGTTCACATCATAGTATCTTAATGTAGGTGGAGTGGCAATTTTCTGTCTGAGGTCTTCAAATACCTTCTGGTGATGTTCCAACCGTGGCCATACAACATTTTTGCCCATTAGCTCTCTTAAAGGTGCTGTCAACTCACTGAAGTCTGGTATGAACTTGCCTAAATATTTGACCATGCCTAGGAAACTTTGTAGATCTTGAACAATGTCTAGTACTGACATCTCAAGAATGGCTGCTTGCTTGGTCAGATCTGGCCTCAAACCAATACTGGTAAACAAATGACCTACATACGTAACTTCTGGAAGCCTGAATTTGCACTTCAGATGATTCAGCTTCAAATTTGCTTTACCTGCTCTATCTAGAACACTCTTTAAATTTCTGTCATGCTCCACTTCACCATTGCCTCCAAACAATAAGTCATTTACTATTATGGCACAAGGATAACCCAAAAAATTTGCTCCATTGCACACTGAAAGACTTCACTTGCAGAATTTATTCCAAATGGCATCCATAGGAATCTGTATCTGCCAAATGGGGTACCAGAAGTGGCTAGTAATGAGGATTTACGATCAAGCATCACTTGCTAAAATGAACTCTTTTCATCTAAAACAGAAAAAACAGTGGCATTCGGTATCAGAGCTGCGACCTCTTAAACTGTGCACATTGGATGATATGGTCTCTTCAATGCTTTGGTCAGATCTCTTGGGTCAATACATATTCTGCTTTCATCTGAGCCTTTTTTGTGAGCTGCCACCATAGATGACACCCACTCAGTAGGTTCTGTAACTGGACAAATTACACCTTGTTGTACCATTTTATCCAACTGAGCCTTGACTTTATTCTGCATAACTATCAGAACTTTTCTTGCTGGTCTGACCACTGGAGTGACCTCTGGGTCTAACTTCATAGAATACATCACTGGAAGTTTGCTCAACCTGTCATCGAAAACATCAGCATACTATGAGAAAATAGCTTCAGAAAATTAGCACTGGGAGATGCACTTATGTGATGAACTTCTTTGGTAAAATAAGCAGATTCATTCTCAAACTATCTTTGAGACCCAATAAAGACTGTACTGGCCTTCGGAATACATAGAATAACAAGTTGTAACAGCTATTGGCCAAATAACATGAAAGCATCACTGATACTCCGGTTTAAATTTCTTCACCTCCATAAGCAACAAGTTTTGCACTACTGGTCACATTGAGTTGCTCATTAGCTCTTACTCTAGAAATGTGTCTGCCAATATAACATTATACTTTGAACCAGTGTCTACTTTAAGCTCTGTGGATTTACCATTTATCTGGACAGTGCAAAATACTTTGTTCTTTGCCAATAAATTCACTGCATCAACTCTTTCACCAAGCACTGATACACCATCTACATAGAAAGCTGACTGTGGTGTCTCTACTTGATCAGCTTGCTTTTTTGTGTGACCTTTCTTTGTAACTGTGTGGGTTTTACTTGATTTGCAAGATTTTTGAAAACAGTTCCAATTTTTACACTTGTGGCACTGCTGACCAAATGCTAAACATCTCTCTCTTTTAAACTCATGATTTGCACCACAATTGCGACAATTAACAATAAAGCTGGACTTGAGTTTTGCTGACTCACACTTGTACTGCACTGAGGATGCTCCTTTAACTGCACTAGCCTTAGAACTTGCTAGAAAGCTACGTGATTTCCCTGGTGAGCTATCAGGGGCTGTGGCTACCATGTGCTTAGGCCTATTTCTGTTTGCCATGTGCTGCATAATATCTACATTTGCTCTGGAGCTTGCTGAAACCATTCTCTTGTCACTCGCAAGCATACTTGTGTGTTTTTTGTCACTCCATGGATCTGACAAATCTCTATGGCTTTACTCAATGTTAAGTCACTCTCCCAAAGCAAGATCTTTCTCACAGCAACACTATTAATACCACACATGAGCCTGTCCTTTATTAACTCATCTTCTAAGTCACCAATCCCACATGTTTTAGCTTTGTTTCTCAGGTCAGTTATGTAAGCTGCAAAAGTTTCCTCTGGTTTATGATCTCACGTGTAAAACAAATGCCTCTCGAGTGTAATATTTGTCTGGGGGTTACGCATTCTCTGAATTTGTGCTTCAAATACACAGGGTCTTCCCTTGATTCAGCTTGTACAACAATATGATGGTGTTCACCTTCTCCATCATATACTGCTGGTGCATACACAAATGAATGCTCTCTTTCTATGGTCTCTGACCCAACTAGATTTAACAAAATGAATGCCTTGCTGCATGCATCTTTATCTGAATAAGCTGCTTGTATAAAAATATCATACTCTTCCACAAATATCCTCCAATTCTCTGCAATATTCTAATAAATACAAGTGGTAATGGCTTTCAAAATCTATCTGCCATATTAACACATACCAGTGAAGGGTTTTGCAAATAAGAACAAACACATATACATATGCCAGTATTTATAACTTTCTGCCTCTAAAATTATGCTTTTGGGCTTTACTGCAAAACAACTCTCTCAAGCACTGTAACACCTTTGAATCCCTTTATTGCAAGAAATCACCTCTTATCAGTGTAAGAAACATATCAAACAGCTGCACAATGCAAGTCTCTATACAACTGGACTTTGCAAAATAAGTCTCTAGGCCGATGTGATACTTTTTCGTCTTGCTAAAGTAACTTATCGTTTTAAAGAGCATTTCAAACAACATCACAATGCAAATGAACTGGGCAGGAGAAGCTAAGAGTCAATAACACTTTGAAGTACTTGCACTTTGCGAATAAACTGTACACAGCACACTGAAATCTCCTCAAAATTATGGTACCTTGCTAGGGTACTCTTTACAGTGCAAGAAACATTCTGTATGTTGTGAATAGACATACCCAGCAAAAGAAACTTTTTGAAATAGCTATACTTTGACTGTACTTTATGAAATAGTTGCACTTTACACACAGATAAATTCTCCGGAATACATACATACACAGTAATAAACACACACTGTAAGCACTTTTACACACTTTGAGATACTTTGAATAACCTTAATTATGCCCTTAATACAATACGAAGTCATAGCTATGCCCAAAAACATACAGTCGCCTTGCTTTTTATGCTCAATGTGCTCTTTTTACCCTTATTATATTTGTTGTGCTCATTTAATCTCTGTTTATTCCCATTGTACTTTTTTGTGCTCATTTTACTCTAAACATGCCCATTTTGTCCTTAAACATGCTCATTTTATTTTAAACATGCTTGTTTTACTTTTCTGATAATATTTTTATTAAATATCATTGTCTTAACATTTCTTTTAGTCAAGAAATGTTGCGTGCCTCCCACTTGTTTAATAATACAGTGTGTGCCCTTGCAATGGCCAGTTTTACCTTTTTTTTGAAAGAAGAAGTTTGTGTGGGTTCTCATTACCTTCAATTCTTTTCTGGCTCTTTTTCATGCTCATTTCTCTTAATTTACCTTCACTGTCTCCTCTGCACCTCATGGCTCCAAATCTTTATTCTCTGCAATCCTGGTTCTGACACCATGTTGCTCTTCTATCTTGGACACAATAGAAGAGTATTCGTAGGTTCTGTTCAAGCAGCTTTATTTTATACAAACACATCTTAATAGAAGATTACTGACTTTAACTTAAGAAACGTATATACAAACTAACTGCAGCATTCATACATGCTAACTCTCTGGCTGCACTCTCAAAATGGCACTAGGTATGACACATGCTTAGACTTTATACATGCATGTTACGTCTTTGACATGCTTCTTAAAGATACAGGACACACAGCACGTGCACTCTGATCTACAGTACTGTTGACCAAACAGACAGGCTTTCAGGAGTGGCCAGAGTTGTCACCAAATAAATATATGCAAATACTTTCAAAGGTTAAAATATTTTCTAAAAGGACCAACCACAATGAAATGTTTAAATATATTTAATAACAAATAATAAAAGAACATGAAACTATGAAATATCTGTTAACAGCAAACGCCAGAGTTTCAACCACAGGAAATATTAAAATAACACAGATAAATGGATTCACACAGATATAGAAAAACAGTACTTAACTAATCTCACTATATTTTCCTGACTAATCTAAAGAGTTACTATTCCCTGGTTCACTTACTAGAGCAAGGCAAGCTGACGTAGGTGAGGGATCCTTATATGTCAAGTTTCAAGAAACAGACTGATCCATCGGACTGACAGACTTCTCAATATAATATCTAAATATTATTTCTGGGATAGCTTACAGAATGACATCACATCTGGTCATCTGACTGTTTCCCACACTATCACCATCGCTAGCAGCTGCCAGGATTTTAGCACCTATGTGTTACCGTACACACAGATAGAGCTTTGCTCAGATCTGCTGTAGCTCCTGGAAGTCATAAAATAATTTCAAACCTGTACCCTTCCAGAGTAGCAATTAGCTCCCTGGCAGAGACAATACAGAAGGCTTCTTAATACTTGGCTTCCCAGACATTTTGTCTCTGGCTGCAACCAAAACTGTAAGATGCAGTCTTTATGGCCTAATTTAATTTCAACTATTTTTCAAAGTTAACTGAAACTGAAATTAACCTCTTCTCTTCCAGTATCCTCTGTTAAAACATGTACATTTCATTCGGTTACAATACAGTCATGACCCACAGTTGGTACATTTTTAACACAAGCAACTTTACAAATACATTTTCAACACAAGCATCTGTACAAATCAGTTTGATATACAAATGACATGTAATTATTTACAAAATTCCAGCTAGTTGTGCGGGCATATGTTACACATCCACTACCCTACTTCTCCTGGCATAGCTGGCAGTACCTCCTATCATCACAGTAGGTAGTATCTTTAACAGAGGCATAAAACAATGAAAAATAAGTAAATAGTTTTGTGGAATGTTCACCCTAATAAGAATGTGTTTCTTAGCTTGTACTGGTTATGTACAGAAATACAGACCTGACTATGTCCTAGGCAATCTGAGTTTGATTAGCAACTTTGACATTTGTTTGCAGAGGCAGGGAGGGTAGGCATCCATCCTGGGCAGGAGGGATAGAGGTTTGATCCATCTTCCACTGCCACTGTGCTGATGCAGCCTCCACTGGTTTGCAGAGACATGAAAGAATGTAAGTGGGCAGCTGGTGCAAGAAGGATGTGGACATGACTGGCCCAGCCATTAATGGTAGCCCTTGTCAGTATAGGTGGAGGATCATGGATACATGGAAAGAAGGGCACAGGCATTCCTTGCTGTAATATAAGTGCTCATGATAACACCAGTGGATGGGTTATATCAATCATAACCAAAACAAACTCTCATAGCTGGAGTGCAAGCAGAGATGCAAGTGACCCTGATGTCTGCCTGTATGATGTCCCCCACCAACATTTTTTTTTCTACTGGAGGTCTGGGGACTCCTGACCCCAGGGAAAATGAATAGGCATCCAGCTTGGGGAGGCCTGATGCTCAGCAGGCAGAGGATGAAAAGTGTGCAATTAAAAAAAAAAGAAAATGTTTCCTACTTAGTACTATAGCCCAAATGCTCTTTACTAGAAATCTGACTTAACCTCATATGCTTGACATAAAACAGAGGAAGGTCACAGATTCACCCCCACATTAAATCTATTAATTATCAGGAAATATGCAGTCACAGCATCACTTATGTTTTTTTTTTCCTAGCCACCACTACATTACATTGCAAAGCTACTTTTGCCAGAGTCATGGCATCACCATTTTCTGTATGATGTTACTGGTAGAGCTAACTATATACCAAGCACATTCTGGCTGGTATGCACCATGGAGCAATGTTGGCAAAAGCATTTAATAAGCTGTGATTTCTGAGTCCATGTCACATATATGACAACAAAAAGTGTACCTTCCTTCCCATTTCTGCAGGCCTCATTAATTAGCTTTTTATGGATATTTCACACCTGGTTGAATGCACAGACTGCCCATACACATTTATAGTGCAGTTACTCTTGGATTCTTACTCGCCCATTTTAATTTTATATCTTTCCTCTCATTGGGTCTATATCATTGTTTTTTTTTTTCTCTATAATTGCAGTTAATGTAGTTGGAAGAATAGCTATTAAATTGTCATTCTGCCTGGGAAGTGGAACTTCTGCTTGTCAGGACCAAGATGATTATAGTGATCATTGAGCAACCTGCCTAAGTTGGGGGGAGCAAATTTTTGGCTGCCAGCATGGAGGAAATTATATAGATTGTGATGTCTCCACACTGGGCTAGTAATCAAGGAGCCTGAATCCTGACCATTAACACTGGAGAGGGACATGCATTTGGAAAGAAATGGATACACTCAGTATTTCTAGATGCAGACTTTTCTGCAAAAAGCACAATTTATCTTAAGAGCATACAGAGAACACACTCAGTCCAGGATCTGGATCTCTCTGTCTCCCTCCAGGTCCCCAATAAGACTCCCCACTGTACAGTTGTAGAGTTAGGTTCTCACCAGAGTGTCCAAGCCAAGACCTCCAGCACCCCCTCTGTAAGCTCTGCTCCAAGTAGCTGACACACACACACACACACACACACACACACACACACACACACACACCTGGCTGGCACAGATTTACCTGCTGTGTCCCCTTCTGCCCACAGTATAAGGTAGTTATCACCACTACCAGACACTCCATAATCAGCTACTCTAAGGCCCTTAACAAAGGGTGTCCAATTATACTGTGTAATATTAATAATAATACAAATGGTAGTAGTTGACCAAGACAGCTACAGCTAGGCCTTCTGGAGTGGCACACACAGTGTCATCAAATAAATATAAACACTCTCTAAGGTTAAATACTATCTACAAGGACCAGCCATAATAAAAGCTTGTTTTAAATATATTTAATAATAAATAATAAAAGAACAAGGAAATACTAAATATATATTTACAGTAAACCACAGACTTCAAATCACAGGAAATATTGAAAATAATATTGATGGGCAGACTCAAACAAATGAAGAAAAACAAACTCTAAACTAAACTTCACTATATTCCTGACTGAATCGAGGAAAATTACTATTCCCCAATAACTTACTTGGTACAGCAAGGCACAATAAAATATGTGACCAGTCTTTCTAGTCAGGTTCCCCAAAACAGAATACTCAATACTCAGAGATAATTCCCTGTAAAATATAATATCTAAGATGGCTTGCAGAATGACCTCATCTGGTCACCTGACTCTAGGTTCTCACAGTATCCCCCTCTGAAGCTGAGATAGGAATTTAGCATAGACAGTTACAATACACATCTAAATGTTTATGGCAGTGCCTGGGGCTTCCCCTATTTTTACTGAGCTAATGAACAAAGGTCTTTTTCCACCCACCATCTCCAGTCCTATTCAGCACTGTGGGGTGACATTTTAATCGTTTAACAGCCCATTTACATTTCCCTTATTTTTCTTAAAGTATGCTAGCTGGTTAACCTCTGCTGTCCCAGTATCCTCTATTAAAACATACACATTTAATTCAGATACAATAATACATGTACATTTCTTTTCATTCCAGCAGGGTGCACTGTTGATACATTTTTAACACAAGCAAAACCTCACAAATACATTTTCAGCACAAGCATCTGTACAAATTAGTTCGATATACAAATGACATATAATTAAGTTCATGATTCCAGCTAGCTGTGCTGGCACAAGTCATACATCCACTGCCCTACTTCTTCTGGTATGGCTTGCAGTACCAGCTATCATCACATAGATAAACACTTGTAACTGCTTTAAATAAAAGCTTAATAGTGGAAAGAGAAAGAAAGAGACTTGATGGAAATGAGAAAAGTTCAGCATTACTGCGGACATTTAACAAACATCAAGTCATTACATACTTATTTATTGACTTTGATAACTGGGATAGTCCCATCACGTCAAAGTTCAATTTCAGTGAAGGCCCAGGGAGAAAATCTCTAGAAGACAAATGCATTATAATTGGATATTACACAAGCAGAATTATTAAACAGTATTTACAAGTCAGTCAGTAGTACATATTTCCAATGTGTTGGAGTTGTGCATTGACTTTGACATTTAGCATTTAAAGACAAAGCCAGTGTATTTTATATATTGTGTTAGAGTTTTACATGAATTGTGAAATTCATATCTATTCCAGCATAGGAAGCCTTTTGTTATGTATTTCAGTATGCTAAACATTAATGGTGCAATCCTTTCTGTTAAAGTATAGAAGTTTTCCTTAGATGGGCTTTTGCTATAGACAAAAAGTAGGTAGTAAAAGTGATAGCTATGCAGAGTGTTACAGTGAAGACTGGAGAGGGATGCAGGTAGATATAGGAATTAGTCAAAGTAGGCTGTCACAGTTATTAAATTAAAATGTATTAGAAGTGTTTCTCTGATGGACATTTTATATGATTAAAAGGTTCAAGAGAAGTACCCAGGTTCGGGTAGATATAAAGTTTTTGGTTCATTAAGAAATGGGGTATGATTTAAAATTCAGTTGACTGACTAAATAATTTGTTGAAAACATTCTAACTGGCAATTCAGTCAACGAGGGGAAAGTAAATCATCTGAGTGTTATTTTACTGTCACCTATTTAGAAAATATTGAAAGATGCATGGAATGTGTCTTTTTTTGTATCAATAGTAGCATTGCTCCCATTTTGTACATTGTTGTGCTGAATTATTTTTAAAGTGATATCATTTAGTTTGTGTGCAGTTCTGCCTACAGCAGTAAATTTAAACCTGTCACAGTTCTGTACATTTATGGCAGTAAAATTATTTTTCAGATGGGTCATTAAATTTAATTATTGCTCTAGTTATGGAAAATAATGTGTTCCTTTTAATGAACAAAAAAGCATGTTTTTATGCAGTTGGTGCCGCAAAACTCCTACACTTTACTAATTGGCAAGAAAAGGAATTCTAACAAGAGGCTTAGTGATAGCTGTTACAGAATCCATAAATGTGTTTGTCAGGATTTAAAGCATTTTAGAATGTCATGTAGCTATCACTTGTCATGCTGGTTTCCTCGATCGATACTCTTGCCCCAGTATTGTAAGACCATTCTAAAGTTAAGGCAGTACTAATTTATTAAAGAAGCTGCTAGAAATTAAGCCTCCCAAAGGGATTAAAGGAAGTAGTTGTCAGGCAAACCAGGAAAGTGCCATCATAGTTGTTAAGTAAGCATGTAAAATGAAGAAATTGCCCACAGAGACAAAGTTGTAGGTGGTGTGGGGCTAGGAGCTGCCAGGGGAGGAAGGGGCGTTTCAGAAGAACCAGCCCACATGATAGCAGAGTAGTTAATTTAGTCTTTATTTTTAGGCCTAGCAGCAGCAGCGACAGTATGTTTAGAGGAGTCATCAGCCATGCCAGCAAGAGGCTTCATCTTAAGCACAAAAGCAGTACAGTCTTTGAGTGAGGCAAAGAGAAGTAAGAGGAACTGTCAGCAGTGCTTTCAGTTCCCCTCTGAAACATTGAATCACAAGATGGAACCAAACAGTCAAACATACATGCCTGAAACATCACAAGGGAGAACAACCAAACTGTAAGCATTTTTTTGCAGAGACGTACCGCCATATGCAGGAAAAGCCCCCTCATGCGCCCCAGACATATATAAACCAACTTTATGGTAAAGGTTCAAATATCAGAAAATGGATGAGTTGCCAATGGCGTACACACACACACACACACACACACACACACACACACACACACACACACACACACACACACACACACACACACAGACAACCAAAAAAATGCATCAGCAATGATTTTCTATATAAAACATAGTGTTTTATAATTCAATGTCTTGTGCCTTTGAGAATTGTTGCTCAAAGACTTTGATTTCAGTGAACTGTAGAAACACCATATTTTGTTTTACTAACCAACCTAACAATGGTCTCTCCACTCGCTCTCATAGGGAATACAC
Source organism: Protopterus annectens (assembly GCF_019279795.1). Lineage (NCBI taxonomy): Eukaryota > Metazoa > Chordata > Ceratodontiformes > Protopteridae > Protopterus > Protopterus annectens. The sequence continues at coordinate 1,376,750,724 of NC_056739.1, forward strand.
AGGACATAGAAAACAGCAGTTAGTTGTGTCTATACAGTGCTATTTGTACTAGGAAGGGCATGAGGCAGTTAAATCAAGATGAATGCAAGATTAAAACTTTCTCGTGTGGTAGGCAGGCACATGGGTCTAGCATTGATTACTGCATACTGAGACTCTTGAATGGGTAAACAAACATACCTTAAATGGAAGTGATGTAAATATTCAGGTTACAATGACCATAGTTTTCTTTCTTAACAAAATACCACAATTTTGCCAGGAGTTTTGTATGGACTAAGAATGGTGTATACTGTGCTAGTGTGCTAAGAATGACATTTATTTTCAAAGATATTAATCTACTGAGCTCTATTCACTGATGTATACACAGAATAAGATATATGGGTCTATGTAGATAATTTTATAGATATGTGAGCTTCTTTACTTGTTACTCAATTATTGCTTCCATTTTGCTAGGATTGTGCCTAAAAAGAGTTATTGGAATAGCCCACTTACCACCTTATCATAGTCAAAATACAAACACACACACATGCAAATATAAATACATAAATATAAAACTATTGGTTGTAGAGCTGTGAAAGTACCACTGCATAGCAAGATTTAGTCCTCTTCTAAAATCCCCTCCCCCTTTTCACTTATGATGGATTGTAATATGTCTCCACCATGACTGCACAGAGTTGAGACAGGGACCTCTTACTGAACATTACTTTCCATTCAAGAAATCAGACTATAAAGGACTGTAAAGGATATATATATATATATATATATATATATATATATATACACACACACACACACACACACACACACACACACACACACACATGCATATTAAATTACATTAAGATCAGTAGGAAATATTTATCTACCAACATACATTTTCAGATATTTTAATAGATTAAAATAGTCCATGGTTATCTAAAAAATTCATTTATTTATTATTCCATTATACGGGTACTTTGCAGACTAAGTGCAAAGGTTGTATATAGCGGCTATATGCAAGAGATACTTTGTTCCAGAAATATCATACCGCATTATAGAAACCTTATTGAAATACAACCACATTGCTGGTTTAGATAAAATAATTGTACTCCCTAGAAGTTTAACAATACAGCTTTCTAAGGGAAGTAAACAGTACACATCCCAAACAGCACCATATTTATATCAATCTCTTCAACTTAATTGATGCCTTCATTATCGTCTTAAAGGTACATGTTATTTTTGAATCTTGTTTTCCCCCAGTCATACAAACAAACTCACTTATTAACCATTTTCAACCTTGGCCAGATATATATATATATATATATATATATATATATATATATATATATATATATATACATACATACACACCAGAAATTGCTGTTTTACAGTATATTAGACATTGCCAAAAAAAGTCCCACTTCATTCCTCTAAGAGAAATAGTATCAAATTTTAATAAGAATTTAGCTTCCATGTCATTTAAAGCATGAACGATGTCCCCTCCTTTTGGTAAAAAGGTGAATCCAGAGTAAGAAGTAGTAAAACTCTCATTATGTTTCTCAAAATAGTTTTTGAATTAAGTAAGACCTCTTGCACTCAGTGTATTCAAGAAACTAAACAGCAATTGTTGCATTCTTTTGGAAATTGTTAAATACAATACTCTATATATCAAAAGTTTAGCAAGGTTAATGCTTAGCAGTACATAAAGGAAAACTAATAAATTCAATGAATGCAAAATAACAATAATAATAGCTATCACTATTATTAATATTTACATTAGAAACATAACAATCCATTCCAGGATATTGTCTTTAAAAAGAAACCAGTCTTTATGGTTATACATGGGCTTAAGATGCTTTATAGATCACTTGCTGAATGAAGTGATAAAACGTGCCTATAGTTTCATCTTCTTGCTACATTTTTGCCAAGTTTAAACCAGTCCTGTCACTATACAACTGCAAAACATACTCTTATTCCTGTCTTTTTTTACTGAGAAGTAACTACATCCGCACTAACTTGGGGAGGAATAAAGTCACAGTTTTTGTTTCCTTTTAATACACCTTCTTTAGCCAGAGCATCAGCTACATCACTTTCAAGTTTTGTTGGCTTCTCCATGTACTTTTGAGTAGCCTTTGACCTTTTTCCAATGCACTGCTAAACCATGAGTCTGCTCTAAATAGTCAGAGGCTCGGATTAGTTCAGCATGCACAAGTCTTTTTCCTTTAGAGTTGAGTGTGCCATCTACATTCCACTCTGGCATATGTGTGGGGAAGTTGTGTCTAGCATAATAAATGTCCTGCAAACTGAACATGGCTGTTGTTTGTACAGCTACATATACAGCTGTTGATTCATAACACTGGTTGGATGTGTGCCCAAGCTGGTACTTGACAAAAGGCCATGGTTTATCTTCATGCCATGCAGCACCAAAGCCACAACACCTGTTTCTATGCTGACAAAAAGAGCAGCCATCAACATATGCTTTGGGAAAGGTTTTGCATACATTTTGTCATGATGGCACTACCTGCTTTTCTGTCTTGCAAGCTGTACTGCTGAGTCTTGCTGAGGTGCTTGCCTAGGATCTTCAGATACTGTGTAGGCATGCATTTACATATCTGCCAGTCTTTGGTCAATTGAGCTCTTTTAGTTTTTTACATGTTAGGTCAAAAGATTAGTCCTGATGGGGTAAAGTCCAATCCATAATTTGGCTACTATATACATTACAATACCATCCTGAAGAATGGCTAGGCTTAAAAAGGACCACTAGCGTTAATAGCCTAGTAATTCCATATGATCCTATGATTCCCAAGTTTCCAGTGTCGCAGAGGGGCAATGGGCTGATGCTGTGTCTATACCACAATATTTTGCCACAGATATGGTTTTAAATCTCCATACTGCCTTATGTTCGGAGAACATTTTTCTACCTCACTTAGTGTCCTTCTAGCATAAGCTATAACATAGTGATCAGAATCATGCCTTTGATATAGGATAACACTAATGCTACTGTTAGTACACACTGTTCCTAAGCAGAAATCTTCATCCATCTCTGGATGTGTCAGGCATGGCACTTGACTCAGTCTGTCCTTTAAAACTCTTCCCCTATACCCAAGGTTCTGACTTTTTTAACAGCTTGGTAAGGAGATATGTCACATCTGAGGTCCCTTAGGTTTTTGGAGTGCTAGAAAAGTTTCATATACCAAGGAAGATTCAAAGATCCATTGGATCCCTTGGAGGGCTACTGCAGTGGATAGCCTCTATTTTGATTTTTTGAAGGTATAGCCTATCTGGTCCATTTCATAGCCAGGTAATTTACATCATTACTGAACCAATTTTATAACACTTGATTTCAAAACAAGGTTTTAAACACATGCTTTCATTTCTTTAGCACTTCGTTCATTTATACATCGTTCTGTTTTGGATAGGCAAAGATAGTTTTTATGGGTCATTTTGTGGAATTATTGTACTGTGATTTTAAATTCTTTAATTGTGTTGTGATCCACAGGAAGTGATGCAAAGGTCTCTTCCTGGTTGTGGTTATGCATATGTGTGTTAAACAAGAGGGGCATTTTTTTCAGTGTGCCATTGGTGGAAGCATTCTTTAGGGATATTAGGATGTACAGAATTTCCTGGATATGTTCATAAAATGCAAGTGGGATACTATATGGATTAACATAAACTGGGCCGTAACTAAAACCAGTTGTCACGCAAGTAAAAAAAAAATGTTCAATTACCCCGCAGTCATAACCATCTTTTACAAATACTATTTTCTATAAAAAATAAAATTAAACATTATTTAACCCTAATATTACTCAATTTATACAATTAAGTATGCAGCAGTAGTATTAGACACTACCACCTAAATCAGTCCAAAAAAATATACTTATGCCCAGTATAGAGCTTTCACTCTTATGAAAACTATAGCCCATCTTACTAATAAACCTTGACATAAAGATAATGCCTGTGATCCTGACATAAATATAAAAATCAATCAAAAAACATAATTATTTCAAATCTGCAATCAGATTTCATGAAAGGGAGACAAACGGAAGATAACAGCATAATATTAGAATGAAACAAAGAAAGAACTGCTTCCAGATGGCAGTAATGAGAACCTCTAATAAATGCAGATCAGACACTGTCCAACAAAAAAAACATCTTTAAGTACCTTCACTGAATAACAAAACAGTGATAGAAAGCAGTTTCTAGTTTGACAGTATCTTTGTTAACATGGTCAACCATGAAGCTAACAGATATTTGATAAACAGTCTATACTAAACTTGATAAAGTCCTAATTAAACATACAATACTCTAGGGGAGAATTTGTTTTTTAAACACCGATGTTGGTCAAATTCAACATGGTCCAACAGCTTTTGATATGAATCCTGACCTTGATATGATGAAGTAGAACAAAATAAATGTAAGATCAGCACTGATTATATGCAACTCATCCTTAGATAGAAAGGGAAAGCACTGCAGCAGCTGAATAGTTGTACTGAAGAGGACATGGGTGATTTTAATCATGTCGCTGCATCAGTTTTAATGAGCAAGTTGCACAGCTTCTTAAGAAATTAGATAAAGAAGATAAAAACTCCAACAGAGGAAACATAAAAGTGTATGCAAGACAATCATTATCAGGTTGCTGAGGATGATCAATGTGAGGGTCCATCTAACAAGAACCAGACTTTGAGACAACAAACCAACAAATCGAAGCACATGAATTTCAAGCCTTTTTTGACTGTGTTCATTTCAGACAGACTACCAAAGGCATTAATAAGGTCTGAGTTTTGTTGGTGGAAGGGGCCAACTTTAGAAAACAAAACATCAGTTGGAACAAGTCAAGTGTTGCAGTGGTTGGAGCCTGCTCTGATGTTGCTATTACATGAACAACCAATGAACAGCAGCAAACAAACCTTCAAGAATGTCAACAAATGGTTCGATATTCTTATATGATCATAGGAGGTTACTAGGCTATTAGCCCTGAGGCCCTTATAAGCCTAGCCAAGAATTTAGCCCATGTTTAGACAAGTCAACACCCAAAGCCCCTGTCCAGCAGGGACACAGTTGGAATCCCAGGGGTGTAGTTTCTGTTTTGCATCCAGTTATACAGGTCATGCTTGAAAAGGGATAATGAGGTACTCTGCTTGACATGGAGAGGGAGTCTATTCCACAGATGGAGGAGTCTCTGGGACAGAAATCTGTCCTGCTAACAAGTTCTATTGATATCAAAGACCAGGATGAGTTCACACGTGTGAGTTGCTCGAGTGGAGCTTGACTTGCGGATATGCAGCAGTCCCATCAAGGTGGGGCCTGAGATTGCTTTGTATGCCAGATAGAGGTCACCTTTGAGGAGTCTGTATGAAACTGAGTAGAGAGACAGGGCTTTTAGCCTATCTGTATAGGGTAGATGTTTGAGGCCCTGGATTCTCCTGGTGAGGAACCTGTGTGGTCTCTCCAGCTGCTGCCTGTGCTTTGCGAGGTACATGCCGAAGGGGGCATTGTACTCAATAATTGGCCTTATAAGGGAAGAATACAGGGATATTGTGACCTCTTTGTCCCTGGATGAGACACCCTTACTTATGAGGTGGGCCATATAGAAAGCTTTCCGTAGAACAGAAGCAACATGGTGGTCAAAAGTCAGGTTGCTATCAACCTGGGTGCCCAAATTCCTCACTACTGATTATGTACTTAGGACATTGTTATTAATGTGATAATATGTGGGGGACTTCACTCTCCCCAAAGGGGATGATGATGCATTTTTCGGCATTTAGCTTCAGGCCATTTTCTGGCACCAGTCATTTGTTTGGTTGAGACCCTCTTGGAGGACATTCAAATCACTTGGGGAATTGATGACTGCACCCAGCTTGCAGTCATCTGCAAACTTGGTCAGCCATAGTCCACTGGTTTGGCCTTCACCTCAGAGAAGCATATCCCGATTAACAGAGGCCCAAAGACCCATCCTGGGGGTACGCCCTCATTATGGGTCTACTGCTTGAGGTGGCTTCCCCTATTTTGATTAGGTAGTATGTATCAATGAGCCAGTTTGCTATCCATCTGGTAACATATGGATTGATGCTTAGTTGAGAGAGTTTATCTACTATGCTTGAATGGGGAATAGTGTCAAAGGCTTTGAACAGGTCAAGGTAGGCAGTGTGCACCATCTTCCCCACATCCATGGCTTTGGTGACTGTCTCAAAGAAGTCAACCAGATTTAACAGACATGACCTCCCCTTACCAAAGCCAAACAGTGTGGGGTTGAGGGTTTGGAAGTTGCCAATGTCCCTGTTAATGAGGTCCATGATAATCAGTTCCATGGCCTTGCAGATCAGGCTAGTTAGGCTGATGGGTCTACAGTTTCCTGGATCAGTGGATGTTCCACCTTTGTGTAAAAGGAATGACAGTGGCTGTCCTCCACTCTGCTGGTACAAAGCCGGTACTCAGGCTTTGGTTGAATAGGGTGCCTAATGGTGCTGCAAGTTCATTCCTGAGTTCATGTAGGATGCAGCCTGAGATGTTATCCGGTCCCATGGAGGTTGTATTTTTTGCCTTTGAGAGGGCAGTAAGGATCTGTTCCCTAGAGATAAGGGGTGGGGGCATGTACTGGGATGTCCTGATTTACTGATGGGGGGACAGAGAAGAGAAGTTTTCACTGAATCTGTCAGCCAGTAGACTGTTTATAGCATTTGTGTATTTGGTGTCCTTGACCACCAGTTTTGAACAGCTCTGGGTGCTTCCTTTGAGATTGCGGACATATGTGAAGAAGGCCTTATGACTGTCTCTATTAGATGTGGCCAATTTGGACTCAAAGTTGGCTTTAGAGGATTTCACTAGTGCTCTTATTTGCTTGTTCAGGCTAAGGAGAGATTGCTTCCAATTGGGCACCTGCTCCTTCTTGGTCCTGGACAGTAATTTTTACTTTTGTTATAGAGCATATTTATTGCAGATGTCCACCAAACAGGTTTGCTCTTCCTTGCACAGAATGATTTTGTCCTCTCATGTACTCCTGATTCCATGCATATTTATAAATGCTTGTATAGTACTTTGGTGTAAATTTGGACATTGGTGCTAGTTCCTACAGTGGGGGAGGGGGCTATGAAGCTGTTTATACCATCCCTCAGAAGGTTGTAATCAGCTTTGGAGAAGTTTTTTTGTTTGACCCTAGCTGGGGGGGGGGGGTGTCAGGGAAAATGGTGACTTCAAAAGTGACTGCTTTATGGTTGGAACTTACCAAGGAGGATGATACCGTAAGGGTGCTGCAATGGTTACTCATGTTGGTTAATACTAAGTCCAAGATATTATCACCTCTTGTGGGGGTATTGATTAGCTGTTCCAAGGCATCTGCATTATTAAAAATTGAGGAAACTCTGGGCATTTGTGTTATGGCATGAGTAGTTTTTCCAATCTATGGTTAGGTAATTAAATTCACCCAGGATCAGGGTAAAGGGTTGAATCTTGATAGATATGAAGAGGTCCAGATAGGTGGAGTGGGCATCTTGAGTCAAATATGGGGGCCTGTAGCTAGCTATAATTTGAATAGAGGTCTTGTCAGTGGTTAACTGCACCTGGAGTGTCTCCTGTGTGTCATACTGTTTGACCAGACTGGAGGTGTGTGCGTGTCTTTAATTTATATTGAAACTCCACTTCTGGCTTTGCTACCCACATTTTGGGGTCTGAATGTATGATAGGATGAGTAACCAGGTAAGACCAGGATGCTCTCTGCAGCTTTGAACCAGGTTTCTGGGACTGCACAAATGTCAGCATCCTCCAGGGTTAATAATGCTTGCAATGAGTGCAATTTCATGTTTAGACTCCTAGCATTTAGCAGCATGACCTTTAATTTGCGTTTTGTTGAAATTTTTATGTTGGTAGTATCAACCTCGTGACTTTTCCTAAAAAAGGCACTATGGGGGAGGCAAGTGCCTTCGCCAGAAGCCTAAAGCCCAAGTGAGACAGATGCAGGCCATCTCTAGCAAAACATCATGGTCTGTCAATCATGTCTTCTCAGGCAATCAGGCACTGGATCGCCCTGGAATGACACCAGAAACTAAGCCAATTGTTAAAGTCAATTATTTTCTGTTTGTATTGAGGCATTGTTCTGGGTGATGGTAAAATGCTGCTTTAGGCTAGGGACATACCTGCCTGAGATGCATATTCAGTAAGCTTAATCATGTCTTCCTTCATACAGTCCAGGGAGGTATGTCTCAAGTCGTTCACGCCAATATGGACTATGACAGAGTCATAACAGTACCTGTTGTTGAGGGACTTGAGTGCGTGTGTGATATGGTGGATTCTGGCACCTGACAGACAACTAACCGTGACTTTCTCCTTATCCAGCCTGGTGAGAGGTATATCTTTGTGTCTCACAATGGAGTCTCCTATGACTAATATGTTAGGTTTATGGTTAGGCCTTAGTGGTTGTGAGACACTGGTGTGTGGACCATGCATGGTATGTGGTGTGGAGGGTTGTGGAGTTCTCGTGTGTTTTTGCCTCTGAAATCTCCTTTGTTTGGGTTTGTTTTTGTTGAGAACCTCCGCAAATGAGGGTGTGTGTTGTGTAGTTGTGGGTGGTGTTTGAGGTGTAGTGATTGTGGTGACAATCTTCTCAGTGCCAGATATTCTGGCTTGTGAGGGAGACAGCATAGACTCTAGCTTCTTTATGTAACTGCATCTCTTACAAACTGTGTCATAGGTAGTAGTAGTAGTAGATGGTTGTCTGTGTACATGAGGCAGTTGCTACACTGTCTCAGGATTCCCATATCAACCAGGTTGGCAAAAGAAACTGTAGGAAATTGTCCATCCATGTTTGTCAGAATGTGAGGGAGAAAGGCCAGGGAGAGCTAAGGGGTAGGCCTAAAGCCCAAGTGCTTAAACCAAAATGAAGAGGTTTAGAATAACACTTAAAATTTAAACAGGCTAAAAAAAGCAGTAATAAATGCAGCAGAGAAGATACAACTGAACATTTTAGAGAACAAGTAGCTGAAAAAAGAAAATTAAGTATTAGAGTAGGAAGAGGAAACACAAATACTGTAAAAGCAACTGAATAAAGTTTTTTTAGTAAAGTGGAAAGGGAGAAAGGAGATAATTCAAGGTTAAGAAACTAAGGGGATTGGCCTTCCCAAATGTTCTTGCTGTATTAGGTTGAATGAGCTAATGACACTGCAATGGTGCAAGTGTCCCAGGTCAAATTTACAGTAGGGGCAGGCAACTGCAAAGCTGCCAAGTACAAGAACAAGACACCAATAGGGAGGGAAGGTGGGAAACTATGCTACAGCTACTAGCTACACTATTTTAGGCAGAAAACACTACAGAAATTTTTATCACAGCAGAAAAACAGCAGTGAGATACTAAATGAAAGTTCTAAACAGTTAAAGGAACAAGGAGACTCTAGAGAATGCTTTTAACTGCAAAGAAATCAGTTATATGAAACACGCAGGAAATCAGAACAAACAAACAGATGCTTGACAAATGGAGAAAATTTCCAGTTAATACTTTTCACATAGTGAAACTAACTAAAAAAGCTTTACAACTAGTGTGACAGTAGCAAAAGTGATTTGACAGGCTCTGTAAGGTAGACAATTTTCAGGACAATAGTGCAGATTAGTTTATAGCAATAAAATACAATAAAAAATAGTATGCAGCAGACAATAAAAAGAGCTATAAATGGTTAGAATAAGCAATAAGCAAAAACAGGATACTTATTGCTATATATCACAGATCAGAGATGTGTTCAGTGCCCCTCCTCCATTCAGCTCAGTGTGAATAAACAGAATTCCTATCAAAGGCAGGGCCTAAACAACAGAAGGTACAACCTGAAACAACGTTTAAAAAAAGCTCAAAAGGACCAATGAGTGCTTACTCCAAGCCCTAGACCAGCCAAACTTTACCAGCCAGTGGCCAATCAAAACAATCCTCTCACTAAAGTGAAGAAATGCTTCTGCTAATCTAAGATGGCCTGAAACATGTGCTCAGAACAAACAGCCACTGCAAACAAACAAACAGGCCCAGAGTGAGCAAATCTGAACTGGGACTATGCTACAGCTACTAGCTACACTATTTTAAGCAGAAAACACTACAGAAATGTTTATCACAGCAGAAAAACAGCAGTCAGACACCAAATAAAAATTTTAAACAGATAAATACCAGAAGGTACAACCTGAAGCAACTTTTTAAAAAAGCTCAGAAGGACCAATGAGTGCTTACTCCAAGCCATAGACCAACCAACCTTTACCAGCCAGTGGCCAAGCAAACAAATCAGTTATATGATACACCTTGGCAGGAAATCAGAACGAACAAACAGATCCTTAACAAACGGAGAAAATTTCCAGTTAATACCTTTCACACAGTGAAACTAGCTAAAAAACTTTACTAACAGTGTGGCAGTAACAAAAGTGATTTAACAGGCCCTGTAGGGCAGACAGTTTCAGTACAATACTGCAGATTTGTTTATAGCAATAAAATAGAGTAAAAATAGTAGGCAGCGTGTTTTTTTCTCATTGGTGCCTCAGTAGTTACAAGAAAACAACAGTAAACCAATATAAATTCAATAAGAACTCGAATTACTTAAAATAAGATTTTTAATTTGTATTTCTCTATTCTCTCTTAAGCAGAAATTGAGCTTTAGAAAAAGGATCTCAGATTTATTCCCATAAAAAGGCAAATGTTGTACATAACCAGACCTCATTAAAATTATGCACAAGAAAATTGTGTTTGATAGTTGTAGCAGATGACTCTTGAGATGGTTTGTCTGTAGATTCTATGTTCTGTATAGAAGGTGCATACAATCCCTTCCTCTGAAGGTAATAAAGTAATTTGAAAAAAATATAGAGATTAAAATGAGTGCCGTGTTAATTCACTAGCACCTGTGTGGTGTGAGATGTCACACCACTAGTAGCCTACACACATCCCAGCATTTTATGAAAAATCACCTTAAAAAGGATAAGGTAAGCAAATGAAAATATTTTGTGAACAATAAAAGCTATTAAAATGGTACATACAGCAAGGTTATCAGTAAGAAATGTTCTTTACAGTGATAATAGTTGATGCATTCATAGTCTTTCCATAAATCATCTTATATATTATAATGCAGACACACCCAGAATTATATTTTTTCATAAACGTTCACAAATAAATTGTTATATCTTGGAAACGTTTGTTAACTAGATATAAGCTTTCACTTGGCAGCTAGAACTTCTTCACTGAGTGCATGTTTATTGGGATCTTTGCAGAAATATGAAAACTGCCAATCATTAGCGGACCGGAGTTCCGCTGTGGCGACCCCTAACCGGGAAAAGCCGAAAGACACAAACAAACAAACATGAAAACATATGCATCATTGTATAATTATCACTATAAATAACACTGTACCTCAGCTAGATTACAAATGTTGGAGGTGTGCAGGAGAAGAAAAGGGTAATTGCGAACATATTTTTGGGGAGAGTAACAAACTGGCAGACTTTAAAAATGCTCTGCAGACTACTTGGTCAGAAATACTGGATGAGCAAACTGGTGCAACTAAGGAAATGATTTTTTTAGCTGTGGTACAGGATCTGAATTGTCTAGACATAGTAAGGTCTTCCAGGGTTTAATTCCTGTGGCTGTCACAAAAGCAATTAGTAGAAAATGGAAATTAAAGTCTAAACCAACCATACTTGAAGTAGTGAATATAGTAGCAGAGATAAAATAACTGGAAGTTGGATCTTTAGAAAAGGGTAGGAGCAAATTACATAGAAAAAAATGGGAACTGTGGAAACAATACATGCAGAATAATGTTTCAGAGAAGGAATGAAGTTTAATGGAAGACTGGAATTGAATGAGCAAAGTAATATTCAATTGCCAATGACTGTATAGAAGATCGTATGTGATGTATAATGTTTGCAACCAAAAATATATCAGTATGGTTTGTTTTCATTTATATAAATGTATGATTGCCTATTTCATAAGTGATAATTCAATAAAGATGTTTTTTGTTTGAAAAAGATATAGATATATATAAATAAGTTTGCATATCTCTCAAAATGTTCAACTTACATTGTAAATATCAATGACAGTTTTCTTCAACATCTAAGGTTTCACCTGAAGCCAAGTAATTGTTTGTAAGCCACTTGTTTTTGAAATATGAAGTACAGATGGAAATGTTATCTATTATTATAATTTCAGACAAACAACTGGAAATATGTCAGCTGCAGTGTGATATAAATGGACGTGACAGTTAATCTGTCTCCCAGCATGGCATTTCACACCATACTCATCAGTGGCATGCAGGTCTGTCAGTTTTAAAAATGTGAACATAAATATGAAACTATGAATAATAAGTTTCAAATAGTGATTAATTGCTGTAATGCAGTATAATATACATTAACAATCTTAATGCCATTTTATTAACAAGTCCTTTCCTTTCTAATACTTGCTATGGATGTTAACTGGAAGTATAAAAAAGGCATTTAGGCTTGAATTAGTTAACTAAGCCTAATACTAAATAGCTTTACAATTTAATTAAATTTATGCGACAAGTTCAGCTTTCTATGCATTGAGCAGCAGCAACAAAAGCATTTATCTGCATAAGGAAAGCAAATAAAGGAGTTTGTTGTACCCACCTGACAACAATAATAGGATGTTTGTTCTGGTCTCCGATATCATCTACTACGGAAAAGTGAATTTGATAATCACCTAGTAGTCTTCTTCTTTCGGCTGCTCCCGTTAGGGGTCGTCAAGGCAGATCAACTGTTTCATTTCTTCCTGTCCTCTGCATCTTACTCTGTCACACCAACCACCTGCATGTCCTCTCTCACCACATCGATAAACCTTATCTTAGGCCTTCCTCTTTTAATCACTTAGTAGTAATACAAAGAAATTAACAATTTTATCAACTTCAGTTTAGGCAACAGTGTCATTTCATCTGATACAGCAGAATGTTTTTAAAGTAAACTTTCTATGTCCATGTGTTATTTTAGGGGTTAAAAATGCAAAAAAAGCAATCTGTTTGCTTTTGCATCCTACAGTGTCATCTCCAGGTACAAAATCTGATCCACTGTCTGTATGGATTGAGCATCTGTTAGAAATTGTGGCCAAAGGTATCAAATCATTTACACTGGATTCTGGTGAGGTAATCTGTAAAGTTAAAGACATTGCTGTCACTGCCAGTGATATTCACATGCAACAGATTAACAGTTTATATAATGGTATACCTACAGACTTGGGTCTGTTTTTGGCTTAAGAGTATCTGCTTATAGATCAACATTTTCCTGATGGTGAAATCAACCTTTTATGTGAAAGCCTAAATATAATTTTGCATCATAACTAATTTTATGTGCAGGAAACTCTGCTTTCAACAGGTATAGGACATAGCTGCTATGTCAATAATTTATTAACAGAATGAGAAAATTGTTTATTCGTAACAGAATTTACTAATGTTTTTCTGAAAAAGTATATTTGTTTATTTCGTGGTCTTATTTTTCAGGTCTGAATCTCAGGAAATGCTGGACTTAGCAAAGAGTTGCATGGGTAGAACCATTTGGGTTTCTGAAGCTTTCCTTCGATGAAAGTAGGCAAAGGTTGTTTTTTTAATATTATGTTGAAAAAGAATGGACATAATGAAAACTTTGTATATACATAGCTAGTAAGAATGTGGCCAGTAATGCATTGCTGGATTGCTAGTGCAGGAATCCCATGTATCCAAAATGAAATAGTGTATAAAGTCAAATGGTTAGATCAAGTAAATTTACAACAGATGATGTAATTTCCACTGAAGAAATCAACCTACTGGCATCTAGGTTTAGGGCAAGAAGGTATCCTTATAATCAACTGAATTATGTATTTAGTTAAGTTAGGTAAATCCAGACCCTACAACTTGAATGAAAAGACATCTTAACTTATTTCAGTAAGGATGTGATTGATACTACAGCATTTAGAATGGTCATTACATACACACACTGGATACATAGCTTATCTTCATTGGTCACTGAGATGTAAAAATGTTTCTGGACAGTTGCCCTATATTTAGCATATAGAATGACAATTCAAAAAGTCTATTATGCCTAAAATCATGAAGGCAGTTACAATAAGAATTCATGAAGTATTTTCATTTAACAGCTATAGCCAGTGTCACGTTATAGCTAGCAATCCTTTTTTTATATCAACAAATAAAGAAGTAATGGTGCTCCAAGCTGTTTCAATTGTAACTTACAAAATGTAATTTATACTGATGTCTGTTATGTGTGTTCAGCCTTTTACATAGGCTAAACATCTAGGAAGTTAAATGCCTCTGTTTACTAACATATTTTTTAAAGGTTTAGGTTCTACATTTTGGATTATGTGAAAGTATTTAAGTGACTCCTCCTTAGATCTGATTCCACATATTCCAAACAGTAAAACTGAAAATTTTAAAAATTGTACAGGACTGAAACTGTCTAAAAGGGTTCTAACTGTATTCTTCTTTTGCGTCTGATAAAGTTGAGACACTAATGCATTGTGAAATTGATTTTCCCTGTTTATGTATTCTTTGTCTTTTAACAAGAAAATCTTTGTTTCTATTCAATGGCAGTAAATGCATATTTGTTAATTAATTTATTGGTTCACTTTTTATTACTGATACATCACTTAATGAATGCATTTACATGGATATTTTTATTTGTTGGAAAGTCTCATTAATTTTTTTTTCTTTTTTGATAAATGTACATAGACTGTGTGTTCTTTAAAGCTTTTTGCTATTGTCAATTAGCAGTAGTTCTTTTTGTTTGTTGGACAGCCTCAGGCAAAGTGCAGAGGCAGGGACAAATCATGTCATGGTAACAAGAAGTATTAAACTAAACACTAGAAACAATATGGAGCAAAAGTAAACACTTTTTCACCATTAGAACTGTGGTGGTGGTGCTGCAGTAGCATTGTCGCCTCACAGAAAGACATTGTCCTGTTCGATTCTAAGCTAGAGCGTCTTCTGTGTGGAGACATGCGTGAATGGGCATACCTTCATTGAAGGTTGTGTGTCAGGGCTGGCAACTCGGCACGTAAAAATCTACTGCCAATCATTAGCAGACCGGAGTTCCGCTGTGGCGACCCCTAACCGGGAAAAGTCGAAAGACACAACAGTGGTGCTTAATCATGCATATAAAATAATTCCTTTCATAGCATAAAACAATGTGACATCATAGTGATAAAAATTCATTTTCATCATTGAAATCAATGTTTTAACTTCCTTTTATGTAAAACAGGTTTTAAACTATAACTTTCATTCAAACCATGTGACATAGTTGTATTTGACTTCATTATCCAATTATATCACCCCTCTTACATTTTCATTGAGCACTTGAAACATCATAAATTTAAAGGTGTGCAGCAGACCTTCCATCATAACATGTATAGCTAATGCATTATATGAGTTTTATTTCCTAATGTAATGCAACTATTGGTATACCCTTTCCTTAAAAACATCTATTAATGTTTCCTACATAAAAAACTAGCACACATATCACAAGTTGCTGTATATATCAGATGCTTTGTATTACAATCCATGTAACCACAAATATTATATCCCTTTTTGTCACAGAGTGTATAAAGCAGGTACTATGTTTTATATATTGACATTGGGTACATGACAACAGGAATAAGTAACCAGTCTACCAAACATATGACTTAAAATCCCATGCTTTTTATAGCATAGTTGCCTCTTAAAATTGTATTTATTTTCAGACATAAAATATTGTCTGTTTCAAACAACACTGACAATGCAAATAACTCTCATGGTTTCCTGAATGATGCCCTCCAGAGAACACTCACTTTGGCTTTGAATGAAAGCCTCAGCACCAAGAACATACAGTCCCTGTCTGATATGGGAGGGGTTGATGGCCTACAGACAAAGGGACAAATAGCACCTAGTTGTTGTTTGTCTTTCGACTTTTTCCCGGTAACAGGTTGCCACAGTGGAACTCCGGTCCGCTAATGATTGGCAGTAGATTTTTTTTTTTTTTTTACGAAACGCCGAGGTGCCAGCTCGACACCCAACCTTCAACAAAGGCATGCCCATTTACACACGCATGTCTTTCAAACGCTACCCAACCGTGGGGAGGACATACAGACTCCACACAGAAGGCACTCCCAAGCCAAGCCGAGAATCAAATGGGAGAACCTCTTACTGTGAAGTAACAATGCTACCGCCGTACCACCGCATGTATCACCTAGTAAATATCATTAAACTAATGAATGTTTTCCTCATATATGCTGAAGAAATCTCTGAAATTATGAACCAATCTATGCAGTAAAAGCAAATTTTGTTGAGAAGGACATTAGCCTATCATTATATGGAAAGTACCCGCTCTTTGTCACTACGGCTACTCCATACTGTTTTCCTTAAAAGTAGTTGTAACTCTGTTTGTGTACTAAATTTCAAATAGTTCTGTATGGTATTAATCATTACAAATGTTATCAGAATATCCTGTGCTCTATGTTAACTATTTCACAAGTGCATAATGCTTTAATCTATTAGTTTATTCATTCTTTGATAACATTTGTTCTGAAACTGTTTAAAACTTTAATAAAATTTGACATTAAAAAAGGCTTGAATATTTTGTAAAGTAAGGCAATTGTCTTTGTAATAAACAAATAATATCCCTCCATCTGTTTTGTAAGCTGTTTATCCTGTTGAGGGTCATAGTGCTTGCAAGCTGAGCTGGGCAGAGCAGGCTTCTTTATTCCCAACAACAGTTTCGAACTCATCCTGGGGGTTGGGGGTCACTTATGTATTCTCAGGCCAGTTTAGAGCTGTAATCTCTCCATTAAATTCTGGGTTTGCCTGGTATAACTTCTGTGGGAGACACCCAGGGGCATCCCCACTAGAAGCCTGAA
The DNA here is from genome assembly GCF_019279795.1 of Protopterus annectens. Lineage (NCBI taxonomy): Eukaryota > Metazoa > Chordata > Ceratodontiformes > Protopteridae > Protopterus > Protopterus annectens. Next base: position 1,376,767,530 of record NC_056739.1, read on the forward strand.
CCACTTCAACAGACTTCCCTCAATCCTGAGTAGTACTAGCTGTACCCCAAGATCCCCCTAGACTGCAGATCTCTTCACATTCTCCTGGCAAGCAAGTCCAGCAATCATGCCACTAGTCACATTGCCACAGTAGTCAGGAAGTCCTTCTACGTGGCACACCTCATCATAAAAGGGTTCTCATCCAGGAAAAAAGAGGTAATTGTTCCCCTCTACTCGACACTCATTAGACCCATTATAGAGTACAATGCCCCTTTTGGAATGTACCTCACAAGACATCTGCAGCAGCTGGAAAGGCCACAGAAGTACCTCACAAAGAGGATTACTGGCCTCAAACAAATGCCCTACACTGACCGTCTCAAAAAACTCCAGCTTTACTCCATAGCATATTGCCTACTCTGAGGTAATCTCTGCCTAACATATAAAGCTATGTCAAACCCAGAGCTGTTGGACATGCTACACCTAAAGAAATCCCAATCCCTCTGAGCTACATGCTCTAGGGACCTAAACCTTGTCACCACAATAAACAGGACATGCTGGAGGGATAAATTCCTGTCCCAGAGACTTCCCATACTCTGGAACAGGCTACCCATCTATGTCAAGCAAAGTTCTTCATTAGCACTCTTCAAGAAAAATCTTGATGAGTGGATGGGAAATAGGAAATACACCCCGGGGATCACTTCTGTGTCTCTGCTCAACAGTGGTACAGGAAAATAACTTTCTTGGGTGGCGAAAGCCAGGGAACCTTATTGGCTAGGCTTACGTAGGCCCTTGGGCCGATAGCCTAGTACCAACCTATGAACCTATGAACCTATGCAAAGGAACCTCATTATAACAAAAACAAACAATAAATAAGCAATGGAGATATTAGTAATGGCTAATAAACCTATACTTGGGAGAGTTTCTGAACCTGGCAGCACAATTTTCTCAATATTCAGTTTAGCATGGTATGAAGAATAACAATTAAGCAGTTTGCTTTTCATGGGGGTTGATGCACTCCTAAACTTGCTGTGGCCATGCTTTTCTTTTTGTGAACATTTTTTTAACTACTAGGACCATACAGTACACCTTTCACAGCATGATTTTTGAACTACCTTTAGGTTGTGAAGAGCCACACTATTATGACATGTTATTTTTGCAATGCCTGGAATATGATGGCATACTTTTGAAGCATGTCATTTGTGCTACTTCTAGTTTTCAGAACACCTGAACATAATGATACACTGTTCAAATACTGCCCTTACAAGACTGTGCAGTTTGTTAATTGTCTGAACATGATGGCACATTTCTTCTTCATGCTTTTTCTTTAAACACACTAGCTAACTCTCCAAATTCTTAAGAAAATGAAAGTATTTATACTACGGTCCGGCAATCTGTTATCAGTTTGGGTATGTGGAGAAGCTTATTTACAATGAAAAAAAGTGATCACTTCTCTTTCATTATTACATAACAGCAGAAAACCAAGCAATGTAACTGTTGGTTCAGCAAGTAATACACACACAAATATACACATTAGATACATACATTATCAAACATCATAAGTATCACATACAGATATACGTGTATATGCATTAAAGCACACATTTACAGAAGTGTGTATATGTACATAAATATATAGACAATGAAACACAGAGGCAGAGGAAGGAGAACACTACATATACTTGAAAGCTTGTTAGAGTGATTTTCAACTGGCAGAAGTGATTTCAACTCATTTGATTACTTCTGCTAGCATTAAGTTTGTGCAAGATAATGAACAGTGGGGATCTGGGAAATTACTCTTTTCTCCACTGTACAGTGATCTCAGAGATGGTATATATAAATTAGCAAGAGATGGGGAGGGAGCAGCCCCCACCACTTGAGGGGTGCAGGGGGGGGCTTTCCCCCTGCAAAAAACATGTGTTCCTGGGGGTTTTTTTGTTTGTTTGTTTGTTTTTTTTTTTTGGTATGTTGTATTTCAATGTTTTTGGATCAATGCTTTATAATTCGATGTATTTGTACTTTGATATTATGAAATACATTCATAAATGGATAAATAGGTGTCTATCAATAGACTGATCATGATCTACAGACAAGTTGAGTAGTGAAAAGCCATCTTGTCAATATTTAAGTAAGAATTGAGATTGTACAGAGTGGCAAAATATTAAGTTACACGGGATGCTTCAGTACATTCGTGATGAGTGTATATGTACAAGTCAACAAGGGTGAGTGCTACGTAAATGTTAGAAGAGGAGATAGATGCTCTGATATGCTAGGGTATGTGTGTGTGTGTGTGTGTGTGTGTGTGTGTGTGTGTGTGTGTGTGTGTGTGTATCTATATATATATATATATATATATATATATATATATATATATATATATATATATATATAGCTTCTTCTTCTTTTGGCTTTTCCCGGTCAGGGGGTCGCCACGGCGGATCACTTGTCCGCTCATGATTGGCAGTGGAGTTTTATGGTGTCGAGTTGCCAGCCCAACCTTCTACAGAAGGCACATATATATATATATATATATATATATATATATATATATATATATATATATATATATATATATATATATATATATATGCACATATGTATCAGAGGCACAGCTGGCTTTTCTAACACCTAGGGCTAATCCCCATAGAGGTGTCCCGCCTCCCCAGCTCTTCATTTGAACAGCAAAAAAAAAAAAGAACCACTTCTTGTACTGCCACAGTAACAAAGTATCCAGAGACATGCCCTCTTCCTCCTGCCCCACTTCCTCAATGGAAAAACAAAAAAAATGGTTCCTGGCACTCCTGAAATGCAGGAGCCAAACAGCCAACCAGGGCTTGTTTCTGCATTCCACCCCTGCCTCTCCTCAGCTGAAAAGCAATTAAAAAAAAAAAGGTCTGTTATCAGATCCCTGGGAGTGCTGAAATTCTGGAGCCAAATGGGTCCCATTTCTGCCCCCCTCCCTGCCCCCGACCCTCCTTCTTCAGATTTTAGTTGAGGAGGGAAAAAAAGAAACATTTGTTTTTTCTTTTAAACTGTAGCAAACAGTTTCTACAGTTCATACCCTGCACATCATGCTAAAGTGCTCAGGTTTTGTTAAACAAAAAGAGAAAGAAACAATGAAACCTTTTTTCGTTTAAATTGTAGCAAGCAGTTGAAAACTGTTTAGACCATACAGGGAGTATTACAGTGCTCAAGTTTGACTGCAAATGCAATACAGTCTTTTAAAAGCTGGTGTGCATGAAAAAGAGATTGGGGTTGGTCTCAAATGGCCAATCACATGCCCTAACACTTCGTACCTGGGGCAGTTGCCTCCTTCTCCCAATCCTAGCGGTACTACTGTTATGCATGTATCTCTTGTTTGGCATTACTGTTATTGAAAGGGTGTTTTGTAATGTGATGCTTAGGCTTAGAGTTAGGGTAAGCTCATATGAGTAAGATGGCCCAGTTGATCAATGAGTTTGGATTTGTATATACCAAAGGGGGCATTATATTTGATGATTGGTTTTATGTGAAGAATTCCATACTATGTTACATGGATTCAGTTTGAGACCATTTTCAGTACAACAGCTCTGAGCACATTCCAGTCCTTACTGGGGCAGTTTAGTATCAGCAGATTCAGCATGCAAGGATCAGCACTGATGCCTGTGCTATTCTAGTAGTTACAATTTTACATTCAGAGAAGGTAGAGCCAACTGCAATCCAGTCGACATCATAGAGGTTTGCATTGTTTGTCTAATTTTCCAACAAAACCAACATAATCAATGTCCAAATCTACACCAAAGCACTATACGAGCACTTATATAGATGCATGTAATCAGGAATACCTGACAGGACAAAATCATCCTCCGCAAGGAGAAGTAAACCTGTCTGGTAGACATCTGCAATAAATAAACTGTATAACAAAAGGAAAAAATTGCTGTCCAGGACCAAGAAGGAACAGGTGCCCAATTGGAAGCAATCTCTCCTTAGCCTAAAAAAGCAAATAAGAGCACTAGTGAAATCCTCTAAAGCCAACTTTGAGTCCAAATTGGCAACATCTACTAGAGACAACCATAAGGCCTTCTTCACATATGTCCGCATTCTCAAAGGAAGCACCCAGATCTGTTCAGAATTGGTGGTTAAGGGCACCACATACACAAATGCAGTAGATATAGCCAACCTACTGGCTGACAGATTCAGTGAAAACTTCACCCCTCTGCCCCCCACAAGTAAATCAAGACATCCCCAGTACCTGCCCCCATCCCCTTATCTCTAGGGAACAGATCATCACTGCCCTCTTAAAGGCAAAAAATACAGGCTCCATGGGATCCAATAACATCCCAGGCTGCATCCTACATGAACACAGGCATAAACTTGCAGCACCATTAGGCATCCTATTCAACCAAAGCGCGAATACCGGCTTTGTCCCAGCCAAGTGGAGGACAGCCATTGTCATCCCTTTGCACAAAGGTGGAGTGTCCACTGATCTGAGAAATTATAGACCCATCAGCCTACCTAGCCTGATCTGCAAGGCCATGGAATGGACTATCATGGACCTCATTAACAGGGACATTGGAAACCTCCAAACACTCGACCCCACACAGTTTGGCTTTGTCAAGGAGAGGTTGTTAAATCTGGTCGACTTCTTTGAGACAGTCACCAAAGCCATGGACGAGGGGAAGATGGTGCACACTGCCTACCTTGACCTGGCCAAATCCTTTGACACTATTTCCCACTCGGGCATAATAGATAAACTCTCTCAACTAGGTATCTATCCATATGTTATCAGATGGGTAGCAAACTGGCTCACTGATAAAACCCACTAAATCAAAATACAGGAAGCCACCTCAAGCAGTAGACCCATAACAAATGATGTACCCCAGGGACAAGTCTTGGGGCCTCTGTTAATCGGGATATACTTCTCTGAAGTGCAGGCCAAAAACAGTGGGTTATGGCTGTCCAAGTTTGCAGATGACTGCAAGCTGAGTGTGGGCATCAACTCCCCAAGTGATGGATGTTCTGCAAGAGGGTCTCATCCAAACAAATGACTGGTGCCAGAAACATGGCCTCAAGCTGAATGTCAAAAAATGCATCATCAACCCCTTTGGGGAGAGTGATGTCCCCACATATTATCACATTAATAAAAACGTCCTAAGCATGCAATCAGTCATGACGGATTTGGGCACCCAGGTTGGTAGCAACCTGACTTTTGACCACCATGTTGCTTCTTTTGTATGGAAAGCTTTCTACATAGCCCACCTCATAAGTAAGAGTATATCATCCAGGGACAAAGAGGTCATAACATCCCTGTATTCTTACCTTATAAAGCCAATTATTGAGTACAATGCCCCTTTGGGATGCACCTCGCAAAGCACATGCAGCAGCTAGAGAGACCATAGAGGTTCCTCACCAGAAGAATCCAGGGTCTCAAACATCTACCCTACACAGATAGGGTAAAAGCTCTGTCCCTCTACTCAGTTTCATACAGACTCCTCAGAGGTGACCTCTGTCTGGCATACAAAGCAATCTCAGACCCCACCTTGATGGGACTGCTGTATATTTGCAAGTCAAGCTTTACTCAAATAACCCACATGCATGATCTCAATCTGGTCTGTGACATCAATAGGACTTGTTGGTGGGACAGATTTGTTTTGCAGAGACTCCCCCCATCTGTGGAATAGACTACCTGTCCATGTCAAGCAGAGTACTTTATTATCCCTTTTCAAGCGCAACCTAGATTACTGGATGGGAAACAGAAAATACACCCCTGGGATTCCATGCTGGACAGGGGCTTTGGGTGCTGACTTGTCTAAACATGGGCTAAACTCTTGGCTAGGCTTATAAGGGCCTCAGGGCCATTAGCCTAGTAACTTCCTATGATCCTATAAGGAATAGTGCCAAAACCCTTGGCTAGTTTAAGATAGCAGCATCCATGGAGTAACCATTGACCACAGCCTCTGTAACCATTTCAAAGAAGTTCACTACATTTAAGAGACAGGATCTGCCCTTCACAAAACTCAGCTGATTGATAGTTCTTCATTGTGTCTGAATAAATGATTTCTGTTAGGATACATTCCATAGCTTTGCATAGAACACTGGTGTAGCTGATGGGCCTGTAATTACCTGGGTCTGTAGAGGGGCTGCCCTTGTGTAAGGGAATCTCAGTGGCTATTTTCCAGCCTTCAGGTGCAAACCATGTAGACAAGCTGAGGTTGAACAATTTAAGCACAGGCTCAGAACGTGCATACTTGACTCTGATGAAAGTGCAAACTGGTATGTTCTGGCCTTGTGGCAATATTACTTCAACCTTTGACAATGATTCTAAGACTTGTTCAAGGTGATTTCAAAGGAACTACATTTCCAGGGATAGCGGTGGGCAACAATGTGGGCAGCTGGTGAAATGGTAGCATTAAATTTCTCTACTAATATATTGGCTATATTCTTGGAATCAAAATGTGTCATGTTACGGATGAGCTCAGTGCATTGCTGGGTATTATGTCTTCATTTCTTGGCATAACTGAAGAAAGATTTGTAGTTTCCATTGGTATGCGGTGTAACCTTAAACTTACAATCTGCTTTAAATCTTTTAATAGTGCTTTTATGTTCCTTGCTGGCAATTTTCAGTGTAGTCTTGAGGTCGGAGTGTTAAGTTCGTACAACTTTTTATTATTTTCATTTCTTTGCTGTACAATTTATCCACGTGGGAGTTCCACCAAAAAGGTTTACTCACGAATTTACCATTATATTTACATCAGATGGATACTGACTTTTCTATGCAGCTTTTGGGGTGCTGGCAAAAATCAGAGGTGAACGAGGCACCCTAATCAGTTAGATCCATTTGCAAGGGATTGTTTGGAATTTTGCATAGCTCTTCTAAGAAATAAAATAGGTTTGCCCTGGTGAAGTCCTCAAAGATGGTCTCATTTGGTGGAATACACTACAAGTAAGTACACTTTTGTTGTCTGCAGTTCAGTTTCTTCTTGCTTTCTGTTTCATTTCATGTGTGCAAATGCAAGTGAAGAGCATTCATACCTCTTAAACTCTTAGCACAAGATATCTGGACAAAGCTAAAAATAATGGGGAGGCTATGGTCCAAAAATAGGGACAAATGTTAAGTATTGCTCTTATAAACTTAGAAAGTTGCTAGAATAACATGTTTTGCATTAGCATGCATTTCTGAAGGATATAAAGTCTGAAACTTAAATCTGTCATCATTTAGTGATATCAAAATCCTATAATTTTCTTGAACTCCACAAATTTTATGAGGAACATACTAATAATATGAGGTGAAAACCTGGACAGTTGAGGTTATCAGAACATGTTTGCAGCTTTTATCATACTTTGTAAAAGTCTGTGATTTCCATGAAAGCTAATCATTTGAAATAAGAGCAATTTGCACTACTTATGCCTGATAAAGAGTAGGACTGGGATCTGACATTTCAGGCCTGAAGACCTGCACAGCTATGTCCCTGGTAGGCACAGTTGATCACATATTAGTTACTTGACAAGCAGATTTGTTTACTTTATTTTTCCTCTAAATAAATGACAACTGATCATCAGGAGTGTTCTCTGTAAGAGGTTTGAAAACCGAATTAGTTATTGTCCAAGCTCAACTATGTGTCTGCCTCATCGGAGGTGGGGTGAACAAGAAATGAGCTACAAACACCTTTTTGTACTACTGCCCTTGTTTCTGGATAAAAATAATAAGCCAACTCTCTAAGAAGTCTTTGCATACTGTGCTGTCTGCTTTTGTTTGATATTTCTTATAAGAGTAAATCATAAAAGGGAGACTGAGGCTACATCAGACAGATAAGCATTTAAAGATCTGAATGCTTTCACTTATTCCACCATTTGGAAACTGGATCTCTCTTTCACAAATTGCGGATACTTGTTTCTTTGGTTCCAAGCCATAAGGCCTTGTTTTTATTGTGGTAATTAACATATTTTAACCATCATAAGACATATACTGTACCCTTAAGTTATGAAGACTAGATCATCTTTTCTGTAGATAATCATTACTTTAGCACTGCAGAGAATAACCTATAGCTTGGACTTGAATATCAGGAAATCACCAATAACAAAAGAAAATAAGTGTGGCAAAGACATTGCAAGAACCTGTATATATAGAGAGGGGTAATTTACCACCAGAGAGCAGTCAGGCCAAATTTGCATAGGATGACCAAGTAAACATGATAAAAGATAATATAGTGTCATGCCTTACAGAATCTTGTATTCTGGAGATGTCTGAAAAAATTGCTCCTGTGAACTTGCCTAGGTTTATATTTGTATTTCCTGCATCCTTAAGGAAAACAGTCAGTATTCTACTATATCCTGCCCTAAAGTTATGCTAAAATAATGGTGTCACTTATTATCCCGCACTTACCGATGTGTGATGGGAGCTCCTGGTGGATCACACATTCCAGTAACATTAAGCAGAGCAATATTGTTCTGTGATCCTTATATCACTGGAGGCCCTCTTCCTTGGTATTTAACAATTCCGATTAATTTCCAGTCCTCAGAACTATCTTCATTGTCTTTAAAATGATAATTAGGAATGCAGCAAATTTGGTCTTTCCCAGCATGGCTTATTTAATTAATTTGAGCTTAAGAACATCTGCACCAGCACCACTAACTGGTAATGTTTTTAGCAGTAGGCCTTCTCTTTAGCTACTAATGAAGGACTTTGGGCAGATGGTACTGTGAATGAGAAGATGGACTTTTTTCAGCTAAATGAAATCTGAAAGCAAATCATTCTTGAAAACTTTTGTTAATTACAGAAGAAAGGATATGATAGCCTAAAGCTACTTGCTATCTACAGAGCAGCTCATATGACTTAGTTTTCTCTCTAACATCATGAAATGTTATGTCAAAATGTGACCTAACCCCCTGAGCAAACAGCAAATAATCTCACTGATGTTCCTTGCTTCCACAAAGTGAGACTAAACAGAAACATCACTTAAAAAGATATAGTGATGCAACTTATTAAGTATGATGAATACTTTGCGGATGCATCATGCATCAGCTGAGCACAAGACAGCGTGTTAGCTCTGAGCTTACCATTTCAGTTATAAAGCAGCTTCTTTCCTATTGTACTCCACTAAAATTATAGTTAAATTATTTGACTTGGACTCCCCCACCTGACAATTTGGTCATGGCCAGGAAGTGAATGAGTGAAACAAGTAGTACAGATCTTGTCGGCCAGGTCAAGGATGGCCAAAAACTGCCTGAATTAATCAAAAACAACCAAATCCCACTGTCTTTAGCACTCCGTGCATATTGAATTTTCTTATCATTTGTTGTTTTTCCATGTCCCAGACTGGGACTGAAATTGGTCACTGTTGATCAGTGCTGCACCACAGTAAACAAATGTTAGTAATTAAATGAATAAAATCTAAAATAAAACATATAATATTTCTTTTAACAACTTTTCTCAGGAAAAAAAAATCTGCTAATAATTAAAGAAACCATGATTAGTCACCAGATACTCTGTCGTCTATGATAGTTTTTGGATACATACATACAAATCTTTTCAGTGCATATTTTCCTCTTAGTAAATTGTACACTGTAAACTTTTAAGACATTACCAGTGAAGGAAATAAAACGGCATCTGTACACAACCCAGATGAAAATTTGTCACATATCTTTTTAAATTAGATTTCCAACTACATCACAAAGAAAAGGTATTAGGCAGCTTCAGAGGAAAGAAAAACATTAAAGAGGGAAACTGTTCTTGTTACTAGACTTTAAGGCTGAAAACAAAAATCTCGTCATCTTTGGCATCTTAACAGTACCAAGCTATAGTAGTACACAAGGAGATGTATTTCACCTAAAACAAAATCTCAGATACATTTTTCCAGCAGTGGCAGAAGTCATTCAACATCACCACAAGCACCCCGACCCACATAATACCCCACACACACATGTGCATGCTCACACATTTATCATAATCTCAGTACTTTATATGAACTGTGGTACAATTGTTTTATTTTGTTATGAATGGTACCTTTTTCTATAACCACTGTTTTATTATGTGTGCAAATCAATGTGTGAACATTACAAATTATGCAACAAAAAACATATATTAATTCTAATGGAGACAGCCATGACAAGGCACTTTATGCATGTCACAAATGCAGGAAAAATCATAGTACAGACTGAAATCCTTCCATTATCAAAACTGACTCAAGTTATAAAGAAAAGATGATTAGCTTTAACAACTGGCTAAACATCTGATGTTATTCTAGGAGAATCTAGTATGTGTCTACATGGGTTATATATTGAAAGACCGAAAGTGACGAAGTGCGAACGCTCAGATGAGCGAAAATGCCACAAATCGAAGTTTTTCTTAATGCAGTACAGTGAAGATCAGAATATTTGCCCTTTCTTCACTGTGGTACGATCTCGGAGTTGGAATATATATTTAGTGGGGGGCACAGTCCCCCCCACAATAACATTTTCGATTTGCAGCATTTTCGCTCATCTGAGCATTCGCACTTCGTAACTTTCGGTCTTTCAATATAGACTCATCTACATGGGATGAGATACTCGATAATTGTTCTTGCATCTCCAAGGAAAAGTTTATACCTTTTATTCCAAGGCTTCCACATACTGGTGAAAGCTTTTGCAGCCTTTATTGTGCCTTTTTTAGAAAGGGTCTAGCTGAAGAACTTTTTTTTCAATGTAACTTCTAAAACAAATCAACTATTGGACTACATCAAGGTGGCTGTACGTAATACTACAAGTCAAAACAACAAACTGCCTGACCTTGGGGTCTTCCTGTATTTGTAGCACATTCATGTATGTGTTGTTACAGAAACCTGGTTTAAGTTTCCAGACAGCATTCCTTCAATACCTAGGTTATGTGCCTACTACTCATTTAGATCTGATCGAAACTGCAGTGGCATATCCATATTTGTTAGAGACCAAATTATCTTGAAATAAATACCTACAGTCCCTCAAGCAGAGTATATAGAGATTCATATCACACCAAATAACATCAGCTATTAGCTCATAGCAGGTTACAGAACACCTTCCATGTTTCCAGAAAATCATGCAACATTCCTAAATATTCTGGATGAACTGCCCATAAATAGGAATACTGTTATCCTAGGTGACTTTCGCTACCCATTTATTAACTGAAATATCGTAAAAACAAACAGAGATTCCACCACAGAGAATTTATTCTGTAAAACACACAGTCCAAATATGAATAGGCTAAAACAACCAGGATGAGTGCTTTCGGCTATATGCCTTCTTCAGATCCTGTTAGACTAAAAAATACTTCCTCTTAAATAATCAACTTCAGCCAGCCAGATGCTATCTCCTGAGTTTTCTTCCTTTCAATATAGGTTTTAAGGGAATCATCACATTCAGTCCAGGACTTCTATCTGCTTATAAATCTGCTATCCAACATGTTTCAATTACTTCACTTTTATTGGATAGATCTCATCCTCTTACACTAGCTTGCACTTTTTCCAAGGCTAAAAAATAAAATTTATGCCCAGGGTTTTTCTGGATATGCTGTGACAGAGCATTAGTCTGAACGAATCTAATATCACTGAAGTGAGATAGCATCCTTTCCTTAAAGGTTCTATTTGTTTTACCTATGTAGAACCCTTGGCAGCTGTCACAAATAGCAGCATAAATGATATTATTCGTACTGCAATCCACATAGGTCTTTAACTGATAAAATCGACCGATTATAGGATGTATAATTACTAACATTGATATGGGGACATGCCTTGCACGTCTTACAAGGAAAGGTACCTATCCTGTGAGTAACTGGTCGAGATCCAATACCTTCTTAATAACATAGTAGTCCAACAGGAGAAGAAGGCATATAGCCAAAAGCGTGCATCCTGGTTGTTTTAGCTTTAGTCATATCTGGATTGTGTGTTTTACAGAATAAATTCTCTCTTCATGCTGACGTCTCTGTTTGTTTTTATGATATTTTACTTTTTCAATAGAGTGAGCCTTCAGCGAGCTGGACGTTTTCTGTTTTTTCCATTATTAACTGAGGTAGCTATACCACCAATGTAGGATATACACAAAAATATTTAGAGTTTGTAAACAAAAGCTCCCAGGACCAGATTGGTAAAGAACCTACTAGAGAAAAGAATACATTTGCCTTGGTCTTAACAAACTTAGTATATGTATATACCATCTCCTAAGTATCCCTCTCACTGGCCAAGTCAGGCTACAAACTAATAATCTTCTAAATGTGAATCTCCAAGCCATCAGAAATAAATATCACAGAAATCAAGGACATGAAGTCTCTAAATTCAAGTATAATGGTGTTATCCATAATGATAATACTACCAAGCATTATGCAGAAAAGTATACAAATATATTACTTTGGAAATCCCAACTAGATCCAAGTAAATGCTTTTCCCCAACTTAAGGAGAAGATGAAATAGCTAGATAAGAAAGTAAAAAAAAAAAGGACAGAAGAAAAATTAAGGCAGCACATGAACTCAGACAAGCTATAGAAGCCAAAAAAAACTACAATATTTTCTTTAGTTTTTGACAGAAAAAATAAGAAATAACACCAAACACAGCTCTGTGGTTAGTCATAATAGTACAAACTACTCTGATCCAGTGGATATTGCCAATGTACTGGCAAATAAATTTAGTGTTAACTTCACACCAGAGCCACCTATCCCAAACTCACTTATCCCAGATGGAATCAAGCCACTACTTGACCAAACAGCATGTACTGAAGTTATTCTCTAAAATGGAGAATGCCTCATCCACGTGGCCTGACAACATACCTGGTTGCCTAGTTAATAGCATTATGCAAGTTTTGGCATATCAACTCCTCAGTCTCTTCAAACTGAGCCTAGCAAATAGATTTGTCCCTCAGTAGTGGCACACAGCTATTGTGATGCCACTCCACAAACCCATCAGCATGAGTCTTATATGCAAAGCCATGGAATATATCATAACTGACCTAATGAACTATGACATCAAAAATCTTATCAGACTCAGTGTCCAGCAGTTTGGCTTTGTCAGGGATAGAGACTGCCTAACGAATATTGTGAACTTTTTCAAGATGATTATTCTGGCTATAGGCTGTGAAGAAGCTGTCCACATGGCGTACCTTGACCTCATTGAGGCATTTGATACCACACAGCATGCCTTGACCTTATCAAGGCATTTGATACCATACCACAGGCAAACATAATAAGAAAGTTGAAGGAGCTCCAAATTGACCTATATTTGTTTAGGTGAATTAAGAGTTTATGGTGCATCTCCTAACAGTATGAAGGTGATCAATATAGTTCCACTGGATCTGTGCTAAGACATCAGATGATCTACGTTTCAGATCTCTACTCATCAAATGAAGATCTTTGGTTAACAACATTTGCAGTTGATTGTAAATTGGTAGTTGTTAAGAGCCTAGTGACATTCATGCACTCACAGTAGGAATAAAATGAGCTCAAAGCTCAAGCTCAGTGCCAAAAACTGCAACATCATAGCACTTGGTAAGCACTCCCTAGATCCAGCTTGTACCATAGATAACACACTACTTCATAGTGAAAAGGTTGTAAGAATCTGGAGTTGTGGGTGAACAGCTACATTTTATCTTGCTAAGCTCATAGCGAAATGTATATCTTCCAGATCAAAAGAAATCCTCAACTTCATGTATTTGACAGTGGTTATACCCATCACTGGGTACAACACTCCCCATTATGAGGTATCTTACTAAGCATATTAAGCAATTGAAAAGACCCCAGAGGTTTGTAACTAAAAAGATTGCATGGCCTAAAAGATCTGAACTACAAAGAAAGACAGAATGGATGCTTTAGTCAGATGCATACAGACTACTTAAGGGGGACCTGTGTCTTGCTTTCAGGGCTATAAGGAATCAAGTAGCTCGACAACTCCTATACTTTTAGAAATCAAACAGTCTAGCTAACACTAGGTCCAGAGATCTAAATTTATTTTTACAAATAGATAACACAAAAGAGGAAGGATAGATTTGTTATGCAGTGCCAACCCTTCTCTGGAACAAACTTTCACTCCAGGTTAAGTAGTGTGACACATTCTATTTTAAAATGAGCTGGGCAACTGGATGAATATTCAAAATTTCACCCCAGTATGACTGGAATGGACCTCCTTCAAAAGACAGGCAAGGCCTAAAGGTGGGGACTAACAAGGTGGAAATGGCCTTGTGGCTCAGTAGCCTTGTAACTCCTATAAACATCAACATTTTCTAAATCACCTGTCCAGGTGAGGGTCATGGTAATAATAAACTGAGCAGGGTAGACCAGATTTTCCATCAACAGAAACAGTGTCTAGCTCACCTTGTAGATTCAGCAAATATTCGTAGGCAAGCAGAGATATGTAATCCCTCCAACAAATCTTGGGTGTGCCCTGGAGCCCCATTATAGTAAACTGTTTGGTAAACCACTAGTGTGAGGTGCCAAAAGGGTATGCTTTCAAGAACCCCAAATCACCTTGATTGTCTTATCTCAACAAGGAGAAGCACTCTCAGTACTCTGACATCCTCCAACATTGATAAATTCCTTAGTTTGAGAGAGCGTGAGCCAAGTTACCCTGTGAAAAAACCTAACTCATGCCATTTGTATCTGCAACCTCTTCTTTTCATTCACTACCCACAGCTCATGACCAGACGTATGGATGGAGACACACCAAAACAGAAAAATGAGAGCTTCATCCTATGGCTTAGCTCTAACTTCACAACCACAGTTCAGTGTGATGCTTGCAGAGCTGCCAGTGCTGGTCAGACTCAATCTGTACTACCTTCATTAATAAATAATTCCATAAGATATTTAAAATGTCTCCACCTCCTGCTGTCCTAGAGAAAGCAAACCACTTTTTTGTCTGGGACAGAATTCTGATCTGCGATTCTGAGGTGATGGTTACCTCGCCAATTATTTCACATAAGCAGCATACTGTTCCAATGCACGCTGCAGATCATAGTCACCCAAGACAAAGGAGATTACATTATCTGTGAACAACAAAAATGCAGCCCTCATATCTCAAACCAAATACTTTCCTGACATTGGCTGCACTTTGATATCCTGTCTATGAAGATCATAAGAAGAAAGTGGCAGAATAGGTATCTTTGTTAGAATCCTGTATCCACTTTAAATATTGACAACTTAACACCAAGAATGCAGACCACACTCTTGCTCCCTACATATATGCATGCAGTAATGGCCCTAAGATGCTGTGCTGTCACAGTATGTCCCACATGAAATTACATTGATCATCATCATATGCCTTCCCAAAGCCCACAAAGTACATGTAAGCAATACTGGAAAACTCACACAACTTCTCCAGTATCAATGTAAGAACATCCACGGCTCTGTGACCAGAACAAAACTAAAATTCCTATTGCTCCTCCTCGTAAGAGTATTGGATAAATTCTCTTTTCCTGCAATCTGGCATATGCTGTCTCAGGGAGACTGAAGAATGTGATCCCTCTGTAACTGCAGTATACCTTCCTGTGTCCTTACTGAAAATGTGAACCATTACTTCAGTTTGCCAATCAAGAGTCACTATCCCAGCTTTCCACACAACATAGAAAAGGTATGTTACCATGACACCTCAGTGGAATCCAGTGATGCTTCTAGTATGCTGTTCTAAGAAGAAGATGAATGTCCCACTGGTAACTCCCAGAAAAATGTCATCTAAACTGGCTGCAAATCAGTGTTTACCTCACAGAAGTCAATGGAGCAGTACCTGAATGACAGCTTGTTGGTATATATGAGACTGAAAAAAGGCACGTCGTGAAACTAAAGGCTGACAAAATAAAGAGCCTGTTAGTCTACCACATGGCAAATGGAGAGAAGGAAGCAGCTATCCTTGATGAAACTTGGAGTGTATTCCAAAACTAGAAAGAATCTCATCTGAAATAGGAAAAAAGGTCAGTAATAAATTGGACAGTTTATTGCAAAGCATTCAATAGAGACACTGAGTCAGTGAAGTGAATGAGATGCCAAACAGCCATTTGGATGCCATTTTGGCCTTGGATCAGATGAATGAGTCAGTAACAGAGCAATACATTGGCCTAGAGGTAAAGTCAGAAATGCTGGAAGACAAGCAAACTGAACAAGAAGACAGGAATGGACAAAACATTTGTGTAATTGGAGAATTATCAGAGAAAGAAGATGAGACAGACTGCATTACGTTTATGAAGCCAGGTTTGCAGTATCAAATGGCCTGCGGATAAATCATATTAAAATTAGGAGAGCACAAAGCATCTTTTGTCCAAGTTCAATGATGGCAGACAACTTTGACATATTGTGGTGGCATTTGAGACTTTTACTTTAAAGAGTGCAATCCTTTTTTACTCATGAAATCTTGCAAAATATGCAAAATAAGAGAAAACACATCTTTTTTGAAAATGACTTTTCAGCTTACTCATGTCGAAAACAAGACTAAAGTTTAAATGTAGAACAAAGATGTTAAGTTTGGAATATTAGCCACAGCTTTTTCAAAAATTTGTTTCCACTGGGAGGTAAAACTTTTACTTATCCACAATAAGCCTTGATCTGTATACAGAGGTATGAGCCCATGGAGGCAAGTGGCAGCCCCATGAATGCATAAGCTCAAGATGGCAAATGTTTCCACTAATAAAGATGAATGAAGGGCCTGAGAATGATGAACTGTAAATGAAGGACATGAGAATGATGAACAGTAAAGAGAAAAAACATATGAATGGTTGGTTCAGCAAAAACGGTTTCCCATCTTTAGAAAATACAACAAAGGAAGAAGGCAGCCTTTGCAGCAGGAAAATAACCCCGGAGGAGCTGAAATATGCATTGCAATAATGTCCAAACAGCTGGGCTTTATTAGGAAATAGTGGACTGCCCAGGGATGTTGTGAGGCAAGACACCATCAGTTCCCTGTAACACTCACCCTGGATTGTATTATTAGGCTTAGAAAATGGGCTAGATTGTTTTTGCATTTGTTTTATTATTACTGTATATTCTTTTATGTTTCTGATGTGAAATAGCTCCTCCACCTAATGTTTGAAAGTTGATGTAGGATGTATAATTGCTCTTGGAGGAAGTATTTTACATTACATAACAATTTAATAGATAATTCAGATAATCCATATTGACTACTTAACAGGCATGTAGGCCCATGCATATACATACATACACACCACTAAAACCAAAAATATCATGTAAGAAACACAAGTTTGTTTTATTATAACTCAAACACAAGTGAAACATCATAAACATACATGATGCTCAGAATTCAATTGTAGTAATGGAGAGCAGTGATTATGCTCCAGCATTCAGAAAAAGACAAACCAATTAAGAGCCAGACTGGTGAGCAACCTGACCTTAACAAGCATTAAATACCCCATGCTTAAGTTGTTATGGTTGGATCTAGTGCTTGGCAGTATATTCTGCCTATATTGACCAGTAAATGACAGCACCAGAACAAAAGATTTGTTTCTGCCTGCTGTCTGCACCAGTAACATGTTTCTCTAATAATCTTAGAAAGTTGCAAGAATAACAGGATTTGTGTTAACATGTATTTTCTAAAGAATACAAACTATGAAACTCCAGTCATAGGATCATAGGAAGTTACTAGGCTATTGGCCCTGAGGCCCTTATAAGCCTAGCCAATGGTTTAGCTCATGCATAGACAAATCATCACCCAATGCCCCTGTCCAGCAGGGACACAGTTGGAATCCCAGGGATGTATTTTCTATTTCCCATCCAGTTATCCAGGTTGCGCTTAAAAAGGGGTAGAGAGGTACTTTGCCTGACGTGGAGTGGGGGTCTAATCCATAGATGGGGGAGTCTCTGGGACACAAATCTGTCCCACCAACAAGTCCTGCTGATGTCACAGACCAGGTTGAGGTGAAGTGTGCAGATTACTCAAGTGGAGCTTGACTTACGATTATGCAGCAGTCCCATCAAGGAGAAGTCCAAGATCACCTTGTATGCCAGACAGAGGTCACCTCTGAGAAGTCTGTATGAAACAGAGTAGAGGGATGGGGCTTTTAGCCTATCTGTGTATGGTAGATTTTTGAGGCACTGGATTCTCCTCGTGAGGAACTTCTGTGGTCTCTCCATCTGCTGCATTTTGCTTTGCAAGGTACATGCAGAATGGGGCACTGAACTCAGTAATGGGCCTTATAAGGGAAGAATACAGGGGTGTTATAACCTCCTTGTCCCTGGATGAGATACCCTTACTTATGAGGTGAGCCATGTAGAAAGCGTTCTGTACAGTGGAAGCAACACGGTGGTCAAAAGTCAGGTTGCTATCAATCTGGGTGCCCAAATCCCTCGCGAATGACTGTGTGCTTAGGACATTGTTATTCATGTGATAATTTGTGGGGACATCACTCTCCCCAAAGGGAATGATGATGCATTTTTTTGTATTCAGCTTCAGGCCATGTTTCTGGCACCAGTCATTTGTTTGGGTGAGACCATCTCGGAGGATGTCCACGTCAGTAGAGGAATTGATGACAGCTCCCAGTTTGCAGTCATCTGCAAATTTGGTCAGCCATAGCCCACTGGTTTTGGCCTGCACCTCAGAAAAGTATATACCAAATAACAGAGTCCCCAAATCTGAACCCTGGGTACACCACTCGATACGGGTCTACTGCTTGAGATGGCTTTCCCTATTTTGATTAAGTGGGTTCTATCAGTGAGCCAGTTAGCTACACATCTGGTAACATATGGATTGATGCCTATGTTTCATTATTTGGTGTCATCAGTCCTCAGTAGTTTGTCTGAAAACCAAAGATTTTATAAGCATCTGTTAAGTGTTTGATGGCTTTGAAAGCCAGCAAAACACTTTGTGATTTTCCCCATACTACATGAGGCAGATAAAGCTACATGAACTACAAAGAATTATGATTGCGTCACCGATCATAACCCCTTATTAGGTGTTCTTAACACAGATGCCAAAAAATTCACCTCGAGAGCGAATATCTCAAGCATATAATAAGAAGGTCATGATCACTGACTGCTTTTTGGGATTTATTTCTCTGAAATTAAGGCCAATGTCAATTGCTTCTGGCTGGCTAATTTTGCAGATGATTGCAAATTAAGAGCAGTCATAGAATCCCCCCCACCAAAGCAAATGTTTCCCAGGAAGGGCTGACATAGACAAATAACTGGCCGTCAGAGCCATGGACTAAAACTAAATGCCTAGAAATGCATAATAGTATTCTTTAGGAAGTTGTCTACCTCTGATAACTATCATATTGACACCACACTCCTAAGAGATGACCCGGTAGTCAGGGACTTGGGAGGACACATAGACAGTAATCTAGCCTTTGACCATCACATGTCTACATTGACCATCATGTGTCTACAGTAATGAGAAAATCATTCTATGTTATACAACTTATAAATAAAGGTATGGCATCTACGTCCAAGGAAGTCATTGTTCCACTGTGTTCAGCATTCATCAAACCTATCACTGAATGTAATGTTCCTTTCATATGTACCTAACCAGGCACAGCCAACAACTGGATAATCCACAGAGGTCCCTTACTAAAAGAATACAAGGTGTAAGTAACATGTCTTATTTAAACTGACTGAAAGCCCTATCCCTGTATTCTGTCTCCTACAGGCTGTTGTGGGCAGATCTACGCTTGGAATACAAGGCATTGTCAGACCCCACCCTGATAGACCTCCTGCATATCTGCAAAACAAACAGCACCAGAATTACCTGTTATAAAGACTTTAACCTTGCCTAGGATATAAATAGGACCTGCTGGAGAGACAGGTATGTATCCCAGAGACTACCCCTTCTCTGGAACAGGCTCTCTATTCGTGTGAAGCATAGTTCCTCCCTAGCTCAATTCATGTGTAACTTGGACAATTGGATGGGGAACAGGAAATTCATCCCTGGTTTGGCACCTATGTCACTAAAGGACACCTTTAGCCTGTAAATAGTTCATCTCCCAGGCCCCTGCTTGCAAATGTTTCATTTCCCAACCCCCTGCTTACATTTATCAAGGGTACGAGAACTTGTTAGAGATTTGGTATGCATGGCTAGTAAACACCTATGAACCTATATGTAGTTCTCTTATCTATTTTGAGTCTGAAACATTTAAGCATCCTCAGTTTCCAGTATTTAATACTTTAGCACAACACACACACACACACACACACACACACACACACACACACACACACACACACACACACACACACGCACACGCACACACACACACACACACAGTCTGTGGCATTTGTGTATGATTACTTGCATGCTTGCTTCTGTATCTGAATGTGAGTATGATGTCTCTGTAACAGCGTGTCTGTCTGCCTGTCTGTCTCTCCACATATATGCACTTTTGTGCATATTTCTGAGTGTGCCTCTCTGTCTGTATCTGTTTTTATGAGACTGTGTGTTTCTATGTGTACACACACATCTCTGTGAGAGAGTTTGTGTGTGTTTCTGCGTATATGTGTAGGCCTTGGAGTCTGTGTGTGTGTGTGTGTGTGTGTGTGTGTGTGTGTGTGTGTGTGTGTGTGTGTGTGTGTGTGTGTGTGTGTGTGTGTGTGTGTGTGTGTGTATAAAGGTGTGAAAATCAGTGAGGAAAGATGGTTCTAAGTATGCAGCTAAAGTTTCATAACTCTGTCTGTAGGAACTATTCTGCATCAAAATCCTATACAAAATACATATTTTAATAATAACTACAAAAACACCCACAGGTAACTCCTTTTTTAAAAAGTGCAATAATGCCCCAAAGTGGTTTTGCAAGAAATAACAGATGATTGAAGGATGAGGTGTTGGGCCTCACAGGATCCCTTGTATGCCTAATATTATCTGTGATGCCCACTACATGTGTATTACTGCTTACGTTTCTTGCTTATCATGCTTTTTCTAAAGCAAAGCTGCACAACGTTCTTCTTTACGTAGTTGGTAAGACTCATCTCATTGTATGACTGATGTGCGAATAACATAAGAGTAGTGTGTTCAGCCAGCTCTGTGGTGTAGAGGAACAAAGCCTTGATTATTAGTGCTAATACTAATAGTAATACTCCAGTATGTGGAGGCATACTTCACCTAGGAGTATAGCATATAGCAGGGATCAGAATAGAAGCAAGTGAGCGGGATGTTCTACTGAAGGACAAGGTAGTCCACGCACAGGACCAGCAAGATGGAGTACTGCATAACATCCATCTCTCGCCACAGAGCAAATGACCTAATTGGAGATTCCTAGACAGGAAAAAATGGGTAGTAAAACTCTTGCCTCAACAGGGGGGGGGGGCATTCACAGCTCTCCAGCTACCACAGATAGAATGGATCGACTGGGTGCAGATAAGAGTACTTATCAGGTTTGATCCTGGGGGTAGTAATTTTTTTAAAACACATTGCACTGCTTCAAAGAATAAAAGATTAACACAGGTAGATGTGAATTAGATGCTGAGTGAGACAGACAGAGAGAGAGAGAGAGAGAGAGGGGGGGGGGGAATAATAAGAGTAAAATAAGGCAGTTTAAAAGTTATGGGTAAGTGTAGCTAGGAGCCAGGTTGTCTTTGTAGGGCAATGATGAATAGTTATTTACACCATCAGCCATTAAGTTGTTCCTGGAAGTAAGGAGTCTGTTAGTGTGATTCATAGTGAAAGTATGCAGTGTCAGTGGCTCAACAGCACTGACTGTGGGTTCTGTTCCCACATCAAGTGCTTGGATTCAGTGTTAGTGCACTGCACTCATAAGTGTGCAGTCCTTCATAGGATTAAACGCAGGCTCTATCTGCCCGTGGTGGTAGTAGTTCAGATGGATGTAAATGTTGCTACTGCACTCTCTGAAAAAAGAGTTTTTATTATCATTATTTTTATTATATTATTATTATTATTATTATTATTATTATTATTATTAATAATAATAAATAGCAGAATAACAGCATATAATTCACAAAATAAAACAACAGTGGATCAAGGAAATGTTACAACAACGCAAACTCAAAATTTAACATTTAATAAGAAGGCATCACAAAACACAAATATAATCACTTAAATTAACTTTCAAATCAGCATCACTCACATTTTTTTTTTTTTTGGTTTTCCCTTATGCAGTGTATAAAAGAGCACCCAAACAATCAATGTTTTTGTTTGCACTTTAGTCAGTGCCAATTAAAACTGCATGGCTATCTGGAACAGCCATGATGGAGTACGTTTAACCCCCTCTTTAAGGGAGTATTGTATTGGATACCTCTCTGAATGGGATTAAGTTGAGATCTCCCAAAAAATGAAAAGACAGTGGTTATGTAGCAGTAAACCTTGAAACAGCTGAAAA
Source organism: Protopterus annectens (assembly GCF_019279795.1). Classification (NCBI taxonomy): domain Eukaryota; kingdom Metazoa; phylum Chordata; order Ceratodontiformes; family Protopteridae; genus Protopterus; species Protopterus annectens. Next base: position 1,376,789,740 of record NC_056739.1, read on the forward strand.
ATAACAACACATAGATAAGCAGAGTTTTTAGGACCTAAACTCTCTTCAATGTCCAAAATTGCACCATAGATTTCATCCTTTCACTACTTGAAAACATTGCTTTTCTACACTTCCTCAGATACAAAATTGTGATCTTGTCATGAAAAAATAATTCTGCAGATAAAATTCAAAAACCTGAAACATGCACTCTTTTCCATGCTTAGTTGTGGTCTAATAACATGCAGATACCTTTCTGAAGTACAGACTGCTATCCCAATTCAAGAGCTAGAATGTGCAATAATGACAATATCATAAAGATAAGATAGAAAAGTGGGTATAGGAACCCCATGAGGTGACTACACAGACTCATTCAGTAAGAACTTGGAGCAGCCTATCTATCCCTGGAGGAGTGTTCCCAGCACAAGAATCTGGTAGTCTATTGGCCGTTTTGGGCCAATTTCTAGCTCTTTCAAGTCCCCCTGTATAAAACCTGCTTTGGCGCGTTTTTTGCGCTTGTTACTACTCAGCCAAGCTCCTCATGGTCCTGCAGAATGGTGCTAGCAGCAGAGAGGCTAAAAGAGTGACTGCTAACCTGATAAAAGTGTTTTTTTTTCCTGCTACTACCTGGGCGACTGTCCGATCTAGCTAAACTGCAAGTATTTCTGCTTCTTGAACTGTTTTAAACTGTTTAAAATTGTTTTTGCACCTGCACTTTTAAAGTTTGTCCTGTTTGCTGCATTTACCTGTTGAGGCTACACACTCAAGTACGCTAGCCTGTGTTACATATTTATTGCATCTTCCTGTTGTTTGTTGCAAAAAAAAAAAAACACAAAAAAATGAACCTTGTTTCCCGTCTTTCCTGACATAGAGTAGTCCAAATACAGGCTTTGCTGTATTCTGGACTTTTGGAAAGTTCCTGTGTTGCCCATTTCTTTTCTTGGATAAAGGGAGGCTTCTTTGTTCACCAGTGGCAGTGGGGAGCTTAGAGCAGCCAATCTATCCCTGGAGGAGTGTTCCCAGCACAAGAATCTGGTAGTCTATTGGCTGTTTTGGGCCAATTTGTAGCTCTTTCAAGTCCCCCTGTATAAAACCTGCTTTGGTGCGGCTTTGTGCGATTTTGCGCATAGCGTAGCATCAGGCAGCTCTGCTTAATTGGGTTTAAACCATTCTCGTCTCCACAAAGTCTGCTCTTCACTTTTTCCCTTAGAAGTGATCTAGTTCTCATAATAAACACCCTATTCCTACTCTAAAGCCTGGCACTTTCTCACTAAAGCAACTATATAAGTCAGCACTAAAAAATTAAAAGCACTACACCCTCACAAACTCCCCTTGAGTACCTTGTTCCCCATTGGCCCTTTTTTTCAATTATAAAGGAATTTCCAATACTATTCTAGCATGTCCAAAGGTCAGTTGTCAATCTCCTCTCCGGTCCAGCTGGTGAATCTGGGAATCTTGAGGCAATGTTACAACTGCCTCATGTACACAGACAACCCTCTCCTCCTCCCAACAAATTCCAACACATGTGAAAGATGCAACCATATAGCCAAACTGGAGGCTAATCTCTCTCAACTCAGTACTGGCGTAAGCAGTCAGGAGGAGAAGGAAACCACACTCACCACAATTCCAGTCTCACATAGACCTACCATGACAGCAAAGCAAACACATAAACACACAAAAACATACTTAGAGGCTCTAAATAAAAATCTGCCTAAGCAGCAGAGACCTCCAAAGCAGACACCTAAGCAACCGCTACCCCAAAACAAAACACGTGCAACATATAGCTCACAAAGCCAGTGTGCCGAACAGTCACAATTCTTAAGGCTAAATAACACACCTGATACACTTGTAATAGGTGACTCTATCGTCAGGCACACTGACATCCCACTCACCAGGCTGAACAAGGAGAAGGTCACGGTGAGCTTCCTGTCGGACACTAGGATCCGCCACATAACACAAGCACTCAGGTCACTCCAAGGCAAGTACAAATATGACTCAGTCATTGTCCATGCTGGTGTGAATGACCTGAGACGTACCTCCCTGCACTACATGAAAAGAGACATAGAGGAGGTCTCTGAGCATGTAGCCCAGGCCGGTATGACCCTGACCTTGAGTAGCATCTTACCCTCACCAAAAATGATGCCACAATATGAAGACAATATGATCAATTTCAACAATTGGCTTAAGTATTGGTGTCATTCAAAGGGGATCCAATGCCTGTCAGCCTGAGATGACATGCTCGACAAGCCACAATGCTTCACTACGGACGGCTTGCAACTGTCACTCCTGGGCTTTTGGATATTGGCAAAGGCTCTTGCCACCTCCATAGTGCCTTTTTTAGGCAAGGCTCAAAAGACAAACCTACCTCCATAGGTATCACAAGGGATAAAAAACTAAGAGTAATGCTACTCAATGCCAGAAGTCTAAACCTCAAGATGCACACACTCGAAACTCTCCTTAGCATGGAGAACATTGATATCTGTGCAGTAACAGAAACCTGGTTCAAGGCTCCCGAGAGCACCCCAGCACTACCAGGTTATACCTCATACCATGCTCTTCGGCCCCAAAACTTGGACCGAACCACAAAAGGAGGGGGAATATCAATATTTGTCAAAGATACCTACACCTCCAGGTTGGTGGCACAGCACGAAGCATCAGAGACTATCCATGTGCAACTAACAGTAGGTAAAACTGCTTTCCAGTTTATAGCCTGCTACAGACCACCCTCCCAAACCCAGAAACCCCACTCGGCCTTCCTGAGAACACTGGAAAATATGAAGGTCTCTCCAAGCACCATTATATTGGGTGACTTCAACTACCCAAACATAGACTGGGAGCATTACTCTAGCACCAACACCCTAGCCCAAAGGTTCCCAGAATTTATAAACTCAAATGCTATGGAACAACTTGTTACCACTCCCACAAGAGGGGAAAACATACTGGACCTGATCATCACCAACATGGGGGCTCTATGCTCCAGACCAGAAGTGTATCCCTCACTGGTAAGATCAGACCATAAACTAATCTCACTGGATATTCACATCCCGTCCCCACCCCCTGCCCAGAAAACCACAGTGAAAAACTTCTCTAAAGCAAATTTCACACTCCTCAGAACCAAGGTGGAATCCTTCAAAGCCCCCGGGCCTGTGGAAAACATGGCCTAGACCGCAGACTCCTTTATAAACGCATTCTATGAACACCTTCAGGAATGCATGGATCATGCAATCCCAAATAAAACCAAGACCCAATCCTCCAAAGGCAGGCGTCCTGTCTTGTGGACCCCAGCCATAAACAAACTATACAATAGAAGGAAGAAGTTACTACATGATAGAGCAAAATCCCAAAAAGGGAAGGCATCTCTGATCAGTATTAGCAAAAAACTATGGGCACTCATAAAATCGTCTAAGGCCAGCTTCAAAAGAAAAATTGCACAGGACACTAAGGATAATCGCAAGGCTTTCTTTAGTTATGTTAGGAACCTGGGTGGGAATTCCTAGATATGCTCAGAATTAGTCCAAAATGACAAAAAATACACTGAACCCACAGACACTGCCAACATCCTAGCTGACAGGTTCAGCACAAACCCCCCCCCCCTCCCCACCAAAAGGGCAAATATCTATCCCAGCAGAGTGCTGCCCCCCTGACATCTCAGATGCTCAGGTAAGAGCCGCCCTCTCCAAAGCAGAAAACACAGCATCAATGGGACCAGACGTTGTTCCGGGCTGCATCCTACATGAACTCCAAGAAGAGCTAAACCCAAACATAAAACTACTGTTCAATCTCAGCCTTACTACAGGATATGTACCCAAAGAGTGTCGTACAGCAACAGTGGTCCCTCTCCACAAAGGTGGTGCCTCAACGGATCCTGGAAACTATCGCCCCATAAGCCTGACAAGCTTGGTCTGCAAAGCTATGCAAAGGATCATCATGGATCTCATAAATAAAGATAGTGGGGACCTACAGACATTGGATCCTACCCAGTTCAGCTTTGTTAAGGGCAGATCCTGCCTCTTAAACCTGGTCAATTTCTTTGAAACAGTCACCAAGGCCATTGACAAGGGGAAGGTGGTCCACACAGCCTACCTGGACCTCGCAAAAGCCTTCAATACAATACCCCACTCGGGTATTATAGATAAGCTCACCAGCTTAAATATAAACCCCTATGTCACTACATGGGTTGCAAGCTGGCTCAAGGACAGAACCCACATGGTTAGAATTGCTGGAGCCATGTCAGACTCCAAACCAGTTACAAGTGGCACCCCACAAGGCTCAGTCCTGGGACCTCTCTTGTTCAGTATATATTTCTCGGAGGTACAGGCCAACACGGAAGGACTGTGGCTGACCAAGTTCGCAGATGACTGCAAACTAGGCGCCATAATCGACTCTCCAGCCGACACAAGCATCCTACAAAAGGGCCTCATAGAAACAGACAACTGGTGCCAGAGCCATGGCCTCAAGCTAAACGCCAAAAAGTGTATAGTCATCCCTTTGGCAAAACAAAGTGCCCACAAATTACCACATAGGTGGTAATCCATTAAGTATGGAAGAAGTAATTAGGGACTTGGGGACCCAAGTTGATAGCAATCTCTCATCTGAAAACCACGTGGCCAAAGTGGTTAGAAAAACATTTTATATAGCCCACCTAATCATGAAGGGATTCACATCTAGATCAGTGGAGGTCATCGTGCCTCTTTACTCATCCCTCATCAGGCCCATAATTGAGTACAATGCCCCTTTTGGGATGTACCTTACCAGACACCTGCAGCAACTGGAAAGACCCCAAAAGTACCTCACCAAGAGGATCAAAGGGCTCAAACAGATGCCATATGCTGCCCGGTTAAAGAAACTCCAGCTCTACTCAGTGGCATACCGCCTGCTCAGAGGTGATCTGTGCCTGACGTATAAAGCCATGTCCAACCCGGAATTAATGGACATGCTGCACCTCAGAAAATCCAAATCCCATCGAGCTACGCACTCGAGAGACTTGAACTTCCGCACTGAAATAAATAGGACATGCTGGCGGGACAGATTCATAACCCAGAGGCTCCCTTCACTCTGAAATAAAATCCCAGTCCAGGTTAGGCAGAGTCCTTCATTGACTCTCTTCAAGAGGAATCTTGATGAGTGGATGGGAGATCATAAGTTTACCCCGGGTATCACTTCTGTGTCACTGTTAGACAGAGGCACAGTATACTAACCTCGAAAAAGGGCATAGCAAAATTCATTTAAAATGGGTGGCGAAAGACAAACACACTCTGGCTAGGCTTATAAATGCCCTAGGGCAGATAGCCTAGTATGAACCTATGAACCTATGAACACTACAGCGGCATACATAAGACTAAAAAACAAACTACTCCAGGGATATCCGTGACATATTCCTCTGTCCATACACACCAATGAAGAGAAACAATGCCATTGGTTTATGGTGATAATGAACTGAATCTGAACAACACAGTACCATAAATTCTGCCACACAGTGGCATGCTTTAAACTATCAAATGTCTTGTGAATAATCACAGGACAACATAGGTTCATAGGTATGTACTAGGCTAATGGCCCTGGAGCCTTTACAAGCCTAGCCCATAGGATTACCCTGGCATTGTGCCACCCAACAATAGTTCCCAGTGCTTCTGTGGAGTAGAGCCACTGGTGCTCTGTTTGATATGCATGGGAAGTCTATTCCATAGCATGGCCAGTCTCTGGGTTATGAACATGTCCCTCCAGCACGTTCTGTTGATTGTGGCAATGAGGTTGAGGTCTCTGGAGCATGTGGTGCAGAGGGATTGGGATTTCTTTAGATGTAGCATTTCTAGCAGAGCTGGGTCAGACATGGCTTTGTAAGTCAAGCAGACATTGCCTCTAAGTATGCGATATGAGACAGAGAACAGTTGGAGTTTTTTGAGTCTGTCCATATTGGACAAGCGTTTAAGGCCTAGGATCCACTTTGTGAGGTACTTTTGTGACCTCTCCAGTTGTTGCAGGTGTCTAGTGAGGTACATGCCAAATGAGGCATTGTACTCGATGATTGGCCTAATGAGGGAAGAGTAGAGGGAGACAATGACCACTTTCTTCCTGGAAGCAAAACCCTTAGTAATGAGATGTGCCACACAAAAGGACTTTCTGACAACAGTGGCAATGTGATGGTCAAAAGAAAGGTTGGTGTCAACCTATGTTCCCAAATCTCTTATAATGCCTTCTGTCTTCAGTGGACTACCATCGATGTGGTAATTCACGGGAACCGGGTTTTTCCCAAAGGGGATGACGACACATTTTTTTGGTATTGAGCTTAAGGCCATGGTTCTGACACCAGTCGTTGGTCTCAATGAGACCTTTCAGAAATACTTCCGCTTTATCTAACAAAATAAAAGCAACTATCTCTTTAGCCAGTAGTAACATGGCTTCAGTTTGAGTGTGTAGTACATCTTAAACATTAATAGGAAATACATAATAAAGACCAGAAAGAAGTCATAAGATTTTAAAGAAGATTTTGTAGTTGGTATTTCATAATGGAATGAGACACCAGTTATTGAGGGCCATCTTGTCCACCTTTTTCCATATGAATTTGACAATGATATCAGGGTGGTTAATATCACAAGTCAACCATTAATTCCAATTTAAGATATCTAAGAAACAGTGTTTCATAGCAAGAGATAAGATCCTACATAAATCACAAGTAAAGCCATACAAACCTGGCATTATGTTGACATGCCTAAACATAACAGTGTCTAACTCAACCCTAGTAATGGACACCATCAATCAGTCTCTAACATTAGAACTATCAAGGGAAATCTCATTCAATACCCACAGAAGGATATAATGCAGCCTTATACTCGTGTACTACAAGTAACATATTAGTCTTACCAAACCACACTTTCCTTTTTGTATTTTTCTAGCCCCTGATCATATTTTGTTCATGATGAATGCATTTATCAAGTAATGATGTAACCTTCTTTTTTATCTCAAAGAAACAGATGTTGCCTAGTTAATAAGTTATGAATCTTTTTTTCTCACTCAATGCATAAAGCTGCCTTTCCTACATTTACCACATGGATATACCACTAGAAAGTAACACATCTAATTGCCTTGGTCCCTCCCCATATTTAAGTTGGAAAGACTTCCATCTCTATTTTCCCCTACTTATAATAATCAGTCAGTCTTGTATTTCTTTTTTAAAAGCCACTCACATGTAGTCCAAGAATTATAGCAAAATGTTATACCACTTTGATCATTCCACAAGGCCTGAACACAGCATGTCCAAAGCTCCTCGGTCACCCAAGAGGCCATCACTTTTAAACATTTGCTCAAAGGGAACTAAAAAGTGTCACATGCATAAGTCCCCCATGTGGGAAAGTGAGCTGAAAAAAATGGCCACCCTTTCACTTCAAAAAGGGAACAGGAATACATTACATAATCAATTCTAGAACATAGAGGTCTCCTAGGATCCACTAAATCACCAATCACAAATTTCCAACAACTAACAGTTCTTTGCAGAACTTCACATCACATTCCTCCACCCTATTCTTTTTATATAGGTCACAAATAAAAACCACTTAATACAATAATATGTATATTAACTAACAGAAAATACTTAATATCCTCAAACAACTATATTCTGCGCTATTACATATGCATACACATAACCCTGTATAAGCACACGTATAATCAGACCTCTGCCAGGTCTGAAAACTGCTACTGCTTGAGCAATGGTCCACACCAATGGTCCACAAAAGCTATACCATTCCACAGAATTTCAAACTGCTGTCTATGCAGTAAAGTTAGAAACCAAACATCCCTCCAAATATAAAATACTTTCTGTGCAGTTCATGCATCAGTTAAATATTACTAATCTCCTGGCATCATCGACTAAACTATTAACATGAATGGAAAGGTTATCCATTCCCTTAGATTGTAATTTGTATGTTTGCTGCCTAATGTTTTACTTTTGCTTCTGTACTTTCCCCCCATTGTTACAAACCTCCATTGCATATCCCATTTAAGAGAATCTGCAGTATCTAACCACACACACACACACACACACACACACACACACACACACACACACACACACACACACACACACACACACACACACACACACACACACACACACATACACACACACACACACTGCAACACCATAACCTTCATCACTAGGGCCTACAGATGGTTTTGCAGCTAAACATGTATTATCAATAATATGCTCTACAAAGGGTTGTTTATCAGGGTCAGAAACATCACAAGTAGCATGACCAGCAGACTCAGAGGACTGAAATAACATGCGCTGTCTCATCCAAAACAATAACCAAAGATGGGCACTCATTTTGTATATGACACCCCTGCAAACAATGGAGGCAACAATTTTCACACTCTTTACCAGTATGTTTATTGTGTCCACTATGTACCCAATTGCTTCACAGTGCAGATTAGAATATAAGATGCTCAAATCTGCCACAATAAAACATGATTTTGGTTGCCCCCAATACTGGAAAGCCCATCTATAAACATTAAGAATACAAAGACTAGACAAATGTGTACAGAAATATACTTTAACTTTAAAGATATGCATGATTCCCACTCACCAGCCTAAATACCCCTGGCATCTAGGATTTTAAAAACAAGAAAAAAAGCTTCATATAAAGGATGCAAATAAGAACCAATGTCTTCAGCAGTTAAGAAATCAGTTTTAAACAGTAACAGCAATTTCCATTTAACCTGCATAGTGACAGGAAAGAATATAAAAGGCTGACAATGGCAAAGTCTCTTGTCAGGAGCTGGCAGAAGTAAACAAATTGCAGTGCTAATTCTTGAGTTGCGTAAGTAATGTATGCAAAAGTTTCCCTGTGCAGATGAATAAAAGTGCATCTGTATTACAGACAAAGCAAGCAAAAGTAATAACGTGCAATAAAACATACCTGCCTAAATGTTTGCCTTTATGAGTACGCAAAGAAGACAAGAAATTTAATTTTTTCCACAGTATAAGTTTTAGCAGTTCCAACAGCCTGAGCATAAGTTTTTGCAAAAAAAGGCAAAGCTGAAGTAGCCAGGATATACACTCTCACAGCAGTTTTAGCAGTATAAACTGAAACAGGAAGTTGGTCAGACAATGCAGGAAGCTCTGAAGCAAGAATGCAATCAACAGATTCAGCAGGAAATGTTTTTTTCCTCCATTTCATACCAACTGAGTGTAGAACTTTGAGAAGGTCCATCTTGCCCAATCATATTCTGAAGAACATACCAGGCAAACCTCCATCTGATAAAGTTTTCACAATAATTTCAGAAGTCTCACTATCAGCCATGCTTGCAACAGAATTGTTGGTAGTTGCAACAGCACCTGTTATCACAGTTTCTTCCCTTTCTCCATAAAGCAGTACTCTTCCGCACCACCTACCAAAGTGAGTAGAGGAATTTTTGCAGGGTCTTGACCAAACTTCCCCTAGTCGGTATAAATACCACCTCAGGTTTCCCCTGAATAGAGTTTGCTTGCCTACTGATTTCTAACCCAGTCAATAAAGTGTAAAATAAAAAAAGATAAACAAGAAAAGTATATTGGCGTCTTCTGTTGGCTGTGGTTAATTATACATGTGTATTGTTTCCCTTTGATATTCTAAGGAATCTCCTGGATCTAATGTAAAAATTAAATGTTGGCAAATCTAGTACTATAAAACACATGGTCAAATGAAAGATATCTGATAACTGATGAGGTCACTTCATATTTGGTTGGGTTAACCTGCAAAAATGGATGCTTTGTTTCCTGTTGTGTTTGGTGGAATAGAAGAGAATCTTAATTCAAATAGATCTCTGAAGTTCTTAAAAAGAGAATGACACCTTAATCACTGATGCAGAATCATTGCAAGGGTGGAATAAAGGGGGCATCCAACCTGAGTGCAAGGTGTCATAGGGACTCAATCTGCAGGTGACAATCAGCGGTAATGCAATACCGGCATTCGGTTCCTGAATGCTGATATTGGCATTTGCTGTCAGGGCTGAAGTGCTATTGCTTCAGCGCTCCTTACATAATATTCAAAACAGAATGTAACAAGACACGTTTTACATTCATTGCATTTATTTTGAAATAACAACTTTTTTGAGCTATTGGGCTTGGTGAACTTTTGTGGTCAGGGACGAAGTACTACTGGTTCACAGTTCCATCTAGGCATAATAGAGTGTAGTAAGCATTTTGCTTCAATTGTTTAGAAAGATCTTTTTGTTATTGAGTTCTGATAACGTTTTGCTCCTCAAACATGGAGGAGGATACACCATTTTTTGAGATGAACAGGAGGGCACCAGATCAGGGAACTGCACATAATACCAAAACACCCAGATACAGCTCTGCATTGAAGCAAGCCTTATAAATGGTTTTGCTAAAGGAGGGTAGAGGTCCATATTTTCTGTACAACTTTGGGTCAGTATATTCAAACTAAATCATGATGATAAAATTAAGATATTTATGTCTATTATAGCAGCAAGATTAGTGAAATGCATGAAGAAGTTGATTGAAAATAAGCAGTGTGAGTTTGTGGGGGGTAGCAAACATTCAAGAACATATTAAAGACAAGATTATTAATGGGGGTAACACAGGAGACTAGTGATGGCCTAGTAAAAGTAAGCTTTAATCCAAATAAGGTATTTGCTAGAGTAGAATGGTACTATTTGATGAAAGTTTTGAATGGATGTGGATTTACAGACCAATTTAGGCACCTGTCTGTAATAATATACTCTTGATTTAATAGCTCAGATAAAGACATCTGGTGATCTATTTCTTCCTGTGAAACTATTGCAAGGAGACCTGTCAATCCATTGTCACCAGTTTTATTAACACTGCTGTATATTTAGAGCCATTGGCTGCAATCGGGGATACAAGACAGGGGTCAAAGATATACAAATGTCCCTTTTTATAGAAGATGTCTTGATTGACTTAAGAAAACCTGAACAGGATTTGCATATTCTTTTTTTTTAAGTTGGGAGAAGTTTAGTACTGGCACAGTATATCAAGTTAACATAACAAAGAAGAGGGCAGTTGCATTAAATCATGCACCAGCATGAAGGCTGAAACAAGAATATGGATTTATTTTGTAAGTTTCACATATCAAATATTTGGGAGATTTCCTATGAGAGTCAGTGAAGGACTCAGTGACTAGGATCTTTGATGAGTTAATGAAGAGAATGAAATCTGACTTTAAAAGTTGGAAAATGGTAGGACTGAACCTGGACTACAGAATACAAGCACTGGACTTTTCGTGTTGCTTGTTGTTTTTGTGTTGTTTTGTGTTCCAGTCCTTCCCAGCAGATGCTCTGGACAACTTCTTGAAGTCATTTAAAATATGATGATAGAGCTTATCTGGCATGGTAGAAAGCCCACAGTGGGAAAAGCTGGTGGTTGGGAAATTGAGGGATGAACTGAGAGTACCAGCTCTACATCTGTACCAAGATGGAGTTCAAATGGAATTTATATTTCTATTCAGCTCTGTGGCATAGCGGGATAAAGCCCTGACTATAACCCAAATGGACCAAGTTTGATTAGTGTCCAGGGTGGAGGAGCAGCTAGGCAAACATGATAGGAATACCTGCTCACCTACCCTGGGGGAAGAAATCTTTTGGTCTAATAGCTGTCTTGCCCCATGCATGTGGAGGCTTGCATGTGAAACAGTAATAACCAAGGACATGATCTACCAAGCTGGTGATGGCCCTCATTAGTATGTAGTTGGGAGCAGTTACATGAGAGTGGAGAGCATAGTAATCCCCAAAGGTGATGTAGGTGCTCATGTCAACCAACAAGAGGTGGGGTTACGGCCTTAAACAGAAGAAAACCCTGATGACCACCTGAATGATTGACTCCATAATTGTCTTGCACCATACAGAGAACAAGTGGGCCAATTGATCATGGGGAGCTGATGTCAACAGGCAGTGGGGGGGGGGATAAAAATTATTAAAAATGTTGTACTTACTACAGATGCAATCCTAAGAAGCTAAATGGAAATATTTGACTGATTTAATTGAAATCAATAAGAAAGAGTTTGAGATGGTTTCATCTTGGCTAAATGTACTATGGGAAGACACTTCAGTTTTCTTATGTGCTGAAACAAGCAATGGGGATGTTAAACAGTGCTGAATGATAAGGAATCGAAGCTAAAACCTAATATGCTTTTAGATCTGGAATATAATAATACTGGCATACCAGGGAAAGGGGGGTTAAGGCTCTGGAAGGAGAAGAAAGAGTAGGCAGGTATACTTGGAGCAGATGAGTTGGGTCTATCTCACTTAGTTGAAGGACCAAATTGTCAAAACCCATATGGTTGAGACCATAAGGTTGGCAATTTGGTTCATCAAACCATTCTGACTGATACTGCGGTATAGTAGGGATTGAAGAATTTGCCCCTTTCCCCACTGTAGTGCTATCGCAGAGTTGGTATAAATAATTAGCAGGGGGTGTGGTGGGCAAAAACATTGTGTCATTGGCGGGTGTTGTGGAGCTTTATGGTAGTTTTTCAAGTAACTGCATTGCCGACGATATGGTTTTCGCCATATGGATTTTGACAATGTGGTTTTTCGATAAACTGACATAGATCTGCTGAGTTATGGCTAAATGTAGGACTCATAACCAGATTAGATAGAAGTTTGACTTAAATAGTTCTATGAGCTTGGAATTTAAAGGGATGTTGAATACTGCAATAATTATTGGACTAAATTAGTCGAAGAGGAGAACAATACCTACACCTGCATCATTACTGGTGGGGGCTAAGGGTGATCAGCTAATGACTATTGGGTTGGTGAGTAGGGCATTTAGAGCAGAGGGAGACCTGACAGGTAAGGAGAAAACAAAGCAGACCTGAGTGAAAGACACAGGATAGAAAATGCATATTTTATATCGTTTGCCAAAATATGCCAACATATCCAGGGCATTTAGAATATTTTGCCTGGAAGAGCTTACATATGTTTGTATATGCCAGCAAGTTTGTGAAGAATGCATTTGCTGGAATACCAAACATGCTAGGGCTGTGATGCAGGGGAATATAGACTCTAAGAGCATATATTTTGCCCCTGCTAGAGGCCATTCAGCACATACATACATACAGGAACGCAACGGTTATCGGAAAAACTGCAGGGTAAGGCATCAATTGTTATTAAGTCATTACTGCTTCTATGACATGACAAATTAATTAACAGAGCCAACAAAAAATGAACAGACATTCATACATTTAATTCTATCAGCTGCTAAAAAATAAATTACTGGAATGGAAATCTAAAATTAAAAAATAGAACAGTCACCGAAGTAATAGATATTGTTACTGAGGTGCAGAAGTGAGAAACATATTCTTGACATAACCAAAAACCACCAAAAGAAGTAATAATATATATCACAATGAACTCCAGGAATTAGACTGCAGAAATTTTATGATATTTTATTCCAAAACCAATGTTCTTTACTCCAATGCTCATCACTCTAGCGCCTCGGCTACAACATAGCCTTTAACAGAGTACATCCATTTTCTAAAAACAGTCATCTTATATATTAACCTTTAAACAAGTAAACAATTATTCAATTAACTTAAAAGACTTATTATTTTTTTTTTAATTCATTAAACAAAACTCTTCCAATTACACTCCTTGTTTATGCCTCTCAGCTGTAATGCATTAAATTTCAGTATCAGGACGGATTCCTTTTTTCTTAAAAAATATTTAATACTTTCGTCATTTAGAAATTCATCCTTTACTTGTTCTAAAACTGAAACCCTTAAACTCTCCAAATTACCCTGATGTTTCATATTAAAATGTTGTGCTACTGGACTAATATCCTTTTGATTTTTGATATCTCTGATGTGTGCTTTTATTCTTTTGTTCAAGCACCTTTTTGTCTCTCCTATATAAAGCTTTTGACATTCACAGCTCAGAGCATTACAGCCGAGAGGCATAAATAAGGACTGTAATTGGAAGAGTTTTGTTTAATGAATTTTTTTTTTAAAAAAATAAGTCTTTTAAGTTAATTGAATAATTGTTTAATTGTTTAAAGGTTAATATATAAGATTAGAAAATGGATGTACTCTGTTAAAGGCTATGTTGTAGCCGAGGCACTAGAGTGAAGAGAATTAGAGTGGAGAACATTGGTTTTGGAATAAAATATCATAAAATTTCTGCAGTCTAATTCCTGGAGTTCGTTGTGATATATATTCTTGACATAAGTTTGGATTTAGATTGTTACCATTGTATATAAATATATAGCAATCTGTAGCTCTCATTGTATGTTGCTGCAAAGTTTTATTGGTAAGAGCTCATTATGTGATTGAAAGCAGCTTTTGTCAGCTTTATTATGGACTAAATAGACTGGAATGGAGACTTACTAGAGCATGGTTTACCACCCACAACGGAAGAATTAAATGAAAGGACTGAAGACTTAAATTATTAGTCTGAAAGTATCGCATAAAAGTGACCGCCTGCTTGAACGGGGGGGGGCTTGTTTTGTTGCCGGTCAAACATTAGATAATAATAGGAACTGATTATGGAATAAATCTTTGTGTTCTCTTTGTTCTGTTTTGTTTTCATGTGTATATAGCATTCAAATAGGTTTATATATCTCAGTTTCTAAATGACGTGTTTCAATAATTCACCAGGGGACTTTTGTGAATGCACCTTTGGATGAGGATTTATATCTGAAGTATGGTTGAAATCTCTCAGCTTAGAGAAAAAACGTTGTGTAATAAGAATAATGAAGGTGCCCCAGTTACTATCTTTTTTATTTAAGAGACTGCTTAATTTGGAATTATTGTAAGACTGGAATGTGCATGCATGCATTTATCTATATGATATGGAGAAGTAATAAATGAGAGAGAGAGATTAAAAATAAATAATGACTTCAATATTTCCAGTGGATTGCTTGATTGATTGATTGATTAATTGATTGATTGATTGATTGATTGATTGATTGATTGATTGATTGATTGATTGAGTTTATATTTATTTACCAAGGTAGTCCAAATGAGCTCAAGGAGGTCTTTTTCACTGAATGCCTGGGGAGCAAACCTCTACATTTAAGTAAAAACATGTGATTTGCAAATATGATGTTTGGTAATACTTTCATGCAAAAATTAAAACTAAAGAAGAAGAAGAATTCTTTAATCATGGCAGTGAGATTATCTACTGAAATGAATTAATTTCCACTGTCAGTTTCTAGCACTGTCACCTCAGAAGACATGTCCATTGGATTCTAGAGTTCCTCCATATGTTCCTTCTAGCTCTCAGCACTGTCATACATTAATGGCAGCATTTCTTCACCATTGCTGAGAACAATATTGATAACATCCTGGCATCTGCAAGAATCAGTTAATGGCTTACCAGGACCTCTCTGAAGGCATACTAAAGTCATTCTCCAAGGTTTCCCCAAACTTCTCCCACATCTGGGCCTTCTCTTTGGTGATTATGCAGCTACTGCCTTCCTGGCTTGTCAATATCTGTCACTCAGATCTGGAGACCCTCTTCTCTGCTAGTACTGCATGAAAGGCCTCTTTCTAAAACCCAATAACTTTCCCCTCTGTTGGCAAACACCAGTGGATTCTAGGACTACCTCCATGACAAACGTGGACCATCTATTGGCAATAGTTCCTTGTGATTGCTTGAACTGCTGATGTCTAGAACAAAGTCAGTTTAGACTGCACATCTCTGAACTCCTCAGGTATATGGGGCAATCTTCTCTGGAAATGGAAGCCAAATGCACATCCACACAGAAACATTACCTAAGCATTCCCTGGATGGCCTCACTACACATTTGAGTTTCCTGAGTTTGCCTACTTGATGCGAAAACCAAAGTTTTACTTTCAGAACCAACATGTAGAATAGTAGCAAGCAAAGCTATGCTTTGCCCACTTAAACTGACTATTGCTGATTTATACCTATCTTTTGATACTACAATGCCTGTGATGAGTCAGTTTTTTTCTGACCTTTCCTTTCCTGAGGACATACCCAGAATATTAGAAAAATACAATATGTTATTTTCCCCCTCATATAATGGAATACACCCTAGGATACCACCTGCTTCCAAAAACTGAGTAGTTTCCTGTGTAAGCAATTACCCTGTTGGGATACCTTATTTGGATGGCATAGTGGTGCAGTCGGTAGCACTCCTGCCTCATAAGCACTGGGCTCCTGAATGCAGTTCCCAGTGTTGGTGCCTTATATGTAGAATTTGCATGTCTTCCTTATGACTGCTTGGGTTTCCACTAGGGGTTATGACTTTCTCCCACATTCAAAAGACATGCAGGTGGGTGAGCTGGCATTGCTCAAATTTCCTTTATGTGTATGTGCAATGTGCATGTGTGTATGCGTGAATCCTGCTGTCCACTAGCACTTTATCTTGGATTAGCTCTTAGATGATCATGAGATAGGTTACTTTTACCCTACTGATGACGTATTGTTGCAATAGTAATCCTACTCAGTACTAGAAGAACCACAGGTTCAGATATTTGATGCATGTGTTTGGCTGAGGAGCCGATGGTGCGAAGCTACCATCTGTGGGATTATAACTAAATACCTCTAAGTCAGAATCCCACCTAAATGTAATGATCTGCAGTACTGCAGATCTCTGCTTGGCAAGGTATAGCTGTCCCCAAGGACAGTGAAGTACACCACCCGTCACTGGGTCGGAGCGCAGAAGGAAGGGGACCACCTCCTTCCAGCAGTGCACCACACATTCATGGGGACCCAGGTGCTAAATCATTTGTAGATGATCTGATTCTGTGTCAGGGTTTCATATGTAGCAGATCAGCAAAAAGTTGCCATCTATCGAAAGTCAGCCCTCAAAAAAAAAGTTATTGTCATTTGCTGGGTTAGGCACCAGTCCTCCACTACCCTAAAATGGATATCAAAAATGGATGGATGGGGAAGTCTCACAATGATAGAAGATGTTGGTTATTTGCCTCAGTGCACTGTGGCTAATTAAATTCATGTTCTAAATATATAAATACAATATATGGCTGCCATGTTTAGCTATAACTGCTGGGTGGGGGTGGGAGCTATTGTTTTGTCTTTTTGTTTTTTGTTTTTTTTCCAGTTTATACAGTCACTATCTGGCATTTCAAGACTATTGTACATTTGTATGATTACTGTGATTTATGTGAAGCAATTTAAAACATTTTAATGTGTGACCACTGACTCCATGCAACAAAGCTGAACCATAATACACATCTGTCATTATTTTTAATTATAACTGCTGGGGGAGCTGTCTATAGAAAATAACTTACTCTTTTGTTTTTTCTGTTTAAATAGTCACATTCTAATTTTGCCGGATTGGAGAACATTTGTAGGATTATTGAGATTTGGTCTAAAGCAACTGGTGGTGGGGCGGCCATGGTGGTGCAGTGGTTAGCATTGTCGCCTCACAGCAAGAGGTTCACCAGTTCAATCCTCGGCTGGGGTGCCTTCTGTGTGGAGTCTGCATGTCCTCCCTGTGGTCATGTGGGTTTCCTCCAGGTGCTCCGGTTTCCTCCCACATCCCAAAGACATGCAGTAGGTGGATTGGACACTCTAAATTGGCCCTAGGTGTGAGTGTGTGCATGTATGTGCCTTCTGTGGAAGGTTGGGCGCCAGGCTGGCAACTCGACACTGTAAAACTCCACTGCCAATCATGAGGGGACAGGTGATCCACTGTGGCAACCCCTAACCAGGAAAAGCCGAAAGAAGAAGAAGGTCTAAAGCAACTTTGAACTCTTTAATGCATGGCTGCTATTTCTATGAATAAAGTAGAAATAGAAAACACTGTTGTCATTTTTGCTAGAACTGCTGGGGGAACTGCCTGTAGAAAGCAACTGACCTTCTATTCTTCAGTTTAAACAGGCACTATCTACCTTTGCAGGTTAGCTGTGATTTATCAGAAGCAAGTTGAAACACTTTAATGTGCGAGCATTGTTTCCGTGTTATAAAGCTAAAATACAACACATGGCCATAATTTTAGTTATAACTGCTGGGTAGGGGTAGGTGCTGTCTGTAGAAAGTAAGTGACCCTCATCATTTTCCTAGTTTAAATAGTTATTATCTAGATTTGCTGGACTAGTGTGCATTTGCAGGGTTAACACAATTTGTATGATGTAACTTGCAATACTTTAACAAGTGACTACTATTTGCATGAAAGTTTACAGAGCTGAAGTACAATATATGGACAGCATTTTTATCACAGTCATCTGAAGAGTACACAAAAGTAGCTATAACTGCTGAATGGGGTAGGAGATGACCATTGAAAGCAACTAGCTTTGTTGCTTTCTCAGTTTAAATAGTCACTATCTGGCTTTGCAGGACGAGTGTTCATATTTGTGATGTAAGATGGCCTACTTAACTGGGCATCTAAGATATGCACAGATGAAGTATTTCTAATTGCTGGGGTTGTCTATAGAGGAAAATGACTAACTGCCTGGTATTACCTGTTCATTATTCTTGTTTTTACAGGATTAATGTTAAATTTCTATAGCACCTTGGAGTATTTTAATGTGTGGCAATTGTTTGTGTGGAGCAAAGGTGAACTACATTATATGGCCATCCATTTTATCACAATCAGACATATGAACTGTACACAGAGGTGACATGTCTGGTGGGGGCTGGGGGTTGTATGGGTAAAACTTAGTGACCACCTTGTGATGTTTCTCAGTTTAAACATCTTTCAGAAGAGAAGGCATGGAGTGCATTACATAACTTCCAGAATTTAGAACATTGTGCCCCACATACTCCAAAGCAAAGATGAAGAATAATACTGAATTTCTTTCCTTAATGTTCAAGCCATCATTGGATGAAAAGAATGTTTAAAAAAGTTTGAAACTTGATTGATTGAAACAGGTGGTTGACAGGTGTGTGAACTCGACAATACCCAGGTAGGGGAATATTAGGAGAATAGAACATCTTGAATGCCCATGGCTTATGAGGGCCTAGTGGCTCCCAGATCCTCAGCTTAATCCATGTTTCTCTCTACAGTTATTAGAGTAAGTCCTGCTCACTTAAGGTTTGTTGAAAGGATGCAGGAAAAAACAAAGGTGAAAAGTAAGTCACAATTTCTTTTCCTGATCAGGATATTTTCCAGGCCATCATTTGAAGAGCATGTTGTTTAAAAAACTCTGAAATGCACATCAGAGCATTTAGGACCCCTGTGTCTTCTAGCAGCCCCAAGCCCTTTGCTTAATGCACTTATTTCCACCACAGTTATCACAGTGTGGTCTTATCTACTTAGGATGTGTTGAATGAATGAATAACTGCAGAAAAAGGTTGAAAGAGTAAGACAAACTCTGAGAAAAAAAGAAGAAAACAGTAATCTGTCTCATGTGGGTAGACCAAATGGGGTGTCCATGGGGAAATCGGGTGATGTGGGCAGGAGTGCAATAGAGCCCCTTGTCTAGTGCACCAGTTCAAGTCCTACACGTCCAGTAGGTCATCCTGATACCTTTTAAGCAACAGGTACCTAAACTGTGAAATAGAATTGAAGATCTAAGTAGCAAGCAGAAAATGTGGATCAACAGTTGACTGCAATACAGGATGAAATTCACCTAAAGTATTTGAGACTTATTACAGTCTTGTGGGAAAGAAAGGTGTAGGCTTGTTGGAGGCTGTGAAAAATTAAATTCAGTGCAATGGGCAGGCTTCACAAAATGATCATTGTGAACTGAAACACTGTGCTGTTTGCCATTGGCAGCTGACCATGGCAAGTCTAAAGTTGTTGGTGTAGTTTCCGTCGACACATAAAAAGGAACAGGTGTTATGACAAATGCAACAGAGAGAAGATTTACTGGAGCTAATCAAACTATGTCTGTAGAGCATGACTACTCGGATGCAAATCTTTCACAGAGACTGCAGTTTATGGATGTCATTAGAGAATGTAAGCAACACAAGCTAAAATATAGATTGACTTTTAGGATCATAGGATCATAGGAAGTCCTAGGGCTTTTACAAGCCTAGCCAAGTTCTAACCGTATTTCCATGATCAGCACCTATTGCCCCTGTCCAAGAAGAACACAGGTGGAACCCCAGGGTGAATTTACAGTTACCCTTCTAATCGTCCAGATTACATTTGAAGAGGGCCAATGAGGTGCTCTGTTTGACGTGAAGTGGGAATCTGTTCCAAAGATTTGGTAACCTCTGGGACAGAAATCTGTCCCTCTAGCAGGTTCTATTAATGTAACATACAAAGGTTAAGGTCTTTAGATCAAGTAACCTGTGTACCATTTGACTTGCGAATATGCAGCATTTCCAATAAAGCAAGATCAGAGATCGCCTCTGAGTAGTTTGTATGAAACATAATAAAGTGACAGTGATTTCAGATGATCCACATAGGACAGATGCTGAAGACCTTGAATTTTCCTTGTGAGGAAACTTTGTGGTCTCTCCAATTGCTGCAGGTGCTTGGAAAGGTACATATAAAAAGGGGCATTGTACCCAGTTATTGGCCTGATGATGGAAGAGTGCAGGGAGGTTATAACTTCCCTTTTTCTGGAGGCAATGTCCTTACTTATGAGATGAGCAATATAAAATGTCGTTCTTACCACTGTGGAGACATTTGGATCAAAAGTAATGTTGCTGTCAACTTGTGTGCCCAGGTCTGTCACCATTGAGTGCATACTTAGGGCATTTCTAATGATGTGTTAGTTAGCAGGAACATCACTTTTTACAGTAAGGGATAACACATTTTTTCATTGAGTTTAAGACCATTAGTTTGGCACCAATCATTTGTTTGTGTAAGACCATCTTGTAGGATGTTGACATAATTTGGAGATTCTATGACCTTCCAGATTGCTGTCATCAGCAAACTTTGTCAGCCACAGACCTTTAGTTTTTGCTTGTACTTCAGAGAAATAGATTCCAAACAGTAGAGGTCCCAGGACTGATCCCTGTGGAACACCACTGGTTACTAGTATTGACCGTCTTGCTAATGGCCCAGGCCATGGCTGAAAAGTATCCTTGAATGAGTCTTTTTACTCAGTTAAACAATAAACAGAGTGTATGTGGTGTGTGTGTGTGTGTGTGTGTGTGTGTGTGTGTGTGTGTGTGTGTGTGTGTGTGTGTGTGTGTGTGTGTGTGTGTGCGCGCGTGCGTGCGTGCGTGTGTGTGTGTGTGTGTGTGTGTGTGTGCTATTTGGTGCTTGTTCGGGTACTGATATATGCATTGGTTTAGCCATGACGTACTTGGGTGTTTGCAATTTGTGTGTGGTCTATTGCTAGTGGTGTATCTTTGCAGGTTTGATGTTTTATCAGGGAATGGGAGCTTGCAGAATGTATGCATAGACAGCAGTGGGCTTAGTGTTTTCATTGTGTGTGTGAGTGCATGTGTCTGTGTACTCTGGTTTAGTATTGTGTTTGGGTACATAAATGTAAAGTAGTGAGTCATCATGGTGAGTGGTTGTAGACAGGGAATAAGATGTGTGTTTGTTGTTTTGAATGTAAGGAAGGTGAGTATAAGCTGTGTGGAAGTTGAACAAGAAAGGGTGAGTCTGTGAATCTGTGCCTCCAATTATTCTTCTCCAATGTAAGTGTGATCTTGGAGTTGGTTATAGAAGATTTGGAGGGGCTTGCTTCCATGTGTGAGGTGTAGAAGAGCTTACATCCATGTAAGAAACCTGTTTTTGTGTATTTTTGCATGTTTCGGTGAGTGTATTTGGAGTGGTGAGTGAATCTAATGGATGTGTATGTTTTAATGTGACGAGTGTGAATCCTGATGCTTAGGCTAATCAATAATTGTACCTAGATAATGGGGGGGATTCAGTAATCCTCCGTGTAGGATGAACAAAGTCTTACTCGGAGACTGCCGTCTAAGAGTTAGACGTCAGCGTGTCATGCATATGCATGAGGGCGCGTTGACTCAACTCCCAGGCTAACACGGAGCATGTAGGAGTGCAGGGGGTGTGTCAGACTGCTGAGCAGTCCAAATATCCATGCCCCTGCAAGTGCCTAACAATGCAAATGTCAGCAGATATGAGCGAGTCCGTTCAAATGTGTATACCCCCAACACTACACTCCCCCACATTCAAAACCCCTGTACAAATGAAATAAAAGTTAAAACAACATTTTTTTTATTCGCGAAATAGCTGCCCGTATTTGCGCGTGTGTGCAGGGGTGTGCCCATTGCTTAGCTACAGTAAGCAATTTCGACATCGAAGAGGATAATAAGCTATGAATATGCAAATTAAGCCAAATTGCAATAGCGTAGAGGTAGAGCTTTCGCACAAAGAGGAGGCATTCCAGGTTCGAGTCCCACCACTCCCCTTTCCATTTTCATTAGGAAATCTGTGCATAAAAATAATTCCTGACATTTACCTTTTAAATTATATTAAAATGCATTTAAATGGCCTATGTAGTAGTGAACGATATTTTAAATATATATAAGAAGGTGAAACGGTCATGCATACTAATGAATGCATAAGTAACCTATGTTAAGCAATGTGAAGCACTGCTAAGCAACATTTACCAGTATTAAGCACATTTAAGAATAATCGCCCATAGCTAAGCACTGCTTTAACTAGCACAATATAATTGCCCATAGCTAAGCACTGCTTTAACTAGTGCAATGGCTTTGCGCGTAGCTGCACAACGCGCCAACTAGCGCATACAAAACATGTTTGCGCGGAGCTGCACACCAAGCCAACTAGTGCAACGTTGGACAACGGTGGGCAATGTAGAGCAACGTAGAGAAACGGTGGGCAAAGTAGAGCAAAGTCGGCAAAACATAGCCACACCTCCTAGCTGGTCAGGGCAGTAGTAAAATAAAAAGCAATGACAGGCTTCGAACTCGGGATACCGTGCATCATAATCAAAGTACAGAACCACTAAGCCATGACAGCTTTTGCTGTTCATGCACTGTCAACATACATATACATATTAATGAAAGTTTACTTAGTGCTAAGCAGGTGTGCACTCAGCTGAGAATTTTCAAAACTGGCCAATCACAAATAAGTGTGGGAAATGAGCCATATTTAAGCCCCATAGGTGGGAATAATTGCCATAACTGGTTGTAGCACCCATCTGCAGACAGAATGGCCGGTGCTGGAGAGGGCTCTCATTTTCGAGCGCAACAGTGGGGCATTGAGGAGTCAAAACTGATGGTTTGGCTCCTTGTCCGTCATCATGATGCAAGACTCCTGCAGGGCCAGTTCCAAGGCATGGAGTACAAAGCGGAGGCATGGAACCATCTAGCACATGATCTCACCAGTGCCACAGGCGTCCCTCGGACTGGTGAGCAGGTCAGACACCACCATGCAGACCTGAAGAGACAGAAGCAGGACCAACTGAACCAGTGGATACAGGAGGCCCGTGGAAATGACAATGCCCCACTACTGAGTAGGTATCCATGGACTGGAGTATGTAACAATAGCCATTGTAGTCTAAATAATGGACAGGTATGTCTCAATATCCCTTCATTTGCTTCACAGCTGCAGGTGTCCGTGCTGCGAATCAGCAAGCCTATGCAGATAGGCTGCTAAGGCTGCGCCACCAGGCAGGTTAGTAACTATTCTGCATGTATTGCTATATAAAAAAAGTGAGAGAGCCTGAAAAAAAGTGTTGTAGCCCAATAATAAAGTCATAAAATGCCCTGAATAATTTCTCTGCATGTACTGTTATATAAAATCAGTGAAACAGCCTGAAAAAGAGTGTTGTAACCCATTAATAAAGGTATAATACGTCTTGAATAAGTCTTCTGCATGCACTGTAATATCAAATAAACGAGAGAGCCTCTAGTAAAGTGTATAATGTAATTAATAAAGGTATAATACCTGGAGTGTGTCCGTGTCACTTACTTTGAAATGTTGTTGTACTCTTGCATTATATAAATAGTACTGTTGTATTAAGCGCTGTCAACCCACAGTTGGGCAGTCCCATATAAAGTGGATGAAGGGAGTGCCAGTAGCTGTGAAGCATATATACAGTCCTCAACAGTTGGTTAATGGCTGGCATGCATAGGTAAATCTGGCACATGAGTAGCTTGCTAATGTGTTCCCCAGAAATGTAAGTGTGCTGCTAGAAATGTAGGGGGCTGTAGAAATATAACTGATAATGTCACGTGAACACATCCAAATATGTAGATATATAAATATAAATAAAATATATAAATACGTAGCAGTAACATCTGCATCCTGGACAGTTAGTATGTCAGATATAGGTCAGGTATATAATGAACTAGCCAAACCCATTACACAACTTAATGCACATTGCCTAGTGTAATAATACATGTAGGGGATATACACCTGCAGTCAATAGGAATGTAGTGTAAACTATAAGTACATATAAGATGTTAATGGAGGTATCTTTTTACACCCTACTGTATGTGCATAAACAATGCAATTCCACACCTCAATGGGTATGTCTAATCTCAAAACATTTGTTGGGACATATGTCCTATTGTTCTATAAATATCTGCATTTACTTTGATGCATGTGCCCTGTTCAAACATCACAATCTTGGTGGCCTGTTGCCACCAATCAATCCTGCATGCTGTTGGAATGTCCACTGTTGTTCTATATATGCATGTGTTATGCTTGCTGTTCAACTGTTGGAACTCTGGTGTGTTGTGTTAATGGGAATTACTGGGGTGTGCCATTGGAGGATGAAGCAGTACATGTATGCACATTGATTGGTACTGCTGGTGAATCAAACCCCTGTATGAACTGTAGTACTGCCTGAAGCTGTAGGCCTAAACAGCACAGTATGGTGTATGCCCACATTGCTTGGAAACACTGCTCTGTGTGTTCCCTGTAGTCCTCACAGTTTACATACCTCAGGCATAAGGGTTTGTAAGTACTGACACACAGTACTGTATGGTACACACGTAAAGCTCATCTGGGTTGCCATACCTCTGTGTCCTGTATGTATGTCTGATGTATGTGTGGGTATGCCTGTAACATGCCCTGGTCATATGTGTGTTACAGGATATAAGTATGTATCTAGCAACATGTATAGTCTAGTACAGCAGTATGCCTCCTATATTCACGAATGTGCACATATTGTAGTAAGGGGTTTTTCATCAACTAGTGTGGTATACTGGTAATACTGTAACTGGACTTCACAATCATTGCAATGGATTACATATTTCGTTATGTATTAGCTGGATATATGCCTACTGTAGCTAGATGGTGCATTGTGTCGCATACAGTGTGCCATGTACTGTTGCATAGTCTTACATAGTGGTGTATCTTTGTTGCTGTGCAGAAAATGTTTTAATATATACAGCGTGTCAGGCAGTGTCAGTCAGTTGTGGGTGAGCAGTGATATGTGTTATTGAAAGTGTGTATCCTCTGACAGACAATAGTTTGCTAATTATGGCAGTTCAGTGATATCTGTACTGTAGAATGTAAAGTGTGTCACATGACTTGCTCACACATATTGTTTTCTTGTCTTCCAGGGCCATGTCCCACCATCGCAATCCTGCATACAGCCGTGCAGAGGATGAGATTCTAACAAACTGTCTCATCGAACAGTACAACCTGCTCTTTTCAAGAACCAGCCAGGACCAGCATGAGCAGACTGCACTGTGGCAAGATGTTGTCCGTAGGATAAATGACATAGGCATGCATAACCGGACTTATGAGCAGGTACGACACCACTGCAGTGATTTACTCAGACATGTCCGGCAGCGTGCGTCTGATGTCCGTGGGCAACAGCTTGCCACAGGTGGTGGGGTTGCCACTCATCCCCCCCCTCACCAGAGTGGAGGAGCTGCTCCTGAGCCTGGGGGCTCCTGGCCAACAACAACAACAACAGCACACATGCATCATCATGGAGGCTGGAGCCCCTCAGCAAGTTCGCATGGAGTGTGCAGGTAAGTTGGCCTATCTGTAGACTACTGTTGCCTCTATTGTTAGATCATGCATATGTGAGATGTGTACTGTGTAGTTAGAAGATGTGGAGCCTGGTGTTGTTCAATACTGATAATTTGGAACATGATGTGTAGGCCTGTGACCGTCAACCATTGTGCTACTGTAAGATTGCAAAGCCACAGTAGCAATGCCACAGTTGTTGCCACTGACAAACTATTTCATATCCTTGTAGGTCCCTCTGGTGTGACAGCAAGGCAGCAGACCCATGCTGGTGAGTGTGTTCTACATTTAATATTGCTAATAAAATGTGCATGTCATAGGTGAGGTGTAGGTCATGTACACATGTAACACACCTATGCATAATGCATGCTGTGCATGTTTGCTGTGAGACTATGCACATCTCAGTAATGTGAGTGGCTGACTCAAATACATGCAATACACAGAGCATCCCAAACAATTGTGGCTACACTATAGTGGACAATGGATAGGCAGTCGATACACATGCACACGACATACACATCTCCATCATACGCAGTACATGTTAATATGCTACACATGGCATATTCAGACACACGCTGTAAGGTCACACTCCAGTATCCCAAATGCCATCCACACAGCACACATAATATACCTGAGGGGTAGAGGCCTATCATGGGGCAGTGCAACACACTCCAACATGCAACACATTCATGTTAGGCAATGCTCCCTATTGGGCACCTTACAAACCCATGTAACAAGTGGCTGTGAAATGGTGAATGTAGCCATGGTACTGCAGTTCTGGTACAGTATGGTATGTGCCGGTCTGGCACACATTAGTAGCCTTGAGTGACCACATGATGCTGCATGATGGTGGCTCATGGTACTACACCCCATCCAGTTACAGTGACCACAGTACCACACATAGCATTAACTGCTATGCACCTCAATGTTGTGTGTGTGCAAACATATGCACCGATACACATTATGCATGACAATCACCATTTGTACAAAGTGACACATATATGTCATGTAATGCTATTGAGTGTATAGGTCACATGACACACACTGTGTCTGTGTGATGTTTAATGTTGCAGTTGTGTTGTAGCATGCCATGTCATGTCTGGCACTGGCATGTCGACAATATGTCCTACACTCACCATAACCACTGTACAATGGCCATGTTGAGCAATGGTATTCCATCAGGTAAACATGCACCACTCATCCTGTGTGTATACATAGCATGCATGTGCTAATCCTGTGTCCACAATTATCTGCTGAAGACACAGACACTCTAATCAGAAATGGATATCTATGTGACACACAGATACACATCCAGCCATGGTATGTATACCTGTGAGAGATGGTGCACAGAACATTGCAGAGCTTATAATACTTGCACATCACTGTCGTGTCCATGTACACAGTGCGTTTCAGGGTGAGGCCAATCACTGAACAACAACACACATGCATCAAAGACATGTATAGTGTTATTGGCAAGGGCTGGCAACACCCGCACTGCATGCTGTTGGGAAACACACATCCTGCATGCTGACACATGTGATATAACTGTTTGCCTTGTGATACTGTAGCCCACCATCACCCGCTATTGAGTATGTTCTGGATTGCTGGTGGTGTGTGTGTGTGTGTGTGTGTGTGTGTGTGTGTGTGTGTGTGTGTGTGTGTGTGTGTGTGTGTGTTTTAGTGATGAGTGCATTTGTGTGCATGTGTGCCAACCTCATGTACAGGTCGTAAAGTGTGTTTCCTGTCTTCCTCTCACAGGTGCTGACCTTGGGCTGGTTCACTGCAGCAGGGAAACTGATGTCACTGAGCAAAACAGTGATACTGATGATAGGTGTGTTGAGGCACAGGCATGTTTGCCAGGGTCTGTCATTAGGCCACCAATTGACAGTACACAGCTGTCCACCCCATCCATGCATACAGTCATACTGCCAATACATCCATCATCAATGCCCATAGCTGAGGGACAGCGTACAGTTGGCATTGGCCAGGACAGTGTGGTATCCATGGCACATGCATCCCAACACAGCAGCCATACCCAGATGTCTGCAAGAGTACCACATAGGCAGATGTCCAGGGGTTCTCGTAGGAGCACTGCTGCTCATCATACCATTAGCAGACGTGCCACAGGTCTGACAATGTCACGCATGTTCCAGGCTGTCATGGAGGCACAGGCATGTATGGAACGGTACACCAGACATGGACTAAGGGCACAGAGGGCACATACCACCGTCATTGACCGTATCCATGACCTAGCAGGTGCCATCTGTCATTACACTGAGGTCACTGATAGACATTGGGGAGAGACATTAGATATCCACCACAATGTCATGTCCATGTGTCAGGACAGTGCGGGACAGTTGAGTCGTCGACGTGGATGTATGCCAGCAACATCAGCAGCTGGCAGTCGCCATGGACATCCCTCAAGCCACAGCTGCTCCCGTAGTGCCAGTACCAGCCCCAGCAATGTTGGGGGTGGGCTGTCCATAGAACGTCCTAGAAGACCACGTGCACATGGCTTTGGAAGGTCCCAGCAGGGACCTGTGTCCAGTGTACATCCATCCACCTCTGGGGATAGTACCCAGTGTGGCTTAGTACCTGATAGTGTCAGTAGCACCCCTGCCAGGCACAGGTACTGTATCCATGGCCAGAGATGGTACAATCTGTGGCTGTCCCACAAA
The DNA here is from genome assembly GCF_019279795.1 of Protopterus annectens. Classification (NCBI taxonomy): domain Eukaryota; kingdom Metazoa; phylum Chordata; order Ceratodontiformes; family Protopteridae; genus Protopterus; species Protopterus annectens. Next base: position 1,376,818,159 of record NC_056739.1, read on the forward strand.
TACACATATATGGCAGCCACATGGTGGAACTGTGTGCATGCAGACACACGCACATACTCCAGACACCTAGGACTAACACATACCCACACACATTACATCAACATTGGCCCATTCCAGTATTCTTGCCCCTCGCACACACAAACACACACGCACATACATGTCGATTGGATGGCTCACTGTAGGCCTCTGGCAAACCAACAACACACCCTGTGCATATGATGAAACTTGTGCCACCTCCTGTCATCTGTAACATCGATGCAGGAACAGGCTACCATAGTGCTGATACACAGGGTGTCTTTATAGCAGTATAGCAATGTTAGCATGTTGTCAGCAGTAGAGTGTAATGATATGCTTAAAGGTGTAGCTGAGCAGGCATGATGCATTAATGCTATGATTGTCATTGTAGTGTTGTTTACACCAGTGTTGGTTCCAATTGTGTATTGTCTGGCCATGTGCCACTTGGCTGATGTGTGCAGTATTGGCAGCATGTGTTAGAGAGTGGACAGTATGTGTGGGATGTGTGTAGCACAGATTTGCAGGTGTACAGTTGTGAACATGGTGGAGGTACACTGTCTGCATGTACGTGCATAGTGGACACATGGCCAGGGTGACATGCTCTGTATTACACAGTAACACTTCATAGTTTCTATTGGTGGCCAGTATGCATTGTACTACACACATTTCGGAACCTGACTACACATGTGTGTATGACATGGTTTGACACTGTGCTGTGGGTGATGCTATTACTATCTGTCATTGTTTTGCATTCTGGTAGTATACATCACTTCCACAGCCTGACCATAACCAATCGTTAGATGATGTCTTGACAACCGACACACAGATGTAGGACACACAGCAACATTTGGATCCTTCAGGTACTATACTATGCCAGTAACCACTAGTATTCACCTGCACCCATTACTGACACCACTCCTGTTTGGCATATAGCTCTCTTAGGTATGTGCAATCACAGTAGGGATATGTCAGTCCACGTCTGGTAATGCATACTGTGGCCTATAATGCATTCTCCAGATGGCACACACATCCTGCACAAGGGTATCATACAGACAGATGCCTGTTGTCAAACCCATGCTGGAAAGCTATAAGCCAAACTAAGCATAGTCATCCACCTTTACGGAACACATTATCCCCACAGTACCACATAGGTGGTAGCCACCAACATGATGAACAGGTACCGATATGTACATGCAACCAAGTGTTACGTCATCTGTCCTTTGTTAATCACATTTCCAAAGGTATTTTGAGATCCCTCGGTGGATCACATGAGCAATAAGGGGTCTACATGCATATCCACAAAGGTTGTTCAACATGTTATCCTGTTATGAATAGTCATCATTGACAGACTTTGCTGCGTTTGAACAAGTCTGACATATACTTCGGCTATAGACCCTCACACACACATTCCAATAGGAACCGTAATGACTTTGTGTGACACAGATGACCTAGGCCAGGGATCACTGCAGTGGTTGGGCTTGTCACAAGCATACAGATGTGACATAAGGTCTGGGAAGCAGCAGCACAGTCTGGCAAGGATGACAGATGTGTTCTTGGAGAAAGCAGGGTTCCCACATATGCAGTCATTGAGATAACATGTATGCATATGTATTTGCCACACAGCTAGCTCACATGTGCAATGCATACTGATATGTCATACAGTAGTAAAAGCAAAACCCACAACACATTGACCAACAGTGTTACATGCATACAGTACACACACTCACCAAGTGCAGGATTCAAACACCTACTGACTTCATGATACTAGAGGAGTATGCATTAACACGACGCACTATACATATTACTGGGAGTTCGCTTTTCCACAGGTATATTTGTAGGATGGTGACATCATCAGACTTGACAAAGGTTACATTACCACTTTTGAGGTGTTTCACTACTCTCCTAAAAGGTTGCTCCTTTCCAAGAAGACCACACACAAACACAGTTGTCCAGTGCAGGATTCAAACCCCTACCTAACTACTTCATGATACTAGAGGAGTACGTATTAACACAATGTGCTATACATATTACTGGGAGCTTTCTTTTCCACAGGTATATTTGTAGGATGGTGACATCATCAGACTTGACAAAGGTTAGATCACCACTTTGAGGTGTTTCACTACTCTCCTAAAAGGTTGCTCCTTCCCAAGGAGGCCACACACAAACACACACAGTTGTCCAGTGCAGGATTCAAACTCCTACCTAACTACTTCATGATACTAGAGGAGTACGCATTAACACGACACGCTATACATATTACTGGGAGTTCTCTTTTCCACAGGTATATTTGTAGGATGGTGACATCATCAGACTTGACAAAGATTAGATTAGCACTTTTGAGGTGTTTCACTACTCTCCTAAAAGGTTGCTCCTTCCCAAAGAGACCACATACAAACACACACAGTTGTCAAGTACAGGATTCAAACCCCTACCTAACTACTTCAGGATACTAGAGGAGCACGCATTAACACGACGCCCTACACATATTACTGGGAGCTCTTTTTTCCACAGGTATATTTGTAGGATGGTGACATCATCAGACTTGACAAAGATTAGATTACCACTTTTGAGGTGTTTCACTACTCTCCTAAAAGGTTGCTCCTTCCCAAAGAGACCACACACAAACACACACAGTTGTCCAGTACAGGATTCAAACCCCTACCTAATTACTTCAGGATACTAGAGGAGCATGCATTAACACGACGCACTATACATATTACTGGGAGCTCTCTTTTCCACAGGTATATTTGTAGGATGGTGACATCATCAGACTTGACAAAGGTTAGATTACCACTTTTGAGGTGCTTCACTACTCTCCTAAAAGGTTGCCTCTTCCCAAGGAGACCACACACAAACACACGCACAGTTGTCCAGTGCAGGATTCAAACCCCTACCTAACTACTTCATGATACTAGAGGAGTACACATTAACACAACACACTATACATATTACTGGGAGTTCTCTTTTCCACAGGTATATTTGTAGGATGGTGACATCATCAGACTATATGAACTGGGTTACATTAGGTGACATTAGATGGCCTACATTGAAGGAATGTCTAAACACTTTGGCCATGTGATCATCAAAGGTGAGTTTACTATCTACCTGTGTCCCCAGGGCCATAATGACTTTCTCCGTACATGCTGGATTACCACCTATGTGGTAATTTGTGTGCACTTTGTATTACCCAAAGGGGATCACTATGCATTCTTTGCCATTCAGCTTGAGGGCATTGTTTTGACACCAGGTATCTGTCTCTGTAAGATACTTCTGGAGGATGTCTGTGTCAGCTGTACAGTCAATTATGGACCACAGTTTCCAGTCATCTGCAAACCTGTTCAGCCTTACACCTGCCACGCTTGCCTGTACCTCTGAGCAGAATCTACTGAACAGGTGGGGTCCCAGGACCAAGACCTGTGTGATGCCATTTGTGACTGGCTTAGAGTTGGACATGGCACCCGCAACTATGAACATGTGTGTTTGATCTGTGAGCCACTTGGCCACCTATCCAGTGACATAGCTGTTCATGTTCAAGCTGGTACACTTGTCCATGATGACAGAGTGGGGAATGGTGTGGTAAGCCCCTAGTGAGGTCTAGTTGGGCTGTGTGGACTACTTTCACCTCCATCTATGTTCATGGTAACTGTTTTAAATAAGTCAAATAGGTTTGGGAGCCAGGCTCTGCCTTTAACACGGTGAAGTTGTGTAGAGTCCAGTGTCTGGAGATCTCCAATATCTCAGTGTATGGGTTCCATGACGATTTGCTCAATAGCTCTGTAGACCAGGCTGAGTACACATTTTGGGCAATTGTCTCCAGGTTCTGTTTTGGCACACTATTTGTGGAGCTGGATGACTGTTAGTGTATGCCATTCTTTGGGTACATAGCCTGTGGTACGCTTGAGTCTGGACAGTGAATGTAGGTGAGGGTGTAGTTCCTTATGGACCTAGTGTAAGATGCTGCCTGGGACAACATACAGTCACATTGATGCTATGTTCTTAGCTTTGGTGAGGGCTGTCTTTACCTGCATATCCATGACGTCTGAGTCTCTGCATCCTTCTGTGATGGACACAGGCCCTTTTGGGGGTGATGGGGGGAGTTTACACTGAACTTGTCCCCCTGGGTGTGGGCAATGCAAGTTGGTTTGGTGTATGTCATTCCTTTTTTCAGTAGCTGACAGCATATTTGGAAGTTGACACCTACATGTCTGGTATAGCTACAGAAGGCTTTATGGTTGTTATTCTTACATTCTTTGGCTATTTGTCTTTAGACACCATCCTTGGATTATTTTAAGAGCGATCATTGTTTCTTCCTGATAATGATCAGTGATGTCTTTCCTTTAGTGAAGTTGGATCTATCATGTGTTTGTTTCCTCCTTCTCTTGTCTAGCTTATTTATGGACAACAAACACCTGCTTGTTGTCCTATTTTTGGAGGAGTACATCTTGGTTTTATTTGTGATGTCTCATTCCATGCATCCCTGTAGATGCTCATAGGATGCACTTGTAAATGATTCTGCAGATTGCATACCATTATCCTATAGCAAGGGGTCTTTGGAACGTTTCACTTTGGACTTGGGAAGTGTGCAGTTTGCTTTTGCAAATGTCTTCACAGTGGTTTCATTGACTGGGTGTGGGGGCGGGATGTGGATGTCCAGTGTGATTACTTAATAATCTGATATTACCAGCGAGGGGTTTATCTCTGTTGTGGAACACTGGTACCCCATGTTGGTGATGATCATGTCCAGTATGTTGTCACCTCTAGTGGGCATGCTGACCAGCTGTTCAAGGGTATTAGAGTTTCTTAACTCTAGGACACATTGGGCAAAGGACGTTGTATACGAGTAATTCATCCACTCAATGTTTGGGTAGTTGTAATCTCCTCATATAAAAGTGTTTGATAGGACCTTTACATTTGCCATTGTTCTCCAGAATACTGACTGAGATTCCTGAGACAAGGTACGTGATCTGTAGCAGGCTATAATCTGATGGGCAGCTTTGCCCAATGTTAGTTGCACTTGCATGGTCTCCAAGGCCTCATGCTGTGCCAGTAACCTGGAGGTGTGGATATCCATAAGGTAAATGGCTACACCACTTCCTTTTGTATTTCACTCGTGGTCTTGGGTCCAAAGGTCAGGGTGATTGTGAGTGTTTTACGTGGATCATATCCAACAGCTCTGTTTGACATAGCTTTGTATGTTACGCAGTGAACACCTTTGAGTAGGCGATATGCAAGGGAGTAAGGATGGAGCATTTTGCGATGGTCTGTGTATGGCATGTATTTCAGACCACTAATGCTCTTTGTGAGGTATTGCTGCTGGCTTTCCAGTTGCTGTAGTTGTCTTGTGAGGTACATAGCAACAGTGGCATTGTACTCTTTTAGAGTTCTACTGAGTGGTGAGTAGAGGGGAACAATGTCCTCTTTTATTCTGCATGAGACACATTTTGTGATGAGGTGTGCCACATAAGAGGGTTTCCTGACTACTGTGGGAATGTGCTCATCACAGTTGTATCCACTGTCCACCTGTGACCCAGAGTCTCTTGTCACACTTACAGTGAGTAGTATAATACCACCTATGTTGTAGTTCTTCGCTACAGTGTTTTTAACAAAGGTAATGATAATGCACCTTTTGGCATTGAGCTACAGCTCATGGCTTGGACAACAGCCATCTGTCTCAGTGAGGCCCTTTTGTAGGCTGTCCACATCTTTAGTGTTTACAATGCTGACTCCTAGTTTGCAGTCCTCTGGAAACTTCAGTAGCCACAGGCCTTCCATGTTAATGTTTACTTCAGGGATGTAGATACTACACAGCCCGAGAAGTTATCTAGTCCCATGGCTGCTGTGATACTGGCTTTGGAGAGTGTTTTTTACCTGTGCAGCCATGATGACAGCAACCTTGCAGTCTTCCATTATAGACATGTGCTCTTTCATGGGTGAGAGGGGGGTAAAGTTAACACTGATCCAGTCTTGTTGCATGGGGTAACTATTTGAGGCCAGTAATCCTCCTGTTAAAGTACTTCATTGGTGTTTCTAGCTGCTGAACATACCTAGTCAGATTCATTGCAAGTGTGTTGTGGTACTCTCTGACAGGTCTGATGACTGCTGAGTTGTGGCAACCTCCTTTGACCTACATGCACAGACCTTGGCAGTTTGTGTGAACACATAGCAGGATTTTCAGACCACTTTGTGAATGTGTTTCTGGAAGTAGAGATGACTATACACATTTGTCCATAGATCCCTTATTATCACATCCGTATTTAGCCTAAGTGTGTGAGCATGCCCAGTATGACCTTTCAGTATCTTCCTGCCTGACATTTGCTTGGTTTCTTTAAGTGTGTGAGCATGCCCAATATGACCTTTCAGTGTAATGCTGAATGAAATCCACTACATTTGTTGGAGTGTGTGAGCATGCCCAGTATAGACATTTATACTATATGTGCATGGAAAATCAAGTTGCATTTTTACAGCAGGGCTCACCTTTGTGTCATAGATCAACAGGGATCATGCTGTGCCTGCAGGGCTTCCAGGAGACACTTTGCATAGACTTATCAACATTTCTACATACAGGGGGGGCAGCTATTCTTTGTACATTTCTACCCGTGGGCACACTGGATTGTTACTGTGGGTGTACATAGGATGTGGGTTTCACCTGACACTTATACACATTTGCTGTGCCTGCACTGCTATGTACAGGACACCATTACAGTCTGTACTGTTGCCTATCGTACTGGCTTGAGGCATACTACTGTACTACAGATCTTAGCATCCAATGTCACGTATATTAGCGTGCGACTCCATAGCCTACACAACCCACATCACAACGCCTGGCCTGATGTTTTCTGTCTGCATAGGCGTGTGGGGAAAGTTACCCATTTGCCTCTTTAGGGGCATGATACAGCATTGCTTTGTGTTTGCATTAGTGTACAATTGTCCAACTGTGTCTGTGCCATTGAAATGCTGTCATGGCTTAGTGGTTCAGTACTGTGATTACAGTGCACAGTTTCTTGGGTTCAAGGCCTGTCACTGATTTTTATTTTCATGCTGGCCAGACCAGACTGTTTAAGGAACAGTAAAACAGATATGAGCATGTTTAACTGACTTTGCTCAACTTGCCCTGACCTTGCCCAACATTGCACGAGCAATTTTGTTTATATATACTAGATATTGGTGAAAGCTGCTTAGCACTGCTTTCTATTGCTTAAAACATGACAATCATGCCTCAGGTGGTGCTGCAGGGCTGCCTATGTCGCATGGACATACTACACTGCCTATACATGTTTGGAAACAGGTAGTGTCAAGTTAGGCATCCCTTTTATTTTATGTGCGAGTCAGAGAGAGGTATCATTTCCATGGTTCCTACTGAGCCAGTGTATGTGCTATGCGTTGCCTCTTTGCCAAGGACAAGGCATACTGGGCACGCCTCCTTCTGCCTACTGGGGCAGGCTCAGGTTGTTCCTCCTCAGAGTCACGCTGTGCCTGTGCAGGCCTTGGCAATGGTGGAGGGCTGTTGGGCCCTGCCCCATGCTGTTCCTGCTGCAGCTGTTTTCGCAGGATCATATTGTGTAGCATGGCACATACCATGACAATTTGGGTACATGTAGTTGGTGAGTACTGCAAGGCTCCACCAGATGTGTCCAGGCACCAGAACTGTGACTTGAGCATCCCAAACACACGCTCGATTACATTTCATGTTTGTGCGTGTGCCTCATTATGGAGTTCTTGTTCAGGTGTGTGTGCATTTCTGATGGGTGTCATCAGCCACGGCTCCAGTGCGTATCCAGCATCCCCCACTAGGTGACCGTCAGGGATGTCCCCACTGGCAAATGTCTGGTACAGCTGCGACAGATGCCAGATATGGGAATCGTGGTAGCTTCCAGGACAGCCATCACACAAATTCAGTATTATGCCTGGGCATCACACACGACCTGGCAGTTGATGGAGTGGAAGCCCTTGCGGTTGATGTAGGCCCTACCCCGCCCACCAGCTGGTGCTTTGATGTGTATGTGCGTGCAGTCAATTACACCCACTACCTCAGGGTATTCCGCTATTTGCTGGAAGAGGCGCATATTGCTGGCCAATACCTCACGGGAATTGGGGAAATATACATGATCACCGACATGTGCTGACATAGCATTCAGGAACTGGTGCAGTACCCTTGATGCTGATGCCTGTGAAATCCCCATGATATCACCAGCTGGTCTCTGGAAGGTACCTGTTGCTAGTATTCTTAGGCCAACACATACCTTGGTTTCCACAGGGATGGGTTCCCCTCTGTTGGTTCGGTGTGTGAGGTGTGGCCTGCACAGCTCAACAATTTGCTGCAGGAGGTCTCTGTCCACTCTATAGCGCTCCACTATCTTCAGCTCATGTAGCCCCTGGTAGGTTAACCTGGGTCTGTACACTCTTCTCCGTCTCCTCACTGTGGGTTGCTCAGCAGCATTCGCAATGGCACCACCCTCAGCATCTTGCACATGTTGCCTTATAACAGCAATGGCAGCCCCTAACATTTTTATGTCTCATTTTAAGCTTTTTAAGTTTTCACTTCTCTTTGTAGACTGCAGTGTTGCAGTGTTTCTGAGAAAAATATGGGGAATGTTGTTTGCAGAGTTTTAAATCCTGGGCTGGGCTGGGCTAGTGTACTGCCTGTGTAATTGTCTGATTCTGATTGATTTCACCTGTCAGCTCTGCTAGTTCTCCTTGGTTAACTTCCTACTACTTCTTTTCCTTCCTTTCCCATTTCTGTTTCCACAGGGGGCAGCGCCACGCAAACACGCACACACGAGCGCACACGCGTGCACACAGGCTTACACAGGCTTAGGCAGGTGCACATTCGTGTATACAAGCTTAGACGGCCTTACACAGGCTTACACGGGCGCACACATGTGCACACAGGCTTAGACGGGTTTACACGCACGCACACGTGCGCACACAGTGTAAGCAGCTTTGCAAGAAACTTTACTGATAGCCAAGGTGTACACCTTCAGTTTCTGGATTTCAGTTTAGACAACTCTAGACACAACTCTTTTAGTCTTGAGTAACTCACAGCAAACACATGCCACTCTGCTCCAATAAGCTTACAGTCTTTTTGATACATACCCCCTCATGATGTCACCCATCCTCTACTCTGTTACTTCCTTTATCCTACTCTTACCCTCTAGGGTCATGGTTCACATAGCAGGAAAAATTGGGATTCAATATCCTTATCCTCATTTGCATAGGATTGCCTACTAATGCTTGGTTACATCTCTCAGATTGAGCTTCCCCCCTTAGTAACCTCTACTCAGTAGCCATGTTGTCTTCAGCCTGCCATTCACTTGCATGGCAGATGAATATTTTGAATGAAATCCCTATTTGTGGCTTTTATTTTTTGTTTTTCTGGTTTTTAGAGCGCAGCACGTTTGCATGGTGCTGCGCTATGCTTAAACATCGGAGATCGAGGAAAAAAAATTATTTTTTTATTATTTTGCAACGGATAAAAATGCCAATGGCTGTATATTTGACCATTGGCATGCTTCCTCAACTGGACACATCCTTTATTTGGAGCTGTCATGGCTCCGTTTTGCTATTTGCAGAACGGTACTCAGTTGCCAACTGAGTACATTTCTGCAAATAACACTACTCTTACTCGGACAGGTTAGTGTTTCCTGGATCGCAAATTTACCTCATTTGCATAGCTTTTAGCAGCAAATGAGGTAATTTGCATAAACTAACCCTGTCCGTGCAAGAGTCGTTTTAGGAGCTCTCTTGCTGTTCCTGGATCGCTCGGCAGACATGTTGGCTGCATGGAGTCTTACTCTATTCTTAGACTCCGTGCAAGCCTTCGTGAATCCGGCCCAATGTGTTTTCTACTAACTTCCTGTCATCTATTTTAACCCTGAAATTTAGGACAAAATCCATTTCTTCCACTTCTTGTGGATCAATAGGAAATAGACTGAAACAAGTTAAAAGAAGTCCACTATTCAGAAAAAAATGTTTCCAAGTTGTTTTATGGGTAGCAAAAGCAAACATGACATTCATTGTAGTTTAAAGAACAAAGTCATTTTAAGGACTTTTATTAACACATTTTGAGCAATAAATAAGAAAGGAAGAGGAACAACCTGAAAAAAAGAAAGAAACTAGGTACTCAGTACATTCTTCATTTATGAGATAAATTTGTATGAAATAGAGTCTTTCTGTGTATTGATCTATACATACAAAGGCACTGTTTATGTTCTACCATTCAGAAGAGAACACGGAACTCAGACACACACACACACACACACACACACACACACACACACACACACACACACACACAAAATCACTCACTTCTCGTCTTTGACTTATAAAGCCACCTCCACTGCCATGAAATGCACATGCAAACATGCTCACCAGCATACATGCAAACTTACAGGGCAAGCAATTTGTAAATTAGACAGATTCCATACTCACACTGTTCATCTTACCTGTATACAAGCATATTAAAAACATACAACAAACACTCACCAATATACTCATAGCTACACACAAACCATAAAATCAGTCTTACGTAAGAATAACACTATATAAGGCAGGTCCTTGCGCACTCAAATACAAATATATGCATATATATATCTATATATATATATATATATATATATATATATATATATATATATCAGATGATTGACTCTTCAGAATCTCAGTCATCAAAAAAACCCACAAAAATCTACCTTTTTTACATATTTTCTGTGCGTAACTAAAACAATTAATATTCATTACCTGACTACTGCAACAACAAGCCGTAAGGGTGTGCTATGTATGAAAATAAACTCAAAAACAGCTCTAGCCAATCTGTTGGCCTTATTCTGCCCACCAATAGAAAATATCCTCTCTGCCATTTATGGTGACTCCTGTCTATTTTATTTGATTCTACTACACTAAACCAAAGACTAATTGATCAAATTCAGACATAACAAAATAGACTAACCAAAACTCTCTACACTAAAACTAGGCAAGCACATATATTATATTTCAGTCTGTACAAAAAAAACTCTACCATTTCAGTGGCTTTAACATTCTCCCTCCACTCCATCCTTTCTTTCCTCCCTGAATCAGCACCTTTCCCATACCCTCTTTAATGCCTCAACAGACTATCCCTCCAACACCCATTCAACAGTCCAGTCTATGGATTCACAGCCCTCTCCAGGAAGAAGTACATTCACAGATCCTGAAAGTAGCTGATCCCAATGATCTGCTGCCTATTCCCCTCCCCCATTTCTGACCCCTTTACCTGTTCACATTACCCTGATTTTGTGCACCCAATATTACATCCCTCCTATTTCTCTGGTCTCAAGAGGCAAGATTTCCAACTCCTGTAATCAGTAATACCCCCCCCCCCTTCATCCCACAAACTATTCTGTTTGCTTTCTTCTGGCCACCTTATTGCAACCAGACAACCCTCTTGCTGTATAACAACCAGAAATGTATTCAAAGCACAAAGTGTAGCCTTGCCAAGGTGTCACAGAATTGAAAGACTGCTTCTTTGCTTCTGAAGTCCTTTCCTTTGAGACTACAATCTAGCATTCTGTTCTCTGCTGTCATAGTCCTCTCACCCTCTCACTTTGCTCCTGGTTTCCAGCAAAAATGTAATAAATATCATCACTTCTTTTTCCTGCTATAAAACAATAATTTCCATTCCTACAGCTGATACTTCACACCAGGGTCAGTTGGCCTAGGTGAAGTACTCTCATTCAACTTCAGTGAGGCTAACCTGCCATGGCTCTGCCCACTTGTTTGTTTGTATAAGTCCTTTTCTAAACCTCATTGCTCTATCTTCCACTGGCAATCTTATCTCTGAATAGTCCATGATCTCTGAAATCATCATCATATTCCCACTTTATCACATTATCTACATGGGGTCAGGGTGTTGTATAACTTGTTGTCATCTCTCCCTATTCAGTGCCACTCTCCTACCTTCTTCAACAGTCATACTTGACTGTCACAGATCTTTTCTCTCACAGAATCCATCCAGCTCTTTGATGGATGCCCTCATTTCCTCTTGCCTTCTTCCTGTCTGTCCCAAATCTTCTTCACCAGATTATCTTCTGCTTTTCTGCACATGTGACCAAACCACTGTAATCTGTTCTCTTTGACATTTTCTGCAATTGGAGCTACTTTGGATTCTGCTCTTATGTCCACATTCATTCGCTTGTCCCATAATGTGCATCCTACCACCTGTCTCAGGCACTTTATTTCCATTGCCTCTACCTTCCTCAATTGTTCTGTCTTTACTGCCCAGGTTTCTGTACTATACAGTAGTAGTGGGCTCACCACTATTTTGTACAGCTTACTTTTCAGCGTCTTTGGTATTCTTCTGTAATACACTACACCTGATACTCCATGCCAGTTGGCTACAGCCCCTCTAATTCTAGCTTTAACACCCTAATTCAGACTTTCCTTCTCCTCAACCACCTCGCCCAGATACTTGAAGCTGTTAACCTGTTCCACTGTTTTCTCTTCTATATCAATTTTCAGCTTCTTCTGATTTCCCCCATTTGCTAACATTACAGTTATCTTATCTGTACTCACTTTCAAACCATGTGCCTTCAGCTTTGCATTCCATTCCCCTACCCTTTGCTGAAGTTCTTGCGCAGATTCTGCCTGTAATGCAACATCGTCTGCAGACAGCAACTTTGTTGGACTGCCCCTCTGACCTGTTTGCTAATGTAGTCCAACACCAGTTAGGCAGCAGTCGGCTCAGAGCTGAACCCTGATACACACCCACCCCCACTAGGAATCCCACTGTACGACCAAACACTGTTCGTACTTGTGTCATTAGGTCCTTACACATAGCTTGCACTAATTCTAATAATGTTTCTGGGACTTCAAACCATGGCAGGACTGCCCAAAAATGCTTTCTTGGGACCATGTCATATGCTTTCCTCATTTCTAGCTTCTTCTCAAGTATCTATCTCACTGCAAACATTAGGTCGATTGTGTTGCATCCTGATCTGAATCTGAGCTGCTTATTTCCCACCTTAGTTTTTACTATTCTGTGTATTTATTTATAAATCACCCTCTCTAGAACTTACATGCATTGTGATAGGAGTTTTATACCTCTATACTGCCCATAGTGGTGAATGTCCCCCTTGTTCCACGATCTCTGAAATGGCATACTGAAAAGTACCGGACTCAGGACCAAACCTTGCAGTACTTTACTAATCACGCCCCATATTCTCGATGCTGTCACTCTCACCACAGCACCCTCCATCTATTTTGCAGTCCAGTTGCTCAGTTTTGGATATGGTCCATTTTCTACTGAGTCAAAAGTATTTTTTAAAGTCCATCTGCATGTGTTCTTTGTCAAGATGACATGTAAGTCTGTCAGTAAACTGGTTCAGGTACAGCTGACATCTCCTAAAGGCATGTGTTCATATTGATCACTGTCCTTGAGAATATTTGTTTGCTTGTTTATTACATTCTGATTACCAGATTAACCACGACTGAGCAAAAGTCCATCTACAGCATGGAACCATGGAGAAAGGCTCCTTTGTAGCAGACAGATTTTGTAATTATACAAAATTAAACAAGGAAAGTAAAGTAATTTGAAATATACCTCTCAACTGTCCAACATTTTGCAGAATGTCCAGATTTTCACCTTGTATTTTTGCTCTGTTCATCATAAAATTTGTGGTTTTCTGACAAACATCACTAAATAATGACACAAATTTGAGTTTCAGACAAACAAGTTTTCAGGTATATATTAAATTATTGAAATATGAATTTATAATACATTGGAGTACATAGCAAGATGTACAAAACACAGAAGTATATCAATGTTATTAGCTATTATCTTTAATAATAATTAATCTTTCATCATGTCATTTTTTGGTTCAGATTTGAATTTGTCTAGGTTGCTCTCTTGCTTAATATCTGGTGCGTGCCTTGTTTCAAACAGAGGGAGCCAGTTTAGAGAAAGCCCTTTCACCCACTTTTGTTTTGAACCTGAGAATTACAAGGAATACTTTTCTAGTTCTTTGCAAGTTGTTTATTGCTTAGGTTCATATTTAGCATCATTTCAATTAAAATTTGAACTACCCAATCATTAAACAGCTTCCTTTTCAGAAGGCCTACTGGAAAATATCAGTGTTATCAAAATACACTTTACTTGCTTGATTTATAGAAGTACAGGAGCACTAGATGTTTTTTAATGCTTTAAACCATGTTGCATTATTCTTTCAATATGTAACAAATATCTAATCCTCCCCAGGATGCATTTCCTGCTGAAAATGTATATATTTCACTCCATTCTGTTTTATTTTAATTACATCAATAAGCCCAACAACATGCATGCATGTCTCTATTTTTATACACTCAACCAGTATTCTGTGATATTTTGGCCCTTTAAAGACATCTTCCTCATTTCCAATAGTGTTCCAATCTTCTGCCACTATCATATGAACTTCTCCCATAATATTCTTTATTTCTTGTCTCACTGCTTTTGGTGGAAACTATAGTGCAGCGAGTGTGAGTCTTACACCCTAAGCTGTCTAATACATTCCTTTAGGCAATAGGAAATGCCATTCATGAGAATGCAACAGGCACATTTGAAAATTTCGAAGAATATCTGTTTTCTGACGCAGTGAACACAGGAAAGGATTATTAACGGTCTTTTCTCACCACAGACATTGGTGCAGGCTTCTGAACTGCAACTTCCATGGCAACATCAGCATGAGAATTTCTGAACTTCTCAGAAATCCTGCATCACTTTTTCAGGTTCATGGACTGGTACTGCCTCCCCAAATCTGCCTTTGATTTGATGAAATGCAAGCAATGACCAATGATCACAGTATAAAACACAGTGACTCCAGGCATCTATTTAAGTCCATAGTTATAGTTATTCACACAGACTTCAACTTCAGGTGCAAACTTTCTCTGTTTTTTTATATTTATTGAAAGTCTATATTTTCTCTGGATTTTTGCTTTCAGATCTTTTATTTTCTTCATCCTGTCCTTCAAAGTTTGTGCAGCCCTTTCTCTAAAACAATTAGATGATGTGTGGAATGCTGTTGTAGATGCATAACAAATTCCATTTCTCTTTATGAAACTGTTAAAACCAGAAACATATTTCCAGGGAATGGGCTAACATGGCGAACAGTCTCTATGAATATGAAGGTACATTCAGTGGTGATTGATATTTGCTTGAAATCTATCATATATCTTTGCAAATATACATGCATACAACATTTTCTTTTGTATTATAGAATGAACATATGGAATGATTATGATGCTAAACCCCTACAAATACACAGCTACAGCTATATGGTATAAACCATGATATAGCTATTTAGACCAAGTCTTCTGAACATATTCAGTCACTTGTGAAAAAACTGAACATATGGAATGATTGTGATGCTAACCCCCTACAATATACAGCCATATGGTATAAACCATGATATAGCTATTTAGACCAACTCTTCTGAACATATTCAGTCACTTGTGACAAAACTGATCTTTTCTGTTTGGTACATAATTTGCTCAGTATACTCTGATACTGACCATAAACTCTAACATCAATACTTGATCTGTGAGTTACTTTCAGTTGTTTGATATCTGTATTTTTATTTTATGTTTGTTCAAAACATTGTTTCCTGGTAAGTGCTGCTATATTATTTAGTGATGTGTTCACCCATGGAGCTTGAGTTATAGCACATTTTCCTTCAAAGACTGCCTCAAAGAAAGAGGAGACTTTTTACATTTTAAATAATCACCTTTTCTCTGAGTTAGAGCAGCCTCAGACTGAAAATAATGAAGAAATGGAGGTGACAGGGAGCTTTCTCCAATCCCACAAAAAAACAATCTCTTTCAATTTCTTAGATGTTGTCATATCAAGAAACTAAGTACATATATTTAAATGTTATGTACACTCATTTAGTTTCACACAATAGATGATATGCATTTGTATTACAACATTTATATTTTGATCGATTGTAGTGACACCTTAATCAGGTACATATAAGTAGGCCTTAGCAGAACAGATAATCTACATTAGTGTATGGAACTGATCTGGGCCTGATAAATCAAGATTTAGTATCTGCTGAAGTATGAATTTTGGTTGTGGTCCTTTTTAGTATATCAATTTATTTTTTTTAATATAGGTTCATATGTGAAAAAATTTTTCTAGAGTTTCACTTCATAAGCTTTCAAATTGGCAACTCTCACTATGAAAAATTCTTCTAAATGAAATTTAAAGGTCATGCTGCTAATGCTAGAAGTCTTAGCATGAAACTGCACTCATTGCAAGCATTCCTTCCCTGGAAGATGCTGACATTTGTGCAGTCACTGAAACTTGGTTCAAAGCTGTGGAGAGCACTGCAGCATTACCATGTTACTCATCCTACCATACTTTCAGACCCCAAATGGAGAGCTACAAAGCCAAAGGAGGTGGAGTTTCAATATTTAGTTTGATATTTAGCTAGCTACAGACCCCCAACCATGACTCAGGACGCCCAATCCACCTATCTGGACTTACTTGAATCCATCAAGATTCAACCCTAGACCCTGATCCTGGGCGACTTTAACTACCCAACCATAGAATGGAAGATCTATTCTAGCCAAACATGAATGCCCAGAGATTCCTCTACTTCATCAATGCCAATGCATTGAATCAGCTGGTCAACACCCCTATGAGAGGTGAAAATATCCTGGACCTGGTCTGAACCAACAAGAGTAGCCACATTAGCACCCCTACAGTGTCATCCTCCTTGATAAGATCTGACTGTAAAGTGATCACTTTTGAAGTCATCATCCCCCCCCCCCCCAACCTTGTCTGGGTCAAATGAAAAAACTTTTCCAAAGCTGACTATAATCTCCTCAGAGCAGGTATAAGCAGCTTCACAACCACTGTTCCTTCAGTTGGAAGTAGCACTAATGTCCAAGCCTACACCAAAAAATTATATGAGCACCTACATAGTTGCATGGACTCAGCAATACCTGACAGGACCAAATCATCCTCCTTAAGGAAGAGTAAACCTGTCTGGTGGACAGCAGCAATAAACAAACTCTATAATAAAAAGAAACAATTGCTGTCCAGGACCAAGAAGGAGCAGGTGCCAAGTTGGAAGCAATCTCTCCTTTGTCTGAACAAGCAAATAGGGTCACTGGTGAAATCCTCTAAGGCTAACTTCGAGTCCAAATTGGCCACATCCACTAAAGACAATCACAAGGCTTTCTTCACATATGTCTGCTGTCTCAAAGGTAACACCCAAATTTGCTCTGAACTGGTGGTCAGTAACACCACATACACAAAAAACATAGATATAGCCAACCTGCTGGCAGACAGATTCAGTGAAAACTTCACCCCCTGTCCCTCCCATCAGTAAACCAGGATATCTCCAGCACCTGCCCCCTTTCCTCATAACCAGGGAGAAGGTCCTTAATGCCCTCTCAAAGCCAAAAAATACAGTCTCCATGAGACCCGATAACATCCTTGGCTGTATCCTGCATGAACTCAGGCATGAGCTGCCAGCCCCATTAGACACCCTATTCAACCCAAGCCTGAGCACCAGCTTTGTCCCAACCAAATGGAGGACAGCCACTGTCATCCCTCTACACAAAGTGGAGTATTCACTGACCCAGGCAATTATAGGCCCATCAGCCTAACTAGCCTGATCTGCAAGACCATGGAATACATTATCATGGACCTTATAAACAAGGACATTGGCAACCTCCAAACGCTTGACCCCACACAGTTTGGTTTTGTCAAAGGCAGATCATGCCTGTTAAACTTGGTCGACTTCTTCTAAACAGTCACCAAAGCCTTGGACGAGGGAAAGACGGTGCACACCCTCTACCTTGACCTAGCCAAAGCCTTTGACACCACTCCCCACTCGGGCATAATAGACAAAGTCTCCCAGCTAGGCATCAACCCATATTTTAACAGATGGGTAGATAACTGGTTCATTGATAGAACCCACTCAGTCAAAGTAGAGGAAGCCACCTCTAGTAGTAGACCTGTAACGAGCGGTGTACCCCAAGGAGCGGTCTTGGGGTCTGTACTGTTTGAGATATACTTTTCTGAGTTGCAAGCCAAAACCAGTGGTCTGTGGCTGACCATGTTTGCAGATGACTGCAAGCTGGGCACTGTCTTAAATTCCCCTAATGATGTGAACATCCTCCAAGAGGGCCTTACCCAAACTAATGACTGGTGCCAGAAGCATGGCCTAAAACTGAATGCCAAGAAAAGCATCATTGTCCCCTATGGGGAAAATGGCATCTCCACTAATTATCACATTAATGACAACATACTAAGCACACAATCAATTGTGAGGGACTTGGGCACCCTGGTTGATGGCAACCTCACTTTTGACCACCACGTTGCCTCCATTGTACGGAAAGCTTTCTACATGGCCCACCTCATAAATAAGGGTATTTCATCCAGGAACAATGAGGTCATAACATACCTGTACTTCTCCCTTATCAGACCCATTATTGAGTACAATGCCCCCTTCGGCATGTACCTTGCCAAGCACATGCAGCAGTTGGAGAGGCCAAGGAGGTTCCTGACCAGGAAAATCCAGGGTCTCAAACACATATCTTATACAGATAGGCTAAGAGCCCTGTCCCTCTACTCAGTCTCATACAGACTGCTCAGAGGTGACCTGTGTCTGGCATACAAGGCCATCTCAGACCCAGCCTTGATGGGGTTGCTGCATATCCATAAAACAAACTCCACTCGAGCAACCCACACAAGGCCTAAACCTGGTCTGTGACATTAATAGAACTTGTTGGTGGGATAGATTTGTGTCCCAAAGACTCCCCCATTTGTGGAATAGACTACCTCTCCATGTGAAGCAGAGGAGTAACTCTTTAGCCCTCTTTAAGAAGAACCTGGACGACTGGATGGAAAACAGAAAATACACCCCTGGGATCTTACTTGTGTCCCTGCTGGACAGGGGAAACAGGTGCTGACTTTGAGGGAACATGGGCAAAATTATTGGCTAGGCTTATAAGGGTCTCCGGGCCATTAGCCTAGCATCATCCTATGGACATATGAACCTAATATATACTCCTATATAAGTTCTGAGTACAAGATTAGTTAGTTGCTAAACTCTTTACTTATTTGAATTTCAGTTCAGTCATAATGTTTGCATTGCTCCTTGTAGCAGATTCAAAAATTCATTGTCTTGCTTTCTATCTCCCTATGTGCCAGGAAAGAGTTAATTGCAAGTTCAGGCTTTGCATACTATGTAAATGAAAAGTTTATTTAAGGCACTCTATATTTTCCTCTTCTGAAGAACATGCAGGCATTCAGTACTAAACTTTCTTTCAGGCCTTTCAACACACATTTTCTTGTAAGATTTGTTTTCTTTCATTTTTTTAGATTCTTGAAATGTTCCCATTTTTACTGCAAGCATGCATTTTCTCTTATTTAGACTTACACTGAAAGTCAGTGTTATGCACCATTGCACTTTTAAAATTCATAAGATATTATGAACTCCATACTCATGGGACTAATCCCTTTTATTGTACTGCATGCAACTGCTAACTCTGTAACCAAGAGTCTTGCAAATATCTAATTAGTGTTTTCACAGCAAAAGCAACATGTAAGGCACCTTCAATATGAGGTTATTTTATGATAATAACCTAGCCTGGCAAGCCGGTATGTAAAAATCAACTGCCAATCACTAGCAGACCGGAGTTCTGCTGTGGCGACCCCTAACCGGGAAAAGCCGAAAGACACAAACAAACAACCTAGCTCATACATACTTATTATCTCTTCCACATACAGTTCTGTCTCTTAGGATTATTTTTCAGCTAAGCCACATGCTCACTGATTCAGTAAGTTTTTTGCTATGGAACCCAAATGTCTATATCTGAACAGCCTCACTAAGTTTAAGACTGCAATAATTTTGCAATAAGTGTACTAGTTGTATGTAGATGCTTTTACAAAAGAATTTTCAGGAGTCAGTATACTTTTGATAAAACAATAACCAAGAATTTTAGCAAAATGAGCTGGCTATGCACCTGTTTGTTGCTCCCCAGTTTGAGGTCAAGGACACAAAACATCCTCTTAGAGTTGAAGAACAAAATAATATTTGGTTCATGGAAAGACTTAAAGATTTTGAACTGGCAATTGTACTTCTTCTTCCACTTTGTAATTATACACCACAGACATTTTGGTTACAAAAGTTTCTTTGAGACAGTATCTCATTTTGACAGTGGTAGACCTGCTGAAATCAAGTAACCACACTTCTAACTGACTAAAGGTAATTTTATTGGTAGCTCTGGAACCTCAAGTCACAATTTAATCTCAGCTTTAATTAAAATAATAATAATAATAATAAAAAACAAGTAAATAAACACTGAACTATTGACTGTAGGAAGCACACCATGGAATGAAAACTAAATGGATTAAATTCTATAAACCATATAAACTAAACAGAAACCTAACTGTATTAAGAAAAAAATGAAACCACAGAAGACAGTACAGAAAATTCTCATACCTGACTAGGTACATATAGACATGTAAATACATATATGTTCTGCCTTGTACAATGTGGTTTATACACCACAGCAAATACAAAAAGCACACAGAAAGTCTGAATTCATTTCCTGAATTCCTTGCCAATGTGTATCCACAATAATAGCTTAAACATTTAGCCTGAATATAATAGCTAGAAATTCATGGTGTGTAAGTATTGTGCAAGCCAGAGGTGATGTAATTCAGAATGTTGCATATGTAGCATAATTCTGCACTGCTATTTTTCCTAGACAAGTAAACCATCCACTATTAGAAGACTGATGCTAACTGTGAACATGGCATTTCATATTTTATTCTAAATGTAAAAAAAACTCATCTGTGAAAGCTTATTTAACAGGAAGAAATGTTGAAGTTAAACTGCACTTGGATTCTAGGATGGTTCTTTACTGGTGCTTAAATAAAAATGTGCGACCATCAGGGCAACTGTTTTTTTTTTAAGCTTAATGTGTTGATAAAGAAGAAGGGGGAAATTGTTTAAAAATGTATGGTATAAACTGAACTGTTAAGGTAAAATATATTATAAAAGGATTAAAGAAAAAATCTGAATGTTTATTCTGTGACCTGCTGGCATAGTTAAGGAGGCTTTACTGAACAGCCTCTGTTATTTCATGAAATGTAAAATAACTTTAGTCTGAGCTTCAAGCTCCTTTAAAGTGTGCTCCATTAATAACCACTGCGGTTTATTTAGTCATATGAACCCGTTTGGTGTATATACCTCAACAGCCTGTTCCCTTGCTATTCTTTCTTTATTTCCTAAGAGACAAAGATAAAACATCTGCCCATGACACCATGATAGATAATATCAAAATCCTTTATTTATTTCCCAGGAGACTATAAACAAATTCTGAATTAAACTCAGATATAAGCTGATTTCATTAACCTTCTAAACAAAGCTGAATGCTTCTTACAAGTACATGGTTTCTGAATTTTTATTTCTCATCAAAATTTTCTTAAAAACCAGTTGAAATAATTACTAAGTTTTTCAGGCCAAGACACAATACATAAATTGAAACAAGTACCTATCAAGCAATAGTGTACATTTCAGGTTTTCATATCACACATTTCTGACAATAAATTAACCTATCACAAATGTATAATGCCACAGACAAATATAAATCTTGACTGAAAACACAATTGCAAAACAGCCAGTCAAAAAAGACAGTTTAGCAGATAAACACAGTAACACAATGTGCTGCATGACAGAAAACTACTGTATATGAAAAACATGTTTTAGGAAATCACTTTGTTCATTTCTTCTGTAGATGATTACACAGAATGGCTTTTTGTTATGCATTAAACATTGTGCAGATATGCATACTTGCCCCCCATAAAAAAGATGAAGCAGGTGCATTTCTGTTTTGATGAAGTGGATATGAGTAGTATAGCTGAAAATGTAGATACTGGGCTGTGGATGCTGCCCCACTCTGCAGAAATAAAATAAGCAACTATGCATTTTTGACATGAGTTATACAGTATTTAGTACAGTGTATATAAACATCCTATGCAACATTCCTACTCTCCGGCCTTGTGTTTAGCGTACTCGTTCAGAGGGCCTGGCATGCCCCACGGATGTGGTATTCTTTTTGCAATTCCAATATGATTCTATTTTACATTACACTCTAGTATCACCTAGAGAAATTAGATTTTTCTTAACTGCACAAACAGTATAAATCAATGGCAAGCACTGTCATGTCCAGGAGCTCATATATTTATATTAAGTGCATGGTATATCCATACACCTGGAAGTCCTATATGCCCTGTAGAATATAAAGTGTTATGTGTTGCCTTTATATAATACCACAGAAAACTAACATACTATGTTTTAACTACGAATTTTGTAACAAGCCATCAATGATAATCCATGAGTTACTCCTGGTCAAGGATATTAGATGTCACTGTTATCTCTGTAAAGAGCTCTAACAGTTTGA
The DNA here is from genome assembly GCF_019279795.1 of Protopterus annectens. NCBI lineage: Eukaryota > Metazoa > Chordata > Ceratodontiformes > Protopteridae > Protopterus > Protopterus annectens. The sequence continues at coordinate 1,376,840,602 of NC_056739.1, forward strand.
AACTTCACACCAGATCCCACCGGTATGACTTATAAATGGCATTTATGTGTAATTTACAGAATCTGAAGTATTAAGGATAATGTAGGTGACAGTAAAAATTATGTTTATACTGAGAAGAGTTGATGCAAGGGAAACTTGACAGAAGCATAAGTAAGTTCCACAAAATAATTCAGTATGAATAATATACATGGTAACATCATTAAAAAAGGCAAGGGCTGAATGTTCTTTTAAGATATAGTTTTGTGATACAGAAACTGAGAAGGAAGTTACATATCTTAATGCTGTCTTTTTATTTTATTCATTTGTTAATAAGGTAAGCTTACCAAAGTATAAAACAGCCCTTTTTGCATGGGTGAATTGGGATCACTGTCTGATTAAGGGACTCACTCATACTTATGCTGTTCATAACTGGAGATCAAGGGTATCAAACCAAGATGAAAAACATTGTTAGGAACTTGTAACCTTAAACTCCTGTTCTAAACTACAGTATGGAAGTTGCAGTACAGATATGAAGCCAGCCTGATGGCTCAGAGAGGTTCAGAGGCAGAATAGACATCTGTGCAACTGTCAACCCAAGTTCAGAAATAGACTTAAGCTGATAATAGGGTTGGCTATGGAGAGGAGGGGAGGGGAGAATAAAGTAGCTTACAGCCATCTATCCTTGCATCAGCAGGGATAACATCCTAATATTGAAATAGCTAAAGAATTTGACCAGCCCCTGCACTGATGAAGGCTCTCAGTTTCATATCCATAACTATCACACAAATTCCTCAATCCCTAGGCTCTACACAATGAGCACTGCAATGCTAGATTTGCAAGAAGTAAGAGGTATGCTCATCAAAGGGTTACATTCAGGTGTACCTGGTAGCAAGCAACTGGGGGTTTCAGAATTGTGTGGGTAGAGAAACAAGTTTAGCCCCAAAAAAGAAACCTCAGTCAGCACCTGTCACCCCTGTCAATGAGGGACACAGGTGGAACCCCTGGGACAAATTTGTGGTTTCCCATCCACTCATCAAGGTTGAGCTTGAAGAGGGTCAGTGAGGTGTTCTGTTTGACATGTATGGGAAGTCTATTCCAGAGACAGGCCAACCTCTGGAAGACAAACTTGTCTCTCCAGCAGGTTTTGTTAATGTTGCATATTAGATTTAGGCCTTTCAAGCAGGTAAGGTATGAGGAGTTAGACTTAGGGATCTGGAGCATCTCTAGTATGGCAGGGTCATGGATTGCCTTGTTGGCGAAACACAGATCACCTCAGAGAAATGTGTATGATACCGAGTAGAGTGATAGTGATTTGAGCCTGTCTGCATAGGACAGGTGTTGGAGGCCATGGATTCTCTTTGTGAGGTATTTCTGTGGCCTTTCCAGTTGATGCAGGTGTTTGGAGAGGTACATACCAAATGGGGTGTTGTACTTAATTATTGACCTAATGAGGGAGGAGTACAGAGAGGTAATAACCTCCTTTTTTCTGGATGCAATCCCTTTACTTATGAGATGAACCAAGTAAAAGGCTTTTCTGACCACTGTCACTACATGATGGTTGAATGTGAGATTGTTGTCAATCTGAGTACCCAAGTCTCTTACCACAGGTTGTGTGTTTAGGGGGTTGCCATTGATATGGTAATCATTTGGGGCTGTGCTTTTGCTGAATGGTATGATAATACATTTTTTTGCATTTAACTTAAGGCCGTGACTTTGGCACCAGTCATTTGTTGCTATGAGACCTTCTTGTAGCATGTTAACATCATTTGGGGAGACAATGACGCACCCAACTTACTGGTCATCTGCAAACTTGGTCAGGCACAGGCCTTTTGTCTTTGCCTGGAATTCTGAGAGGTAGGTGCCAAACAGTAGGGGTCCCAGATCAGATCCCTGGGGAACACCCTAGTGACAGGAATGCTGTCAGAGGTGGAGGCATCTATTTTGACCTTGTGGGTCCTATCGGTGAGCCAGTTGGCCACCCACCTGATGAGATAGGGATTTATGCCAACTTGTGTTATCTTTTCAATGATGCCCGAGTGGGGGAATGTGTCAAAGGCTTTGGCCAAGTCAAGGTAAACTGTATGTACTGACTTTCCCTTGTCTAGGGCCTTGGTGACAGTCGCAACCATGTTCAACAGACAAGATCTGCCCTTGACAAATCCAAACTGGGTCGGGTCAAGTGCTTGGAGATTGCCTATGTCATTGTTTATGAGATCCATAATAATACGCTCCATGGCTTTACAGATCCGACTTGTCAAGCTAATGGGGTGATAGTTTCCAGGATCAGTAGTGGTACCACCTTTGTGCAAGGGGATGCCAATGGCAGTTCTCCACGCTGCTAGAATGAAGCCTACACTTAGGCTGTGTTTAAATAGGGTGCTGAATGGCGAAGCTAGTTCTCACTGGAGATGGTGCAGAATACAGCCTGGGATACTATCAGATCCCATGGAAGCTGTGTTCTTTTCTTTGAATAGGGCCTTTAACATTTGATCTACGGAGATGTGAGGTGCAGGACAAGTATTGGGGATGTCAAATGAGCCTTTGGGGGGACAAAGGGTGAAGTTTGCACTGAACCTATCTGCTAGCAGGTTGGCTAAGTCAACAACATCAGTGTAAGTGGTACTGTTAAGTACTAATTCAGAACAAACCTTGCCTTTGCCATGGAGGTTCCTAACCTAACTGAAGAAGGCTTTGTGGTTTCCCTTTGTTTCGGAGGCTAGTTTCAATTCATAATTGGCTTTAGAGGTTTTCACTAGTGATCTAATTTCCCTGTTGAGGCTAAGGAGGGAGTTTTTCCAATTGGGAATTTGTACCTTTCTACCCTTGGACAACAGCTTCTTTTTTGTTGTTGTAGAGCCTGTTGATAGAGGATGTCCACCAGACAGGTTTATGTTTCCTTGAGGAGCAGGTTTTAATTCTATTGGGTATGGCTAAGTCCATGCAGTTGTACATGTGCTTGTATACTGCATTGGCGTACTGTTCAGCATAGTTGTCTGCATCCTCTGAGGGGGCGGTAGTGCGAAGCTACTGATACCCACCCTTAGGAGGTTGTAGTCAGCTTTTGAGAAGGTTTGTAGCCTGGTTACGGGTGGGGGGTTGGGTGGGATAGAAACTTTGAATGCGGCAGACCGATGATCTGATCTCATATTGCTGACCAGTCTATACTTGTGAACAACCAACAAGTTAGTGCATGGCAGAACTGTGGGCTCACACTGCCAGTTATCCACATATGACTAGTAACCCAGGTGCCACAGAGCAGGTCAGGTGGGATAAAAGAAGGCATTAGTGATGGTTAGCTCACTTTTCTCAGAAGGATGGTGACTCCCAGTCATTGTATTAATTCCAGTGAAAATGATGAGTAGGATAAACATGTAATCGACATCAGTAGGATAAACATGTAATCAACAACAGAAGCATTGAAACAACTACAGTTGCCTGATACACATAGAAACATATACATCTGAAAAAGTCATAGAAATTGCAACAATGTTGTTTAGAAGGGTATGCCTCTCAACTGTCCAAATTTTCACAGAATGTCCAGATTTTTGCTTCATGTTTTTGGTGTACTCTTAAAACATTGTGTGGCTTCCTGGCAAATCATTCAGGCCAGAATTCCCTAAATAATGTCAGATAGTTGAGTTACAACCTGTCCTTCAGTATCCTTCAGAAAATGTATGCTAATACAAAACCTGTTATTCTTGCAACTTTTTAAGCTTATAACAACAAAAATTAAAATATGTCCCTGATTTTTTTCTGTGCCTGATTTTGTTCCTTTTTCCCTCCATAATTTTTGTCTTTTTCCATATTTCCTACTCTAAGAGGTTGAGAGGTATTCACAGAGGCAAAGCATCCTTTTGCAACACTAATAACCTGGGTTTGAGAAGAAATTGGGTTTGCTGGTGAGGGTCAGTCAGGAGACAATCATGTCTGCCTCTTCCTGTATCTCTGCCATAGAAACACTTGTGGATGATTCAGATAATTGTTCATAGTGTCACAGAGGATCACTCAACTCAACAAGCACTACATAGTCACACACACACACACACACACACACACACACACACACACACACACACACACACACATATACATTTTAGATGCAGGGTGAAAAGAAGCTGTATAAAATTAAACTAAAAAAATCTGGCCTCATAGTGTCCTCTGCAATTATGAAAAAGTATTTTTTAAAGAACATATTGTATATATGCTACAGACATTACTTTACATAGTTTTAGGTCTTCTGGGCTCTATGAACTACAACGTTTCTGTGAGATTCTTAGAAAAAAGGCATTCTGTATGGTAAACTTATTTTCCTGGCCACATTCTTGTCTTGAATTAGTGGTGTAAGTGCATTTGGAATCACAGATAGGGGAGCAGAGATGGTTGAGGTCAGCAGAACTGGTAGTAAGAAGAAAGAAACAGAAGCTGACTTACATTTGGGTAAATATGTTAATATACAGATGGATTCAGAAAATAGGGTGAGATTGAGAAGGGCAAACATGTTACCAGTCAGCTGAATCTTTTATCAAGGAGTCAGTGATATCAAGACCCTATCATGAGTTTGAAATCTAATGTCAGCAACATCAATCTAAAATGTTTGGAGTGTCATGTGTTGATAAGTCAATGATTCTCAGTTAATATTTTCTGTAATTATCACTGGATGTGAATGCTAATCTTCGGGGTGGACTGCCATTCCTATATTTATTTAAACTCTTCATTGTGCTGACCATCTATGCATTACATAGGAAAAGGGACTGACATCACCTACCTCTCTAGTGAGACTGGAAGTGCTAATTCCATAATGCACCACACTAGCAGTATCTTAAACTGGATGATAGAAGGATGACCACCATTCACTATAGTCAATAATACTGATTCACAAACTTTGTCGTAGAATACGACAGATAACACAAACTACTACAGGATGACATCTGTCTTGAGTAAAAGGCAAGGCAAACCCAGTGCTGTTTAAAAATATTTACCTGGAATGTACAGCTCGTAGATCAAGTACAAGGCCAGGCAATCTTGTGCTTAAGATCAATATTAATAATGGAGAAAATACAGTTAGATATATCCCAGAGCATGTGCTGCATATAAGGTTTAAACTCTCCCATGGGGAAAACAAAGTACTTAAACTACTGTATTTATAAGTAATCATGACATGTATAAGGGATCAAAGAAGAAATTCAGTATCTTAATGGCAGTCAAGCTTTTTGATGACCTCTAGTTTGTAAGCTTAATAATAATACAATCAATGAACTTATAAGCCTCACTAACTATACAGAAAATACCCTAAGCTTCCCTAGACAACAAGACGTTATCTTAATCCTTTCTTCCAAAAAACACTGTAGAGAAGGTGACCAACCCAGCCACCTTTAAAACACACAAAAAAACAAATATCTGGCTCAACACATCATTCTTTTGCACTTATCTACAATGAAATATATAAATTCACTGATATATGCTTCTGCATTTTGTTTTATGTCATCAGAAAAAAAGTAGCAAAAGGTCATTGTTTTAAAGGATCTATATTGAATCAGCAGTGTTTCATTACATCAAGATTCAGTTCATCCAACACAAAGTACTGAATGTTCAATGTTAAAAAACAAAAGAAAACACTCTCAGTAAGTGTTTTTGCAGGGGCATAAGCCCCCTTGCAATCTCCAAAAGAGAAGATGCACCCACATCTCCTGACAATTATAAATATACTAATTCAGAGACTGCACAGCAGTGAAAACAAATTTCCTTACTCCACTGTCACCTGATCTCAGGGAATCGACTGTCCCCTCCATGTAAGTGAAATATATGAACCCTCTTCATCCATTCTCTTACATTGCTATTGTCTGAAGAAAGTCATCATTGGTATAAGTTTTTGACAAAGTATACAGCAGTGAAATTCACTATGACAAAACACAAGGCTCCCATTTTAAATGCACACAATTTCTTGACCTGCTTGGGCCACACCTAAAATTGGTTGGGGGCTCCCTAGGGAAGCTTGCCTCATAATTTGACAAACATTAGTGTATAAGTTTGCTCTTTACACTTTGCCTTCTATAGTTTCTGTTTACAAACTATCCTTTAGAAAATGCATGCTAATACAATACATGTTATTCTAGCAACTTTCCATGTTTATAAAAGCAATAATTATAGCAACTTTCCATGTTTATAAAAGCAATAATTATAATCTGACTCTATTCTTGAGCCTTTCTCTCACCATTATTTTGGCTTTGTCGAGTTTCCTAAGAGATTGAGAGTTATGCACAGAAGTAAAGTATTTTTTTACAACATTAGTACTAGGACTAGCAGGATAGATGTGAGATGTAATACTTGCATGATTCTAAATAAACATCAACTGTGCATCTAAGTGATATTTTAATCCACAGATCCCTTAACTTTGTTACAATTTAGGGCTGTGCTTGTCTTAGAATATTAGATTTTAATAAGTACTAGTCTGACTGTGATGATAGGCTGCATTGTGATTAATTCCACTCTGAAGGGGGTATATGTTGCTGCATTGCTGAGACCTTTTCACCTGCTTAATGACAACTTCATATAGTGGCTTGATTTCAATTTGGTCTTTTGCTAATAGTCTACAAAACGGAATCTACTACAAGAGTTCACATGTTAGTAGTAGACAACACACTTGCCCTGTGCTACTAAATGGTCAGTGCCTTAACTCCTGCTAGGCTAGCCTGATCCTACGTAATTACCCAACCTTCCTACTACTCAACCATACTAAACTGCATAGGCTTACCAGAGCCCTAACTCTAATCTTAAAACTCCCATCATGTCCCTAACTATAACCTGAATCCTCACTTCCTATCCCTAAGGGTAACATTCCCCTCTTACTCACTAACCACAAATTCCCTGATCCTTCCTTAACCCTAACATTCTACTGTCCTTTCCTAACCATAAAGTCCCTGATCACTCCCTAAATTTAAAGTCCCTATAATCACTCCCTAAATCTAAAACTCCATTCCCCCAAACCTAAAGTCCCCTTTGCTCCCTTAACCTAAAATTCCACTTCAGTTCCCTTATCCTAAACTTCCCTCCTTCTCCCTAACCCTAAAACTCCCCTTTTCCACTACCTAAACCTAATTACAACTCCTGATCATAGTCTGAAACGCTATGCCACACCCTTACCTCCTGTCACCCCTCTCCATAGCTGTCATACTTACTGTGCTCAGACTCATCTATGTTTTTGGTCATGGTGTCAAAGCTACACTCTCTCTGCATGGCTACCTCACCTTACCCAAACATAGGTGTGAGTGGCAGCTCATGTGAACTACAAGACACCTGAGTCCCTGGCTCTGATAAAGTGGTCTTTCAGTGCCTGGAACTTGGGTACCTGTAGCAGACCATACAAAATGTCATGCTTCATATCAGTGAGTCATTGGCAAATTGCTGTATCAAAAACAGTTTTAGAAATTATTCATTTTTCTTAAAACATGGGCAAGTTGTGAAAATTGCTTGCATGAGTCTGGTGGTTAAGCCCTTGAAATATTTGTAGGTGTTAGTAAGTATCTGCAAGATTAGTTAATTTTTGATGTACCCCTCCCCATCAGCTGACTTTGTAGTTGCTGTCCTAACCCCAGTACAATACTAACATTTACAACATAGCTACATGCTTTCTTTTACAGAAAGAGTGGCTCATTCTCCTCTTCTATCATTACTTTCCATTAGAGAGGTGTGTATTGTACCCTACAACCCTACTCAGAATAAGTAGCCTCAGCAAGTGACTGATCACCTATAGAGCAAGGTGTCAAAACTCATACATCCTATGCTCTTGTGTAAAATTATACTAGAGGTATTGACTTCTCTTCCCTGCACTTCCTCTCACATATCATATCATCTCTAGAGCACTGCCTCCTTTGAGAATTGAAGTAACTTAGTAATGACAAACATTTGAGATTTAGACTTCATATCCTTAGAAAATGCATGTTAATGCAAAACCTATTTTTATTAGCACATATCTAAGTTTAAAAGAACAATACTTAAACTCTGTTCCTGACTTCAAGCCATGATTCCTGACTTTGCCCAGAATTGTAGCACATTAAGAGACAGGTATGGATGGTCCTATTCTTAACAGCTATAGCTCTTTCATTATGCCGGTAACTGCATGTTACTCTTATCCTGTGTCTGCTTATTTCACAGCATTCACAGCAGGAGTAACTTATAGGGAAATCAGTGGAAAACTGTAGAAGTAATCTCAATTCCATTACTTATCAGAAGTAAAAAATATACGTATGACAGACTGGGATTAGCTTTTCCTGTCCCACTCTTTCCAGTTGAAACAGAAGATTCTAGGTCATGCAAATAATACTTCCTATTCAAGATCTATTAAAATGGCCTTTCTTTGCCCTGTTTGTCTTGAGAGCATTACATTTGACAATATGAATGTGGGCAACATTCAAGACAATTTTATCTTCCTTAAGGTATGTATAGTCTATATAAACAGGACGATATGCACAGAATCTTGGTTTAAGAAAATGGGTTCAATTTTCCCAGCCTTTACTCATTAAGAATGTCAGGGACAGGGGCTGTAGTCTTTTGACCTGCAGTGCTCTCCCATACAATAATATCTATAAGATATGGAAGAAAGAAATTTAAGAGTGTTGTAACCCTTGTGTTTGTCAACAGAGATTATGATTATCAGTATATTCACAACACTGCCATGAAAATTGTTGCCTACAGGCAATGTAATATTTCCCTGTTTTAACCAATGATAATCTTAGAGTCAGCCTAGAATTTCCAACAATTAAAATATTGTTGCTGTTGATTTGGTGTGCAGGTTAACTTATCCAGCTGATTCTGTTAATATTAAAATCTTTATTTGTTAATAATTGGAGATTTTAACAAGGCACAGTGACCTTTCAAAGACAGTATTAGAATTTCAGCCTTTCTTAACAAAATGGGGGTTAATTTTTAAAATATTATTTCAGAGAAGCAATGGTATGAGGCTTATGAATTCAAACAAACCAAAAGAATATTTTAAATGTTAATTCTGTACATGTTACAGATATGTGTGCAAGGGGCCTATATTAGATTTATCTTATCTAGATAAAATTTACTAAGTGAAAGAACATTACAGCTGCAACTTCTCTGTGGTAGTTTATTTGTCAAAATACACTGGCTGTGGCAGCTTCTATGTGAGTAAATCCACTTGAAGCACTTATATGCCTCACGATTTAAGAATGAAAATAATGTCCTTTGTAAACCCAGCTGCATATGTGAGAAAATAATTCTGTTATTGCTAGTGTATGAAGCTATAGCCTAGGATGATGACATTACTTTAACAGCTGATTAGAAAAAAGAGAGCTTGAATGGCAATTAAGGATAAATTCTGGTCAGCCCCCCCACACACACAAGTCTGAATGGTTACATCAGTATTCAAAGCCTTTTGAAATTAAGGCTATTGAAACAGAAAATAGTTTATTCATCTGAGATCCTCCATTGGTTCCAACAGCTCAGTTTTTAAACTGTTATATCTTTTATATACAGTTATTCTTTGTTATGCATTTCATGTGTATTTATTGCAACAGAATAGCCTGAAATAATTTTACAACCTACATATGAAAATACAGTTCAAACCCATAACATACGGTGTAAAGATCATTCAAAGTTTTTAATTAGTTGTAAGTGCATAATTTCTCTTCTTTTAACTCTATTTAAATTATGATTTTAACTGCATGTGTTGTTCTGCTGAAGTACTGTGCTTTAGCAATGAAAGCTCTAAATCTATTTGTTAAATAAACAAAATAAACAAATATTGTATGATGGATTGCTTTTTTTTATGTGTGATATTTGGTATATATATATATATATATATATATATATATATATATATATATATATATATATATATATATATATATATATATATATATATTGCACACTTGTGTTTTTTTTTTTTTTGGGGGGGGGTCACACTGTTTTTAGTCATATAATAATTTACATGAAGGAAGCAAATAAGCACTGCTGCCTTGAACTTTAACAAGCTTCATTCATACCCAAATAGACTCCGCACTCTACAAATAAGAAGTAGGGATATAACCAGTGGATCACCAGTGATTCATCCATGTAACTCACAGCCCAATGCCTTAGAGTGATGAGTTACCAACATTAAAAGTAACTTGTCTAAAACTATTCATTTGAACACACAAACAATCTTCAAAACAAGCTAGCAATATCCTTCAGTATCACAACCCCTTCTTGATTTCACAGTATATTTCTGTCACCAGCCATACTAGCCTAGCCTGGCACACCAAAATTACATATTACTGTACACTCTTAAAAATGAGTCATCTGTAGTATAATATCACCTGATAGCTATAGCTAAGCAGTTTTCTTCTCTGGTAGGTGGTTGGCAACTGTGTAAAGTCATCAGATTTTTGTGGATTACCTTAGCTACATTAAAACAGTTGGCCATAAGCTTATGAAACTGAGTAATATATTTACTTAAAGAAATTAAGCAGTACACACTAAATATTAAATGTATAGGCATATTACATCACATCATTAGCTAGTCCTAACACTATTAGTGACTAAAGATGACTGTAATCTGTTTACCTCTGATTAGAAGTTCCAGAATATGAACAGGCAACGTAAATGAAAATGACTCAACAATTCTGACTATCAATAAAAACAAACACAGTGTGTGTCCATGCAGCCACAATCAGAACCAGTAAGAGAGACAAGGCTCATGTAGTGGTATCCTAGCAGGAACAAGATATGAAACACTTTAACCTCTGTATAGTATAAAGTATAAATAAAGAGTCCATATTCTAAGGCTAATGAAAAACAAACTTTAAGACCATGGGGAAAAAAAACACAATAAGAAATAATAAAATACAAAACAGTCAAGCACTTTCATCCCTACAGACTTGGGACTTCATCAAAACTGTTTTAAATAATTAAAAAATCCCTTAAGTAGAACATTTAAAAATCATGTGATGCTTAAAAGATTAATTGATGGCATTTAAACAGTCATTCCAACACCATATAAAAGTATAAGAACTTAAATTTTATGTTTAAATAACTTTGTTTTGAACAAATACTATAAAAAATAAAAAAAGAATAATAAATAGCATAATTCTTCCCCCATCACTGTGGCACTAAAAAACATCAAGGAGCAAAGCGAGTACAAAATGTCTTTGCAAAAACTTGACCCAATAACCTGTGAAACATGTATCACTATATGAAGACATATCAGCAGCACATATAAAATATAAATGAATTGTAAAAAATATACATATAAAAACTATAAATCTATCGCCTTTAGTTTTAAAATAGGTGCAATAGAAACATTGCCATTTACTCCTGGTAAAACTGTAGCATTTAATCTTAATTGCCAAATTAGTTCTATTTTTTTCATTTTCAGTTTCCAAACAACCTCCTCTAATGTCAATAATGTTAATGATGCCAAACTAGTATCTTCTACCTTGGTAGGACCTGGCTGGATTTTGTTACCACCTACCTGATGATGAAGACAAGACGTATCTGCCATTCTCCCTTGGCATTTCTTTGCCTTGATAGTTAAGAGCACCATTTTTACTACCTTCCCAACATGCTGAACATGTTCCTGAATATAGTCTCTGGTTCCTGACATGATGTGATCCATCAATATCTGGAAATTTGCTGGAGCATTTTTATCAGAGTATTTTGGTAAATTCATACAGACCAGAATGGGTAACAAAACATGAAAAAGCTGATCTCTCCTTTATTGTGGGTGTCAAGGTACTTGCCAATAACCTTTTTTTCAGACACTTACCAGAATACCCTGGCATCTGACTCCATGTGACTGTTTAGTTTCCTGTAGTCTTCACGGAACCTGGTGCTCCTGTCTTTTTTTTTCTTTTTTTTTGGCACTAGCTCTACTGTTGAGGCCCAGGAACTGTTAGATTACTGAATTACTCCCACATCCAACATTTTCCGTAGTTCCTGACACATAATTTGCTTGACTTACTCAGACAATCTGTCCAGAGCCAGTCTGATTAGCCATTGAATACAGTACCTGTGTTCACATAGTGCTTTATCCATTGCTTAAAACCTGGTTTACCTGTACATGTGCCTCTAAGCTTTTATTGTAGTGATGTGATTTACTGAACATGGTTGGAAGATAGCTGCTGTGAAAGTGCTGCATCATCCACGGAGGTGACAGATTAAACCTCGCTGAGAACTTCCAGGATAAGGATCCACGGGATTTTTCCTGCAACCAGGTACAGATACTGAGTACTAATGTCTCTTTGTCACATAAGGGGTTCATAATTTTAACATTCCAGAGTTTGTGCTTCTACTTCCTGCCTGCCAGCTCCACCATGCAATAAACATCACTTACTTTTCTCACAAAATTAAAGGACCCATTGCCTTTTACTCAACAGTGTATTTTTATGTTCTTATTTTCCAAACATAACAGACATTTTGATGCTGTTTTGTTTGTGCTAGGTGTTGCTGTGCCAATACCTTGAGCATCCTAAGCCTAATCCTGAAATGTAGGAAATCTCCACAATGGAGTCCTTATGAAAATTTTGCCCAGCCTCCCACTTATTACAAATTAAATCAAGGGAACCCCCCCCCCCCATCCTCTGACCATAAAGTAGCTCAAATGTAAAAATAGTGTGGCTTCTTGGTGCACCTTTCCATATGCAAAGAGGAGATAGGGCAATTACTTGCATTTAAACTGGCTTATACATGCTCTCAGCAGCATCTTAAGAGTAGAGTTAGACGTCACCACCAAATCATTCACTTGCATATTGTCGGGGGTAATTCTTAACTGTTTTACCTTTCTCAAGCAAGTTAGCAGCTCTTATATGAAATTCTACCCTACCATCACCACGATATACATTTTACATGTGGTGATTCAAGCCCACAATGTCCATGGCTACATTTTGAAAGGTTCCACAGTAAGAGACAAGGGTACAAAAGCAGCCTTGGCTTTGTTTCCTGCCTTGCCAACCTATTGTGCACAGCTCACATATCTTAGAACACCCCCTCATATCTTTTTGACCCATAAACATTTTGTATAAGCCTTCTTTTTTGTTTATTTTATGCCCATGCAGTCAGAAGAAAAGAACATCAGGGGTTATGAGCAGAAGTGCTTAATGGGAGACCCATAAGATTACTAATGTCACAGAATACAGACTCCCTCTGCCCTTGAAGATCAGAAACCTCCTTGGTTGCTTCCTTCAAATGCTTTACGGTGGGATCTGAGAGCTGTGTTTCTTTTAACTCCCTCTATGAACCTCGACACTTTCCCTTAAAACGTAGTCTTTTTTAGTTTGACATTTATGGATGAGATTTGGGTTTGCTCCTACCACTTAACTCTTTACCTAAAGTGTCCCCTTTCAAAAGAAGTTTGGTATCTTTTATCAGCTGTGTCTCAGAGTCAGGCTTACTGCTACCATGTAGCTCTTTGCCTGAAGTAGCCAGCTTATCATCCTCTACTGGAGGTGTAAAGCACAAGTGGGTCTCCATGCTATTGTCTTCTCGATTCACTTGTCACCATACCTGACCGTATGTAGTTTTACACACACACACACACACACACACACACACACACACACACACACACACACACACACACACACACACACACAGACACACACACACACACACACACACACACACACACACACACACGGTACCAAACCATCAAACTTATTTCTTATTAAACATCTGCACGACAATCTCAAAGACTATTACCTGCTTGTTTCCCCTGCCCCCTTTGCAGTCGAAGTGAACTCTGTCCAGTGGTAACTAAAAAGGTGAACCTCCTATGACCCTACCTGGAGTAGACTGCTTGGACAAGTATTGCTGCATTTCAACAACTGTAAGCCTAGCAATAACTTTGATGCAGTATCATTTTAATATTGTTTTCTTTTCTCTCTGCCAGGATAGAGTACAGCCCTTTTGGTAATTTAAAATAGTTGTTTCCATATGAACCACTGCTAGAGTGGTGCTGCTTCTGCTAGCTACCTCACTTGGCATTTGTTCCCAGCTCTGAGTTCTTCCCTGACCCTGCTCAAATGAAACCTTGACAAATGGATGGGAAATTGTAAATTTACCCCCAATCTGGCCCCCAGTGTCCCTTATGGACAGAGGCTGGCAATAAGAAAAGTATTATCTTAACTAACACCCCTCCCTCAAAAAAGATACTCAGGAACCAAATGGTTTGGGGTGCGTAGCTAGACTTGTAGGGGACGTAGTGGTCATTGGCCTAGTAAAAACCTGTAAATCTGTGAACCTATGACATCAAGGGCTGGATAGTCCCTTCTGGTACTCATATGCATTTGGTGAAGGGTGATCAATTATTTTTTTTTTCAGTTCATTCTCGATCTCCTGTACCTCAAGCTGTTTCATTCTCCTAACTGCTACTGTCTCTCTGTGTATTTTGTTTCAGTCTCCAGCTTTTATAATTCAAATGTATTTTGAGATTATCTGAAAATGTATTAAGTTTCCCTTTTTCTGCATGAGCCAAATTTAATACAATATCTTATGGTAGCTATAGCTAAGCAATCCCCGTTTTCAGAAGGTGAGTGCCAACAGTGTAAGCTCAACATCTTGGTATGGCTACCCTTGCCTTATTGGTGGCTTAGAGAGATTAAGCCCTGACTATGGCCCAGGGGATCCAAGTTTGATTAGCAACTTGGGTGCATCACAAGCAGGAAGGATGGGTATACCTATTCAGAGAAAGGCAGGAGCATGTTGGGTATCTCCCTACTGGAGCTCTAGTGAAGGCTGGAGCTCAGAGAGATAATGCTATGCTAGTGTTTGGGAAGACAGATAGGGCATGACCACCCTATATGTTGTAGGTTGGGAAGATGCACTCAAAGTCACTCCCCATTGCCTTTGCAGCCCAGCATTGATGTCAGCATGCTTGGAGAAGAGACTTAGGGCTACAGAAAAACATTACTAAGCCCCATTCTGCTCTTGGTGCCTGGTGCCTTGCACTCCCTTGAAGCTACATGTAGGGATGGGGGATATTCACGTGTATAGGCTCTCCCCAGTAGGGAAATCCTCCTGATGTGAGTTACAGGGCAGTTTGCCAGGGTTCAAGGGACTGAGAGAAGGAATGATAGGGGCGAGACAGAGAGGAAGCATGAAGCCAGTGATGGTAAAAAAGACCTTAGTGTGCCTACATTTACATACATTAATAAATAGCCTGCCACAAACTTTTAAAATTAAATAGTAAAAGTCTTTACTTAATGAAATAAGTGATTCTTATTCTGGGTCAGCACTGGAGTACCGCATGGGTCTGTAATTGAACTACTAAATTTCTCAATTTTCATCAATGACTTAACTCTTGAATTGCTATACCTTAAAATTGGCAAGTATGTTGAAAATGTATTGTTACTAGACGCTAACAAAAGCCCTACCCAACTTCAGTCTTCACTACAGACAGCGGCACATCCCTCATTAAATGGACCATAAACAGCTGATTAATTATTAACCCTCATAATTCCAACATTATCTTATTCAGAACCCATAAGTTAGCCCAGTCCTCAGCAATAATAATTAAAGACAACAGTAAAAATCCTAAAACATTTCTCAAGAAAATTAGATTTGCAACCTACTACACCTGACCCTTTCATTTACCCTACTCGACATGATCCTGTCCTATCGCATCCTATATTATCCTATCCTATCCTATCACTATTAAGACTCTGCTACAGAATATCCCATCTTCTTTCACTAAACATACACTGAACCATTACCAGAAATATAATAATCCCCAAAAACAAGTACACACTCCCAATTCTATCTCTATATTCAAGCACCAATAATGAAAAGCTAAAAAATAAAATAAAAGTTGCAGGTTTGTTTTACTTGCTTTCAGATGGTTGTTTCATTATTCTGATGAAGTTTCTGTTTCAGGAGATGAAAGAGCTTAATGTTCAGTTTTGTAATAAAGACTGTGAACCTGGACACACCTGGATCATTCTTTCTACTATTTGCTAGTGATATTATAGCAATAACCCACGCCTGGGTGTGGGTAATGTAGGATTTACCCACGGTTGGCGTGGTTTGGTCCCGAGGGCTTCGCCCTCGGGACCAAACAAAGACAACCGTGGGTAAATCCCGCATTACTCACACCCAGAAGTGGGTTATTGCTATTATACTATGACATTATTTAAGAAAAGAAATAATTACTTTTCTTAAATAATGGCATTGTATAATGCCTCTTTGCTGCCCTTCCGCAGCTGTCTGGTATCCGCTGCAGTTCTGATGTACTGAGCATGCCTATGCAGTACATCAGAGCTGTGGCCAAAAGCAATGGAGAAAGCAAGATCTCCGTTGCTTTTTACTGTTTCGCTATGTTAAATGGGTTTAACATAGCGAGACAGCTTTAAAATAAGCAACGGAGATGTCCATTGCTTATTTTAAAGCTGTCTCCCTATGTTAAACCCATTTAACATAGCGAAACAGTAAAAAGCAATGGAGATCTTGCTTTCTCCGTTGCTTTTTTTTTTAAACCTGTCTCGCTATGTTAAATGGGTTTAACATAGCAAGACAGCTTTAAAATAAGCAACGGAGATCTCCGTTGCTTATTTTAAAGCTGCCTCGCTATGTTAAACCCATTTAACATAGCGAGACAGATTTTAAAAAAAAGCAACGGAGAAAGCAAGATCTCTGTTGCTTTTTACACACTGTGTCGCTATGTTAAAGGAGTTTAACATAGCGAGACAGCTTTAAAAAAAGCAATGGAGATCTCCATTGCTTTTTAAACCTGTGTCGCTATGTTAAACTCTTTTAACATAGCGAGACAGTGTTGAAAGACTTATACTAATGGAAAAAGTCCGGCGACGGACCTTTTTCCATTAGTATAAGTCGATTTACAACGTGCACGCTGGCCAATCAGCGTGCACGTTTTGGAATATTAATGGGGGGGTCATGGTATAATTGGTGTTTTACTTTGGATTTAGTCTTTGTTACACCCCAGAACGAGTCCTGACTATAGCATGAACACTCTTGATCCTTTTGAACCATCTGGAGTGCTAAATGAAAACGCTGAACTGAATTTGTCAAAACAGGAAGTCTCCTTGTTAAAAGGAGAATTAACAAGACTTATTTAGCTTTTTTTTGTAAAGAGAAGAGGTTCCTAGATCCAGTTTTAACCAAATTATTCGGCATACATCTGTTTCTACACACCACAACGAAATACAGGCTGGTTGCATGGTACAGAGGTCCCAATTGGTTCGTGTGATCATGTGATAGATGTCACCAGGCAAGAAGAGGAAGAAAGAGACCCTAATGGCATTGTACATGAGCGGCGACAAGTTCCAGAAGGATTTACAGTTTCTAGGAAGGCAGAGGATACAGCAACAGCTCAAAAAAACTGGTGTTTTTAATAAAAAAACAGAATGAAGCCATTTTTCTTGAAGGTACTGTACATTTAAGTCAAAATAGAGACAATGAAAGACCTTGTACCAGTACACAAGCTGATTATAACCACACAACAAATGGCTTTGTTTCTGAAAATATAAATGTTCGTTTGGAAGGGCTGTTAACAAAAAAAAATCTGTTTTTCCAAAGAGGCTGTGAATGATGGGTTATAGCCCAACATTATTAATAATAGTAAAAATGGTGAGCCTGAAGCCTTCAATTCTTTGAAGGAATTAATATACCATTTTGGAAAAAGGCTGTTTAAATTAAAATCTTTGCAAGTAGACATTGCTTATTTAAATGAATGATCAGTTTTAAAGATTGTACCACAAAGTTTAAGGCTATTTACATTTCCTTTTGGCATTAATTATAATGAGGAAATTTTGCATGATTTTAGTAACTTTCATGATGAAATGGGAATGATAAAAAAAAACTGTATTTTATTATGAAAGACAAAGTGAACATGTACCACAGGAGATTGATAGGCTTGATGCAAAAATTAAACAGGATTTAATGTTTTCTCAACACAAGGATCTGCATTTGAAGATATTAGATAAACTGGAGAGAAGAATAAATAATCTTTTTTATAAAAAGAAAAGAAAGTTAGAAAGAGATATTAAACAGTATGAAATTAAGAAGGTCTCTCCAGTAGCAAATATCTTGAATTCTATTTCCAGGGATGCTTACAAACCTAGTTATCCTGAAGCATTGAGGGGTTCGAATGAAAATGATGAAAGTATAGAAAGCTATCGTACATAAGCTCAGGATTTTCAGGGAGTTCGTCACTTGGAGAGACTGGCCTGCAAGTATACAGATCAGGGAGTACAATATACAATATTATCCACAACCCCAGAGGAAGAATGTACACAGGAATGTGAACAATTACGGGAATTAAATATAAATGGGAATAGTGTAACATATAAAGAGAATGGTTCCACAATATACAACTACACTGACAGAATTATTACACCTGAGTACTTCAGCTTATTGTCCAAAGATATTAAATTTGTCTCTGAAGGGAAGGAAAATCTAGTGGACAATATTAATGAATTACAAAATGTTTGTTAGAAAGTTGAATTTTGATATATACTTCACAGAGCAAAATTCAAGGGTGTTAGAAGGTAATAGAGGCAATTTAGCAATATCTAGAAAAAACAGTACATTTAATCCACCTTTGTTAGATACATCTGAAAAAATAGTTATGGAAGATATATACAAAATTCATGAGAATGATAGAAAAGTTATATGGAACCTTACTAAAAAGGAGTATGAACTAGTGATAGAATTCAGGAAGGATGAAACTTTACGTGTCATGACCCCCGACAGAGGAGGGGGAATGGTATTATTTAAAGCAATAGATTATATAAATGAGATGCAGAAACTATTGTTTGATGAAGAAACTTATGCAGCAGTTTCTAGAAATCAGATAAATATATGTTATTCACAAATAGATTCATATCTTGTAGCATATTTATTAAATGAGAGAATAGATGTAGAATTGTATAACTTTTTACATAGAAAGTATCCTACCATTCCCATTTTTTTGGAATTCACAAAATTCACAAAAATGTAAAGAAATCACCATTCAGGCCCATTGTGGTGGCAAAGTGTTCAAAGATACACCCCTAACAATTATTAGTGGACTCCTGGGTACAACATGTAGTTACAAAAGTACCTCACTTGGTCCGAGATTCATGGGAATTTTTAGGTCTCTTTAAGAATGAAATCGGTGAAAAGGACTTAGTTTTCCTTATACTTTTTGTTCCTTGGAAAGGTACATGTGAGGAAGTTGATGAATTCATTCAATATCTAGGGAATACAACAGAATTTTTAAAGTTTACCTACCAATATGACAAGAGTGGTATTAATTATTTAGATACATATATATCCCATTATAATGATGGGTTTAAGTCTAAAGTGTATAGAAAAGACAGATTTTGCAACTCTTATCTACATTTCAGAAGTAGTCATCCCATACTACAAAAGAACAGTATAGTAAGAGGGCAGGCCATCAGAGTTGCAAGGATGACATCACATGGAGAAGATGCATGGGAAGAGATGGAAAAAATTAGTGAGATGTTTCAGGAGAGAGGATACTCCAAAAATTGGTTTTGGGAAATAACAAGAGGAGTATATGAGAAATGGGGTACTATATTCAAACCACATTTCGATGTGGGTTTAGAAAAAAGCAACAGCACACTGCTTGTCACTAAAGAACAGTATAAAAAGGCATGTATACTGGAATACAATCATTTGACTAGCAGTATTAAAAGGTCCTACAAAGAATTGGAACATATTTAGGGTAAACAATGAGGTGTTTGAAAAGGTGGGAGAAACACCGAGATTTGTTCACAAGACAGGAGCAAATTTTAAAAGACTGCTGGAGCATAAAATACATTTAAGAACTATTATTGATTGTGGAACAAGACCATGTGGTGCCTGTCAACAATGCCCATATATAAATCAGGAAGTTTGTATAACACTGAGTAATAGACTGAAAAGTGAAATAAATTTTCAGAAGGGAAATTGTACAACTAGTAGAGTGGTATACCTAGCTACCTGCTTGACATGTACTACAATATATATAGGTAAGACTGAGTGTCCCCTCAAGAATATAATATACGAACATAGAAATTACATGAAAAGTAAAAAGCAAAATAATGCATTGTTTAAGCATTCCCAAAATTGTTTAAATTTCAAAATAATAGCGTTTGGTATTGTGGAGCATGTAAAGCCTGAATCCCAGGGTGGTGACTGGAGAAATTTGTTAAAGAAAAAAGAAACTGAGTGGCAGATCAGGCTGGCAGCTATGTTCCCACTGAGGATTAATGATGCTATATCTATTATTCCTATGCTACATGAAAGAGCAAATAAATTTTAACCTGTTAATATTTTTTGTGTAATACATGTTTATATATGAATTTATATACATATATAATAGTACAAAAGTTTGTATGCTTTTTATATTGGCATATTGTATGCTTTTAAAAAAAGAGAGGGTGGAGTTGCATATTTGTGTGAAGTTGCAATTTTGTGACATCTACTGTGTGGATTGGTTAACAGAGTTGCCTATCATGTTTTAAATGGTATATAAAGTGCTTTCAGATGGTTGTTTCATTATTCTGATGAAGTCTCTGTTCCAGGAGACGAAAGCACTTAATTTTCAGTTTTGTAATAAAGAGTGTGAACTTGGATGAGCCTGGATGATTCTTTCAACTATTTGCTGGTGATTTTTGGTACTTTCCTTTGGATTTAGTTTATCCTATCCTATATTATCCTGTCCTATCACTATTAAGACTCTGCTATAGAATATCCCATCTTCTTTCACTAAACATACATTGAACCATTACCAGAAATATAATAATCCCCAAAAAACAAGTGCACACTCCCAATTATATCCCTATATACAAGCACCAATAATGAAAAGCTAAAAAATAAAGTAAAATTTGCAGGTTTGTTTTACTTGCCCACAACAGAAACCCCACTATGATTTGCTTAAGGGATTCCAATGGTTACTTATACAGACAAGGGCAATATACTCAATATCAAATAATTTATTTGTTAATGCCCCCCTCTATAGGCCTCACTGCCTATCAGGGATCTACACTATTCACTCAGAGCCAGCCTTGCAAATGTCATAACTCTCATCACACCTCATTTCAAAATAGTCATAGGGGAATGTGCTTTCTACACCGTAGCACTAGCCACATAGAATCAACCCCTGAAATAAGATCTCAAAGCACTTTTGACAGCTTTAAAAAGAAGCTGAGAGAACATCTGCTAAGAAGAGGCTGTTTACTTTACAGACACAAGGTACAGGGTTTGATTCTCACCTTTTGACAGCATGGTAGGCTTTAAAAGGTCCCCTGGGGTTGCTAACTCAGTAATCACCTATGAACCTATAAACCTGTTCCTGTTTCAGAGACAATCTACTTCTTACTCAGTGTGGCATTTGTTATATTGATTTCAGTTCACTTAATACCAAATAATAAATATAGTAAATTATAATAACATGCATACCATTCTTTTTCATTCTTTTCTATAAGTACATTTTACAAACTTATCTATTTTAACTCATGTACATTATATCAGTTTGTATAATTAGAAATACTTAAACCTTGTGTTTAATTCTCTTGGGAGCCCAGGTCATAGCTGAAAAGAGCCAATTGACCAGTCAACAAGCTGCAAATAAATAAATAAACTAAGCTGAGCTTTGCAATGAATATATTATGCCTGAAAAGTAAAATTAAAGCCAGTTGTTACAAAATAAGGGAATTATCTCTTATGGGGAGTCCTGCAGATTTCTGGAAGGAAAATATAGTACTCATTCAGTGCTGGACATACAATTTCTAATGGAATGCATTGAACAGATTCTAACTAATATATATTTTTTTCATTTCAAGGACAGAGTTATCAGGAAAAAAAACAGGAGCAGTCATGGTGGCCAACACGACACCAAACTTTGCCAATTTAGTAATGACTTATTGGGAGGACACTTTTGTTTATCAAAGAGAAGATTTCTTTCATGCATTTATTATGTGCTTTATTGATGACATCCTAATCTGGTAGGTGGGGAAGGGAGAGGGTGTAGTCTCTTTCATCAGTTATTTAGATCA
The DNA here is from genome assembly GCF_019279795.1 of Protopterus annectens. Lineage (NCBI taxonomy): Eukaryota > Metazoa > Chordata > Ceratodontiformes > Protopteridae > Protopterus > Protopterus annectens. The sequence goes on from NC_056739.1 coordinate 1,376,862,576, forward strand.
AAGTACATAATTTTTGATGTTCACACGCAAGATAGAAAAAGATTGTAGAACTTTTCTAGACACAAATATTTATAAAAATGAAGCAAAATGATTTAAATGAATGTGCTTCCTGTAAGAATGCTGAAAGCAACACTTTTTTAATTATACTAGTGTGTATCTGACATACGTTAAAAGGAACATGGTCAATAATATGTATGTTGAAACCTGTTCTGTGACTACAGAGCACAAGTATAGGAACGTTTTAAAGGAGAAATTAAAAGAATGAGTTCAAATGAGATGGTATTCAGATTAATTGATGGAAAAGACTTACAAAGATGTCAAAAATGCAGAAAGTAAAGGAAGGAAAATTAAAGAAGAGAGAAGAGGTGGCCATGTCCTTGGATTATACAGTGGATTCACAAGATATTAAAAATACAGTTAGAGACAATTAGAAACTTTTAAGTGCATGTCCAGTACTATATAATAAAGTAGGAACATAATCCAAATTTATAAATAGGAGAAGGAATAATTTGATAAGTTTGTTGGAAGGTAGAGGCATACTAAATTATTCAGTGTCAGAAAGTGCCACAATAGGGACTTACAAGTGTTTCAGTTACAATGTGTAGATTGGCAGCTGAAGGTTCTAATATATACTGTAGCAATACCACAAGAACTTATACCCCTAGAGGTTATTATACTTGCATGTCATAATATTTGGTTCATTATACATTGTGTTCAATGTGTGAGCACTTTTACATAGGTGAAGCAAATTGAAAGCTATATAGTAGGATGTATGAACATCACTTGCAATTAAAACTAAGAATGTGTTTCATGCTTTGTGTAAACATGCTATAAAACATCACAATTTTTAAAATATTTTTGCAGCATTAGAACACATTCCAATAAATATAAGGGAAGACAACAGAGATGATGAGTTGGAAAATGTTGAATACAAGTGGCAAGTTCTCCTCATCTTCAGTAGGAGGAAAGGGTTATATACAAGTTTGAAGTTTAAATGTGTTTTAAAGAACAGAAATTTCAGTTTGAATTTTTAGAATAAGTTAATCCATGTATATGTATACAATTAGCACCTGACTTGTTTTTATTTGCTATTTTTGGGATTAATTATTCAATATTTAAAAGTCATGTGACTCGGTAAAGAGGTTTAAAAAGCAAATGACAAATAGCAAAATAGTCTGATGAAGTCTCATGTTCTTTTGTAGCAACACACTGAGAGATGAATGCTTTTACTGATATTTTGTTTTTCTTTAATTTTTGCAGATCGTATGTATGTCTTTGTATTCTGGTTTGGATTTTTATTTTTATCCTTTGGCTTCTGCAGAAAGCAAGGGTGAATTTTTACCATTGTTTTATGCATCTGTTCACATCGACAATAATATCTTACTCATCTGTCTTATTAGACATTTTCTCAGGGGTCCTTTTTATTCACCTTGTTTATAGGTACACAAACCACTCTTTTCTCAGCAATTTCATCTCTCATATATGATGATGATCTGGCCATTGTTGTCTATTATTTATTGTTGGAACTTTTCATCTTGGCTGCTAAACCAAAAATTAAATTGTAATAAATAAATAATATTTGACTGTGACCACTACCAAGAGAAGATTAAAAAACCTCCTTGTACTTTAGACCTGCAAATAAATTTCACCCAAGTCTAAAACTCTGATAGGTAGTACTTATAGGGGGCAAAAATCACATGTCAAAAGCTGGAACACTTCCTCTCTTTTGGGTGACTTCGCAGCAGCAGTAAAATAGTTCAGGTGTATAGGATTGAGGTTTTACCCTATCATTCCATTTGGCATTCACATAAAAGGGGAACAAGGTGCAGATTACATAGCTTATCTTACTTCAATATAGCTAAGTATGCATATGGATCACATTTTTTATGTTATTTATTTTGCACACTGCTTCTGCTGCTGTGTCTAATGTCAGTCTTGTTACTATTTCTCCTGGACATCTTTCAATGACATACATTGGAGGTGCCAGCACTTTGAGTTCTTAAACACTGGTTTAGGTTGAATTTATGCTGGTAAATGGAGTTTATGCTTGGGACTAACTGTGAATTGTTTTTGCCAGCTGTGAAGATGATGAGGTTTGGATGGAATTGTACTACATTTGAACTTGAACTTGAATGAACTGTAAATACTGTTGTTGGGAACTGCAGTAGAATATTCTGGTAGAAACACTGGGGGTTGGTGGTCCTCTATCATTTGGTGCCATGTTTGTCAACCATGTGGCTGGCATTTGCCTCTGGTAATATTGCTATAGGGAATGGCTGGCAAACCAGCAATGGTTTCATATTTACTAGGCATCTCATCCAATGGAGGATACACTTAGCCTGTACCAAAAGGCAAATATGTTTGTTATTATGGGACTTATAACTAGGAGTCCCAGAATTACATAAAAATATATGAAAATACAGAACAGCAAGTTTTGGCAATTGGTATTCACCTTTAAATTGACATTTTTGCCATGGGCGAGCTCTCCTGTACCCCCAAGTGTGGAAAGCTGTACAATCAAATATCCTCTACTTATATGTAATAACTCCAAGACTCCAATACTTTAGGTTAAAAGGAATATTGTGAAACACAGTGATCTAGGATTTGGTGTATGTTAGTCCCTATTTTTACACATTCAGGCTTGCTATTCCAGGAATCGCACTAACAGATCTTATAATTATAAAAAGCTACTATGGTGAACATCTCTGCTCTGTAGGACTACCACGCTCTCTTTAAAGCCCAGCTACCAGGCATTGTCAGTCAACTGTTGTCAGCCATGCTCTCTCTAAATGGTAGGTACATGCTCCCAGCTCACATATCAATAGCGAATCACATAAAACAGTATTTTATACAAAAATTGCATATTCAGCAGCATTTAACCTCTGCTATGCCACAGTGACTCACATCCAGCATAGAAACCCAGTTCTATATTTTTTAGGATGGGTCATAGGACTTGGATAAGCCATCCATAATGTTGCTAATGTTACCTGCCCCATTTATACCATGGTCACACCTAAGGTGGTTAGAATCCTTACTTTGCCTAACCTTTCCTTAAACACATACATTTTAGACAAAGAACAAATGTCAAACTTACATATCTCATGCAGTGTTCGGGAGGCATAACAAAATCTTTTGAAATTGTCCAATTTAGGGACCAAGAAAATCAGACTGTTTAATTTGCTTTGCAACACCTCAGTAGTCCTAATTTAAATACACAGTGCCATGCTGCTATTGGTACCCTCCATTTTTATTAGGAGTATATTCGTGTCACAGAGTATTTAACAGTTCTTCATCTCCCCACAATTTCCATTGTATTTGAAAATGAGGAAATCTTGACATATTACTACATCGTGCACATACCTGCCAACTACCAAACACTAAAAATAATAGCAAATGAATTTAAAACTCATAGCAGGGGGGGGTCAGAAAGAGGAGCACTTTTTTTTATTTTACAGACAGAGGTCTGTAAAATGGCAGCATGATCTCTCTTCCTTCTTTCCAGTCTCATTGGGTGTTCTCCAGGGATCCATACTAGGCCCATTACTATTAATGGGAGTTCTCTAGGATCCATACTAGGCCCATTACTATTACTGGGTGTTCTCCAGGGATCCATACTAGGCCCATTACTATTATTGGATGTTCTCCAGGGATCCATACTAGGCTCATTACTATTATTGGGTGTTCTCCAGGGATCCATACTAGGCCCATTATTATTCAACTGCTTATTATCAATGACTTACATACTGCTTCCAGATTCTCCTCTGTTGTACAATATGCTGCTAACACCACCATAATCTGTTTAGCTTAGACCCTACTCCAAGAGAAAACCCAACAGGCTGTTTTAGCTATCAAAGACTAGCTAGACGTCTTCTTTTTCTTTTGGCTGCTCCTGTTAGAGGTCACCACAGCAGATCATCTGTTTCCATTGCTTCCTGTCATCTGCATCTTGCTCTGCCACACCAAGCACTACATGTCCTCTCTCAACACATCCATAAACCTTATCTTAGGCCTTCCTCTTTTCCTCTATCCTGGCAGCTCCATCCTTAGCATTCTTCTCCCAATATACCCAGCATCTCTCCTCAGCACATGTCCAAACCAACACAATCTCGCCTTTCTGTCTTTTTTTCCAAACTGTCCATCCTGAGATGAACCTCTAATATACTAATTTCTAATCCCGTCCATCCTCATGACATGCAATGCAAATTTTTAACATCTTTAACTCTGCCAGCTCCAGCTCTGAATCCTGTCTTTTCATCAGTGCCACCCTCTCCAACCCATATAACATAGCTGGCCTCACCACCATCTTCTAGACCTTCCCTTTCACTCTTACTGGTACCCGTCTGTCACAAATCACTCTTGACACTCATCTCCACCCACTCCACCCTGCCTGTACTCTCTTCTTCACCTCTCTTCCACACTCACCATTACTCTGAACTGTTGATCCCAAGAATTTAAACTCATCCACCTTCACCAACTCTACTCCCTGCATCCTCATCATTCCTCTGTCCACCCTCTCATTCACACACACATATTCTGTCTTAGTCCTGCTGACCTTCATTCCTCTCCTCTCTAGACCATATCTCCACTTCTCCATGATCTCCTCAGCCTGTTCTTTACTCTCACTACAAATCACAATGTTGTCTGCAAACATCATAGTCCACAGGGACTCCTGTCTGATTTCGTCTGTCAACCTGTCCAATTCACAATTATTCTTAAACCTTAAGTAATCAAAATTAATGTCATTCACCCCAAAACAATTACCCAAACTACCCAAAAGCAACACTTCATAATAATCTCAAAGGACATCATATAAATCTTAGTTTCCCACACCAAACTGCTAAGTGTCATCACAGATGAGCGTCTTAACTTTGACCAGAACATCTCTCTAGTAATACAAAACACACACCAAAAATACTAACATTAATTCTTGCAGTATTTGTGATAAAGCCATACATCACAAATACTGCAAGAATTAAAGTTGCTATTCCCAACATTGCTCTATGCCTCCCCTACAGTCTCAAATCTTGTCTCCACCCTAACCAATAAGCTTGAACAATGTTATAACAAACTAGCTAAATTCACTGCTAGTCAACCATATAGAGCTCACAAATGCATCACACTCATACACACATACATACATACATACATGCAAACAAATATTTCAAGGACAGGCATTAATGACCTCTACCCTTCCAATATACCAAAACAGCTGTTCTCATAGCAGGTCCAGGCTGCTCTTAAAAATATCTAAACTAGCGCATGCTTTAATGTAATTTGGTAATCTAGTCCATTCATCATATGCTCTCTCAGAGAACCAATTAGTGCACTTCTAATTCCTATAGAATCATCTACAGAGGTTGTCTGATGATTCCCTACTACTTTTTGATAAACCCAAACATTCCCATTGGTAGTTGTCCCTAAATGCCCTATAAACCAGAATAAGGTCTCCTCTTAAATATCTGTATGAGACACTGTACAAGTTCAGACATTTCAGTCTTTCATAATAACTTAACTTTTCACAACCATGGATGCCCTTGGCATATTTCCAATTCACTCTTTCTAATTTACTCATGCTTGTTTTCTTATAAGGTTTCCATATTGTTACTCCATACTCAAGTTTGGGTCTAATGTAACTAAAAAGAAATGACTTCATCATTTCTGATTTCCTAGACTTTATAAATCTTTTTGTACAACCTATAGTTCTATAACTATCATTACCCAATTGGTTGATATGATTAGAAAAACTCAAAGCTGGATCTACTCATATACTCAGGTCCTTAAATGAGTCTACAGTTTCAATCACTGTATGTAAGACACTGTAGTCGCTAGGTGTAGCAGTTTCAATGATCAATGCTACTTTTGTCTTCTTTTCATGAACTACTATATCTGGTTTTCTTGCATCTGTTTTTTGAGCTGTTGGTAATGGGTGATCCCATGTGTTATAAACTTCATCATTTTCTATAATGTTTTGTGGCTCATGTTTCCAGTGCTTCTCAGATACTTCAATGTTATAATCTTTACACAATCCCCAATGCAACAGTTTTGGCACATTTGTATGCCTTTCAGTATATAGACCTTCTACCATTAGTGTATCACACCCAGCAACAAGATGTGGGACCGTTTCCAGTTCTGTTTTACAAAACCTACATTCGTCTGCTTCTCTGATATGTTCAATAGACTTTGTAAACCAACATGTGTGTAGTCCACTAGCCAGGGCTGCTAATATTAACCTTTTGTCTTTTGGTTTAAATTCACCTCTGCTTAACCATTTCTCCATTAGATCCTGATCAATATGAGGTTGTTCCAGGAGCTTTATGTACTTGCAACTATATTTATGCATTTTCCACATTTGTTGCCCTCTCATCTGATCCCTCACCTTATAGTCTTTCTTTTGTTGTTTGGCACATTCAGTTGCTGCCTGACTTTTATCTGCTTCAGGTTTCATTTCCATTCCTGCTTAACATCAATATGATTCTGCTAAACTAAGCAGGGAAGCCATCTTAGACTTGTTCTCCTTATGTTTTTAAAACTTTCTCTATGTTTGGATCTTGTGAGGTTAGCAGATATGTATCCAGTCCTATGATTGCAGATCTATACATGTAATCAATTTTGAGGAGGCCCATACATAACTCCTTCAGAATGAGGATCTAGGTATACACTGATTTTTATAAATCATTTGATAAGAATGAAGCATTTTTCTTGTTTTCTTGTCTGACTAATCTAATACCTTTTGTGGCCAATCAATCACTCCAAAACTGTAAGTTGGAACAGGAAGAGCAAATTGGGTTATAGCTTGGACTTTGTTCCTAGATGTCAGAGCTGTTTTCAGTACTAATTTTAGTCTTCTAAAAAATTCCTTACTAAGTTTTATTCATGTGTTCATGTTTTGTTGTTGATCATTCATCGGTTCTCAAATATTTATATACTCCCTCTTGCTCAAGTTCTTTTGTATCACATTCCTGTCTCATACTGATATTTTCTTGGTGTTTCAGCTTTCCTGCTTTAAAGGTTGCTTTTCCACATTTATCAAGACCAAATAACATTCTTACATCATATGAGAAAGTCTTGACCATTTGCAGTCATGCTTTGTTCCTTATCTGATGAACTATATGGTTTTAAATCATTTACAAAAAGAAGATGAGAAGTCTTTACACATTATTGTTTTCTGGGATCAAAATTGTAGCCATGACCTAACTATTAAGTAGACAGCTTAATGGGTTATGGTCTAGACAAAAGAGCAGTGGTAACAAAGAGTCACCCTGGAATTTCCCCTTTGAATTTTTATCCCTGGGATAATAATTTGTCCTTTATCATGGCTTAGCTGCAAAGCCATTTGATATTGTCTCATGGTCGCTGTAATGTAATTGATCGATATAGAGTGTATCTTATGCATTTGTAAGTACTCTTTTTATCCATTAATGTGGGATGCTGTCAAATGCTTTTTTGTATTCTATCCATACCATACTTAGATTCTCCCCCTTTTTACAATTCCCCATTATGACTTTATTTAACAACAAATGATCCTTTGTTCCATATGACTTTTTGTTCTATTGCCATGATTGAATTTTCTTCGAAATGACCATAAACTCTGTTGGCATAATTTCCAGTGTATAGTTTATACATTATTAGAAGGCAAGTTATTGATTTATAGTTTTTAGGATATCTTGCAGGTTCACTCTTAAGGTGGAGTATTGTTTTCCTGTTGTTAACCAAGCTGGCATCTGTTCATGGTGCACATATAAGTAGTTCTCAGTCATGGCTAAAGCTTTATGTAAAGATGTAAATACTTTTAGCCAGAAGTTAGGCACTACATCTGGGCCTGGGGTTTTCTAATTAGGAGCTTTCCACAATTTTGTTTCAATTTCTCTGGGCGTTATTTCATCCCATTTCATATCCTGTACATTTTGAACTTTTTCTATATTTTACTTCTATCCATTCAGCATCTTTGTTATGTTCCATACCAAATATGAAAAAGATAGATCTGAAACATACAATCTAAACAAGTATGGGCCTAGGACAGATCCCCATGGGACATCCTGACTGTAACCAAGAATTTCACCTGTCCATTTGCTGTATGATACTTGTCATGTCCTATTTGTAAGCCATGCAGCTATCCGTCTTATCAAGAGTACATCAATACCTAGTTGTACTAATTTATTGATCAGTGTTTTGTGTATGATCCTGTCAAATGCTGAAGTTAAATCTATATAAATTACATCACAGCACCATATCTCATGCATAGCTGTTATTATATTGTTATAGAACATCATGTTACAAGTTGTAATAGATCTATTTTCAGCATATTCATGCTGATATATGGTTTCAATTCCCATCCTTTCCAATTCTGACAATAACTTATCCAATATTATCTTCTCCATTATTTGTCCACAACATTAATGTAGACTTAAGGGTCTAAATGACTCTGAGTTTGTCCTTCTCCCCTTTCTCTTAAAGACAGGTTTAATAAGTGTATGTCAATCTTGATGAATCTCCCCATATTTATATGGCCTAGTAAATAATAGATATAATGGTACTGTAAGTTCTTGCTAAATTGTTCTTATGTCATTATTACTAATTCCGTCTCCTCCCTGTGCTTTGTTTGGATCCAGTTTGCATAGTTCTTTTTCAATATAATCTAATTTGATTTCAGTATCTAGGACAACTTAGAACCCCCTTTGTGGAGCCAAAGTGTTTTGATTAAGATTTTGTAAATATATTTATAATCTGTTGTGTCTGAGAATAAATTTTAGAATCTCCACACAGTTTATTCAATTTGTATGTTTCTACTACTTCCAGATCTTGGGTATCTATAAAATAGTTTCCTATTATGCTCAATATCTTTATATACATTTTTTCAAAATTTTTCTAATCTTGTCTCACACTATGCTTAATTTGTTTGTCCAGATTGTTTATTTCAGTTTTCAAAGTTGTAGTTTCTTATATTTTTTGTCTCTCATCTTAATCAAGTATCTCATTCTTATGGAAATATATCCTCCTGATGTTTGTGCCTTGATTCTGAAGTTAAACATTTTTTTGTGTTCAATTTCTCTTTCAAAACATTCCACATTATTTCTGCAGTTTTTCTACTGAACGCATGACTTCAATTAGTTTTATATAGTGACTGTTTTGCTTCCATATAATCTGTTATTATTCTTCTGTGCATTGGTTTAGATTTCAGTTTAGCAGAATTATCTAGCAACAAATTAACCTTTATAACCCCATGATCACTGCATATCAACGGTGGCAAAACTTGACATGAAATAACAATAATTTCTTTAGAATGCAAACAATGTCTAGTGTGCTCCATTCCCCGGTATTTTTTTTACACTCTGAAGCAATTGTTGTTCCTGAAAATACATTGCGAATAATTTACTTACTAATGTTGCTGAATCATTCTTCCCTCTTGTGTTTCATGCAAGAAGTGCATGAATTCGTCTAGGTCTATATACTACAACAATTGTTAAATGTTCCAGGGTTGTCTTTATTGTCACAGTAACACAATCTATAGTATTGGTGTTATCGTTAAACATGTAATAATCATATGCCTCATAACTATCTTTAATCTCTATCGTAATACCTCCACCTTATTTTTTGTTAGAATGTCTGTTACAGTAAATAACATTTATACCCTGAAAGAACTGGTTTCCAGTCATTGTTATTTAACCGTGTTTCACAAACAATAACAATATCAATCTTGTGGGAATGTAGCAAATTTTCTAATAAAAAACTTTATTATTAATGCTCCTAGCATTAACAACCATTAAAGGTGTTGCTATGTGTGAACTGTTAAAATTTCGACCTGGCAAAAATCCTGCCTTGTGTTTGTCAAATACTGCAAAATATCTGCTGCAAAAAATTATTTCTCAGACAATTAAAGTGGCTAGAACTTCCTCATGCAATATCCACAGCATAGCTCCCCATCCATGTAAAACAAAGTTCATCCCTGGCCTTATTCAAATGAAACTCATGACAAGTAAATGGGAAATAGTAAATTTACCCGTAGCCTGGCCTTCATGTCCCTAAGTATTATCCTAACACCCCTTAACTCACACACACCCTACAAATCCCTTAGTTACCTCCCCACTAACATGACCCCCTCATATAAATGCCCATAATACTCAAGACCCAAATGATTTGGAGTGGGAGGCTAGCCTTTTAAGGACCCTAGTGGTCTTTAGCCAAGTAATAACATATGAACCTATGAACCTATTAGAGGGATGAACCAGTATCTATTCTTTTAGTCTAATGTGGTCAATAACCTTTCTTTCCCTAATCTTTCTATGAGTTAATCTCCCCTAGGTATTGTATAACTGTCAGATTTTGAAATGCTATTCATCTTTCTAAAATCATTACAGAACTTTATTGTTCCATCAGGCTTTAAAATTAACACTAAAGGTATGTTACGTCCATGGTTTGACTCCTGTGTTACCTCAGTCTTAAACACATTTTACAGCCTTCTGCATAACCTTTCTCACTAAATTTGAAATTCTCAGAAGTTTTAAGCAAACCTTTTCCCCAGGAGCAGTCTCAATATGGCATTGAATCAGCCCTGTTGAGTGAGGTAGCTCTAAAAACACTCATTTGCTCCTTAGCAGACACTCCTTTTATTGTTGTTTCTGTGGCTATGACAGTGTGTCATCTGCCTGAACAGCCATAGAGGTCAGTTTTCTTTCTTCCCCAGGTCTATTAGTCTCTACTGATAAACTAAGTGCATACATCTATGCATTTTTCAATGTTTTTCAGGCCATTACCATGATACATTTGTTTTGGACTTCTCTTACCAGAGTATTTAATTGTGTAGTTTACATCATTTATTTTTTCTGTTATTTGAAAATGACCCTGCCATTCAGCCAAAAAATAATTTTCTGCATAGGTGGCCGAATCTAACACCTGGTCTACAATTCTAAAATTCCATGGTCCTTGCATTTTTATTATATACCCATTGTTCTGTAACTTGGGTTCTTTGCATATGTACTTCTATGATGGGCATTACCACTTTCAGTCTACATTTTAAGTTCTTATAGTGCTCTATGACACTTTTAAATGTTTTCTCTTCTTCCCAAGTTTCTAGGGTTATATCTAACAGTCCACAAGTGTACTCAAAAGGACTGAGCCCTGTCAAGGTTTGTGCTATTTGCCTAATGGAAAACAGGAGGTTTGGTAACTGGTTCTAGTTTTTACCATTTTCCTCAATAACTATTCCCAGTTTTTACCATCTTCCTAAATAACTTTTCTCAGCTTGGATTCTATTTTTTGGTTACATTTTTCTACTAATCCATCTGTATGGGAATGGTATACTGAGATTTTTAATTGCTTGACCATAAAATGCTGGCACAGCTGATGCATTATTCTGAGCAGAAATGGAGTTCCCTGACAGGTGAGTATTTCCTTATGTATCTCTGTGGAAAATAACAGTATTAACTTCCCCACTCCAGAGCATCAGCTTTTCATGGGAAATAACATCAGGGTATTTAGTTGCATAAGTCAAAATAACCAAAATGCATTGAAACCCTTTGTTGCATTTTACCAATGTCCCAACAATGTCCATGACAATACATTCAAAATGTACTAGTGTGACAGACATTGGAATCAAAGGATTTTTGAATGCTAGGTTAGGTGCTGTCTCCTGTCACTCAGGGCATCCAGTACCGAAGTTATCATCTTGTTTTATTATTCCTGGACAGTAAAATCTTGCTAGGATCCACTCTTTAACCATGTTTTTAACCTTGCCTATTCCCATTTGCCCTCTTAGTTTATGTCTGTGTCCTACCAAAATAATTAATTCTATTTTCAAATGCTTACATCATGTTTATAGAACATTCTGGCAGAAACTGCACACTATGTTGCTATAGAGATGTGCATCTGATAGGATAACACAAAATTATAGGAAATACCAGGGAACATGAATACATTTACGGTGAATGGAATGACCAAAGGCAGACCACCCAAATGCCTATAGAAGAACACTTATGAATGCCAAGAACAATAAACAAATGTGTATGATGTCATGGCATGTCAGGCTGAAAAGAAATGTAACACATACATGTTTGGGGTGAAGTAATGGTAGATAATGATGATAATAATAATAATACATACATACATACATACATACATTTATTATATAAAACTTCTGGTGAAATCAAATCAGTATCTAATTTGACAATGATCAGTAAAGACTAAAACTAGGAGTCTTCTTCTTAGTCTTTCGGCTTTTCCCGGTTAGGGGTCGCCACAGCGGAACTCCGGTCCGCTAATAATTGGCAGTGGATTTTTACGGTGCTGAGTTGCCAGCCTGACACCCAACCTTCAAAGAAGGCACACCCATTCACGCATGCACCTACGTTCATGTCTTTAACGTCACTCAATTGCAGGGAGGCCATGCAGAGTCCACACAGAAGGCACTCGCTAAAACTAGGAGTACATGTCCAAAAATCTGCAACAATGAAACCTATTCCTTGATAAAAGTAGATAAAACATTAAAATTAAAAACATCAAACATTTTAAATGATTTCAAACAATTCCAGTTTAGTATTTTCCTTCACACTTGGACTTCATCAGGGCTAAATTGTTTACATTTATTAAGACTTAACTATCTTAAGAAGAATCATGAATAAAAATCATTACTTAAAAACACGTAATATGATTATAAAAATACTGTAGAAATGTTATAAATCGAAAAGCAAAAGACAAAGTAGGCAGAAACACAGAAAATGTTTATATTTTACATAGATGAATAAAACTCCTGTCACAATAATCTTTTTCAAGGTGCTGTGATTTTAATACACATTTAATGCTTAAATGAGAATTTAAACATAGTGGTCACTCTACATTCAACCTTGTTTGTCATATTTTATTTCCAAACTATTTAAATTACCACCAATCATTATTAGTTGCTGAGTTTATTAAAATAATTTTTAAAGCTACTGCAATTTGCAGAATGCTTATACAAAACATTATTTTTTTTACTTTAAGAACATAAATATGTTTGGCATGCTCTCACATACACTTTTCATTGTATAAACACTGTCACAGCTAGTGCAGTCAGGACAGTACACTGGATCCTATTTTTAACAGAAAAAAAATGAAGAAAATGTACAAACCTTCTAAAATAAGCAAGCAAACACTGAGGTAAACACTGTTTAGCACACAAAAAGAATTGGGTATATATTTGAGTGGTATCTAGCTTGTGCAGATTTATTAATGCTGGTCATGCATTATTTTTAACACATATGAGTAAATATTTAGATACAAAACAGGTATAATTATAACAGTATTTTCACTCTGTGTAGTGCTTTCTACACCTTGTAAAAGTGAAAGTTTCAAGTATTCCCCTCTTTGCCTTACCATTGCAAAAATCTCCCCATATGTCTGATCTTCATAGAAAATGGTGGGAAATCTCTGTCCTCTTCCTCAAAAGCATCCAAAGTGAAAGGTCTCCAAGATAATCATTATGGTTCTCTCTTGAATGACACCTTCCTTGGCATCATCAGAAAAGGGTTTGAAGGGGGCGGAGCCTGAATGGCTAACTGAAAGCAGCAGTATTTTAGAGCTCCATATAACTAGTTAAATAAGACAGGAAAAAATATTCTTTTTTTTCTTCAAAGTTTAAAATCTTATCGATAAAGGACTAATTTACATAATTAGAAACTTTGGTGAAGTTTTACAAATAATTTCCTGTCAAAAAGCTTGGAGATGTATTCACTTGTTAAAATGAGCAATTCAAAGAATTCTCATCAGGATGCTGCCTTAAAGAAGAAACTACAACAGATGGCATCTACCCTGCAGGAGTTGTCTTTGAAGATGGATGATTTTAAAGAGAACCTGGAAAATCTTAAAACAAGCAGTCAAAAACAGGCTGACACCCTCAAGGAAATGTTACAACAACAGACAAGGATAACAGGAATAGAGGCTTCTCTAAATGACTTAGAAAGACTTAAGGAAGAGGAAACACAGAAAGAACTGTTTCTTAAACAAAACACTTGGCTGGTTAATAAAGTAGATTACTTTGAAAATAGGGAGAGGAGAAATAACAGGATTTTTGAATTACCTGAAAACACAGAAGGTGAGGATATTATTTCCATTTTATCAAGCTGGATCCTTGACTTTTTAAATTTAAAAGAAGGACTTTCCATTGGCATTGAAAGGGCACACCGAGCTCTTGGGAAACCTGCCACTAACTCAAACTCTCCTCCTAGGTCAATAATTATCAAATTTCGTTCATACTTGGACAAGGAACTGATTTTAAGATCTGCTTGGAGGAAGGCACCTCTAAAATATATAAACAGAGCCTGATAAGATTTGATAACGACTATTCATCTAGAATAATGGAACAAAGGAAAAAAGTGTGGCCAATGATAACTTTTCTGAAACAAAATAACATCAAGGCACAACTTGCATATCCAGCTAAGATAAGAATACTGTATGCCAACGAGATGAGGACTTTTATTGACTTAGAGGAAGCCTCTTCATTTATTAAAACTAATAATGTGATTATTTTACCAGAAGATACGGATTGGATGTCACCTTCTCTCAAGAGAACAAAAGAAACAAATGTCTGGACAGCTGTCAAAAAGAAGAAGCAAAAGACTGATACTGTTACAGCCAAATCTCTCAAAGCATCTACTATGATATGAATTGTTTTAACATTACTTTAAAGGACCAATTTTACTGCTTGGAATTTTAAAACAAGGGTAACTACTGGAATCTTTATCTATATTTTTTGAAAATAGATGACACATGAGAGTTTTCACATTACCTCAGGTATGTAAAACAGGGTACTTTTCTTTCACAGAAGGAGGGTTATATAGCACATAAAATATTTATAATGTAAATCAACATACATAGTATATGTGTATGTTCTCTTAATTTTCTCTTTTCTTTCTCTCTTCTCATTATTTATTTTAACTGCATCTTGTCTCCCTTTCTAAATTCTCTCCTATTTACTATACTAATATAGTCTGTATATATTTAATAACTCACTGTCTATACATAGATAAATAATAGTCTAAAATAATCTAGTTTTAAGGTAGACTAATTGGAATAGTGAACTTAATTGTTATTACAATATTTATTAGATTAATGATAGTCACTGTTATGTTTATTGGGATTGGGGACATGTTCATGATTAACTCTGAAATGTTCTATTCATATACATATGTCCTTTGAATTATTTCCTTTTAGTATTAACAAATACATAAAAAAGGAGGGAAAAATGTACTGTTGGTTAAGAGAAGTGAAGCTTTCTTCACATTCTATTTGCGTTGCCATAGAAACAGTAAACAATTGCTGCAGTTTCTAAGGACACTGTGAATCTGCGAAGTGCATTAAGCCTCACAGATAACAAATAATAAGAAAAAGTAATGTTTAGTTATTAAAATGAAAAACAACCTAAACAGGGTAAAATAAATACATACTAGGACTATTTGCATATATTTTATGATTTATCCTCATAGAATTACATATTCCTGGAAACACAACTGAAATATTCCCAAACTACATGTGCACTGAAATGTAGCTGCAACATGTTGTTTTTGCAGTTACCTCTCACTCTGTACAAACTCACTTGGCAACTGATAGCTATTCATTTAAAATATCAGTTTAAATATTAAATGTGCCCTTGAAATGCTATTGACATTTTGACAAAATATAATGTGAACTGTAAAATGAATGACTTGAAAGAAGTGAAGTAATGCATAGATTTCAAAGACGGTTCTTGACACTACAGTAAAAGTAAAAATGTATATCCACAAGGAAGTATTGAAATGTTTTAGTCTTCCAGTTAAAATAGCTTACTGTCAGCATGTTGCGATATCAGAAAGTTTGAAGAGCTAGGAAATTACTCTTCTTTGTCTTTATATATAATGATTATTAGACAGATGTTAGATTCTGCTTAGTTTAATGAATTGTGACATATGTTTATGAGGAAAAGTGGACTCAGTTACTCACACTGGGCTACACATTCCTGGAAACTCAACTGAAATGTTCCCAAATTACTTGTGAATTTAAATGAAACTGCCTGATTAATAAGCATAATTTACTTTAACAACCTGAATCCATAAGCTATCTGCTCTATATATGCTACATTATATACATGTTACTTGCATATGACAGTCTCTAGAGCACACGAAAAAAATATGTATTATTTTTGCAACATGCTACATTTCTACTAACCATACAGTCTAAACTAACTCAATTGGCAACTGACAAGTTATTTATTTGAAACATCAGTCTAAATATTAATTGTGCCCTTGAAGTATTGTTGCCGTTTTGACAAAACAAAGCCTGAATTGAAAAAGGAATGATATGAAGAAGTGAAGTATTGTACAGATTTCAAAGACAGCTATTGACACTACAATATAAGTAGAAATGTATACATGCAAGGAAAAATTGAAATGCTTTATACTTTTAGTTAAAATCGCTTATTGTTAACTTTTTGCTTTATCAGAAAATTTAAAGAGCTAGGAAATTATTTCTAATTTGTCTTTATAATGTTTACTAAAGTGATGTTAGTCACTGACTTGTTTAATGGATTGTGAGTCATGTACAAGACGGACTACTGAATGTTATTTCTGTTTACCTATGTTTGCTGAATTTCTTTTATTAGTACTGATTTAAAACAAGGTAAAGAAAGGGAAGGGAAATCTCTGTTTTTGGTCAAGGGAGGAGAGGCTTAAGAGTATTCTAACTGCCCTGAGAACGCTCTAAGTTGCTCTAAATACTATTTGATTAATACTTACCTAAGGTAAGTCTTGATTACCATATAGGTACCTTCACATTCATTCTAGACCTGATGTGATTACCCATACTGGAAGCAGGAGGTGCCCTATGCAGGATGGGAATTGTCAGGGTGATCATAGTTCTTTCTTAGACTCTACTTTGTAAATCTATAAATATGTAAAAGCATTGCACACTAGAATGTAGGGTGCCCCTACTCAGAGTCAGGATACCACTGATAAGCCATGCCTTTTCATAAGTGTAAGTTGAAGTTGGTGAGCTGGAGTGAGAAAGTAAAGAAAGACAGTACACCTACAATAAATTCATATTTCATTGGTAATC
This sequence comes from Protopterus annectens, assembly GCF_019279795.1. Classification (NCBI taxonomy): domain Eukaryota; kingdom Metazoa; phylum Chordata; order Ceratodontiformes; family Protopteridae; genus Protopterus; species Protopterus annectens. Next base: position 1,376,879,631 of record NC_056739.1, read on the forward strand.
ACTCATTGTCTCCTGTAGAGTCCTTTTAATCAAATTATTTTAGTAATAATCTATTTATCCAAAATGACATATCTGACATGTTTGGGATCTCTTAAGGGTAACTAAATATTGGATATTTTCTAAGTCAACATAATAATTGTTTACACTAATAACATTCCATCCTGATATATAAAATACTATAGAACAATAATATAATAATATAGAATTTCATATCTCTTTTAAGATATTTTTTCATATAATAATTTAACATATAGAACTCAGTTGATATTGTTGGTTAAAGGTATGAGTGATAATCCAATAGTTCTATCTTTATCTATTGGATTAGGAATGACTTTCATTCCGTGTTTAATGGGAAATTCATATTTACTTGTATTTGATACTTTAGAATTAATGTTTTATAGAAGTAATTTTTTAAAGCCTGATCAGAATTTTACCCTACTTGTATTTAAAGAAGAAAGAACATTAAATTACACTCCCAAGTTTACACACATAAAAATAACATCCAGTGTTATCAGAAAATATGGTATAACTACTATAATCAAAATAAAAAAACAAAGGAGCAAAAAGTTTCTTCCAACAATAACTTGAAATGGATTTAACATTCTTATCATTAAATACTAATGCCTTAAATGTTGTTTGTTGTTGTCTTTCAGCTTTTTCCCGGTAAGGGGTCGCCACAGCGGAATTCCGGTCCACTAATGATTGGCAGTAGATTTTTACGAAACGCCAAGGTGCCAGCTCGATGCCCAACCTTCAACGAAGGCATGCTTATTTATGCACGCATGTCTTTCAAACATTACTCAACCATGGGGAGGACATGTAGACTCCACACAGAAGGTGCTCCCAAGCCAAGCCGAGAATCGAATGGGAGAACCTCTTGCTGTGAGATAATAACGCTACCACCGTACCACCACGGCATTGCAAATACTAATGGCTTAAATAATGCAAATAAAAGATCAAACTTACTAAAATATTTAAATTTAAATAAGGCACAAGTAGTATTTCTCCAGGAAATGCATTTTAAGACTAATGATAGCTTTATTTGGAACCCTAAGGACTATACAGTCTTAGCTCAATACTCCTATAGAACAAAGACAAAAGGAGTATCAATTCTCTGGAAGAAAAACATAATCACTCTAAAAGGTATTTATAAATAGGAAGACAAAGAAGGTCTACTAGCATTTGTTATAATTAAATTTAATAACAGAATATGGACCTTAGCTAATCTATATTGGTTCCCAGGAAGTGTAGCAGGAACGGTTAAAAAACACCTAGATTTTATTTCCAACAATTATAAAGGAAATCTTATACTGGGAGGAGACTTTAATTGTACCTTAGAAGCTTCTGAAACCACCAAGAAGTCTTTTCATATAGCAACTATTTCAAATGGTCCCATTCACATTGTCGAACTGTGAAAATAAAGAACGGCTACAATATCGAAAATGCCATTCAACGAAATGTGTTTTGTGGGGTCTCGGTACAGTGGGGATTGGAATATTTGCCCTTTCCTCACTGTATTGCGATCTCAGAGTTGGTATATATAATTAGCGGGGGTGTCGGGGGTGCAGCCCCCCACAAAACACATTTAGATGAACGGTGTTTTCGATATTGTAGCCGTTCGCTATTTTCACAATTTGATAATGTGATATAGACGCATTTTCAAAATCCTTAAAAAATGGATTGATTCATTTCATTTAATAGACACTTTTAAAGTAAAAGATGATAAATCCTTATTATTTTCACATAAAGACCATAGATTTGGAACACAAACCAGAATAGACAAATTATTTGTAGTTCAAGATTTACAAACAAAAATCCTCAACTTCTTAATAGTTCCATGCCCCTTCTCAGATCATGACTCTCTGATAATGAAGCTCCAAACAGAGTTTAAACCTTTAATCCTCTCAACTAGAATTCCATCATATATCACGAAAATTAAAGAATTCAGACCCTGGATGTTGTCAGAACTACAATTATTTCTTGACATTAATAATACAACAGAAATCAGTAGAGTCAAGGTTTGGGACTCATTAAAAGTGTATTTATTTGGTAAGACCCTTAGCTGGTACAAAAACAAAGTTAGAGAGTGGGAATCTGAATCATTAGACTTGCAAACCAGACTCTTGACAGCAAAATCTTAAAAAAAATCAGAATTATCCAGAAGTCAAAAAAGAAATAGAGGAATTAAATAAAAAATATAATGAAATTCTAACACACAAAACTTGTCTAGCCTTGGAAAAATTAAAAATAAACTCATTAGCCACCTCCCCCAGATATCTACATAACTTATCTACAAGAATTAAAATACAATCTAAAGGAAATAACATTAGTAGTATATATCATGACAAAGAAAGGGAAAAAAGTATCAGATATAGGAGACATCCTTGAAGCATTTGGGTTCAATTATATGGTACACTTCAAAAAAGAAGATTTAGATACCAACCAAATAAACTTAGATACAAACCTTATCAATATAAAAAGAATTCCCTAGACCTACAAAAACCTATATCCTACAAAGAAATTGTTGACAAGATAAAAGAAAGTAAATCTAACAAAGCTCCAGGGATAGATGGTATAATTACAGAAATTTACTTGAAGAAACACTTGTAATCGGATTAGACAAAGAAAAAGCCTTTGATTCCCTCAACTGGGAATATCTATTTAAAACTTTAGCATTATTTGAATTTCCTCCTCCCTTCATCTTATTACTAAAAACATATATATTAATAACTTAGCCTACATTACATTAGGTACTTTCACTTCAGAATCTATCCATATAACGAAAGGTACTAAACAAGGATGCCCCCTTTTTCCTATTTTATTTGCCTTGGCTATAGAAATACTTGCAGAAATAATACGCAATAATCCAAGAATAAAAGGAACAGAAGGCTATGACCAGTACATATCTAAAATAATGCTTTTTGCTGATGATATTTTATTAACCCTATCAAACTCCAGAGAGTCATTAGAAGAAGTAATGGAGAAATTTTATAAGATTTCAGGTCTACACTTTAATAGATCAAAATCAAAATTTCTATTTTTAAATAAGAAAAAAGACCTACAAGTTACAGATAAATCTATCATAGGAAAACAAGAACTTATGCTAAATTATTTAGGAATAGTGTTATGCAAAAATATAAATGAAACAATATTAATAAATTATAAAAACATTATTGAAACAATAAAAATATATATAGAAAAGTGGAACAAAATTATATTAAATTTTGAAGACAGATTGCAATTAATAAAAATGGTCTTATTGCCAAAAATACTATATCTAGCATTAGCAATACAGTTAATTCCTGAAAGATGCATACTTAAAGAAATAAACTCATGTTTAATAAAATTTTTATGGTATCCCAAAAAGAATAGAGTAGCTCTAACTCATCACATTAGACCCTGGAAACAAGGAGGATTGAGCTTCCCAGAAATAGAAACATATATAAAAGCATCTGTTCTTAAAACTACAATAGACTGGATAAACCCAAATTATTTTGCCAACTAGAAAAAATTAACAATGGCTATATTAACAAATGAATTTAATCTGTTAAAAAAATGTTAATAGTAGATAAATCAAACAAACCCTGGTATATACTATGCATAAGTATACAATATAATATAACAAAACCTTCTAAAACAACACTGATTAATCATTACATCAATTCCTTTAGGAAACTTATCAATATAAACATAGATCTAAAACTTTGGTTTGACCTTTTAACCCCATTTATCATCACTAAGAACTTTCCTCACAAAATATATAGGGAAACAATAACCTCCTGGGAACAAAATGGATTCTTATGCTGGTTTCAATGTGTAATTAAATTAAATGTTTTAGATATGCATATGATAAAAACTGCTTACAATATTCCAACACAGGACTGGTTAAACTTATAAAGAATTCTAATGTACACTCAAGATTTATGCAGATTAATTAATAATTCTTCATTTAAAGATATTCCAAATCTAATACGTTTTCTGTATGAATTTATATATAATAGTTGTAAAAAGAAAAATTTCACTTCAAATCTATATAAAGAGTTAATAACATATAAAACAATTCCCAAACCATCATACTGGCAGTTCTTAACAAAAGGTCAGTCATCGCAGTTAACAGAAGAAATTAAAAGTAACATCTTACTATCAGTCAATTACACCTCTAACACACAGTACTGGAAAATATTTAACTGGAAATACTTACATAGAGCATTTTTAACACCAGATAGAATTAAAAAGATCAGTACTACTAAAAATGATTTTTGTTAGAGGTGTGAAAAGTCAAATAAAGCAGAATGGATTCATATTTTTTATGAATATAATAAAATTAAGTCATATTGGAATGGAATCAATAATTTTTACAAGCTTTATTTAATGAATCCTTTACCTTAAATAAAATACTGATAATACTAAATGTAAATGAAGGCCCCTACCTGAATAAGACAAATATGTATTTGTTATGGACAATACTTGCTATATCTAGGAAATGCTTAACCAGAAGGTGGAATTCAAATACACCCCTGACCTTGGAAGAATTCTACACTTTACTGAAGACAACTGCATTGATGGAAATAAAAATCAAAGAACTACGAATCTATCCCAGGCCATTGGTAAAGAATCCTTGGAAGAAAGTTATATCTTTGTTGGACACTCTGCAATAATCAATATTGTATCTCTAATAACTGATCTGTTAATTCTATATTTAATAACATACAGTGTATATAATTGAAAGTCAGGCTATTGTAAATATTATATATAGTTTTTAAAAATGATATTTAAAAATATTATGTAAATGTTATTTTAATTGAAAATAAAAAAAAATATATATGAGAAAAAAAAGAAGATGGTTTGAAGAGAAGGATTTTGTGCATTTAGGGACTGGAGTCATAGGGGATCCTGGAAAAGATTATGGGTCATTCTGCTATGCTGATCTTCTCTGCAGAGTTAGCAGAAATTGACAGTGGGACAGAAAAGGATGCAGTTGTTAATATGTTTGGCATGCCACCAAATGATTTATCACTGGAACTACAAACCCAGCCTCAGTGGTGCTGATGTTAACACTGAATGTTCCAAGCACAGAGACTGAAAGTCCCCTAAATGCTGACAATGATGTTATCAGAACCACTGATACCCATGACAAGCTTGTTGTTCGAAACATTGACACCAAGGCATATGTTGCCAAGAAAGCTCTGCAGGCCCGGATGCAAAAATTGGATATAGCATCAACATCAACTTTACAATGGTCAAGGCCTACATTTTCAAATCTGGCACATAGGACAAGGAGGATGATAAAAATATAAATGTTATTTGTCTTCTGGAACATTCTGAGACAGTTTCAAGTCTTTTGAGGATATAATAATGAAGATAAAACAAAGGCAATAGCTGTAAACTATGTACATACACATAAATTGCTTCAGCAAAACCTATATTTATGAAAACATGATAAAATGAAATACTTAGGAGTATGGGTTAAAAATAATTATTTTGTGGCAGCTAAGGGTATGTGTGGAAGAGACTAAACAAAAGATATTGTGAAAAGTGAGAAACTAGAAGCTTTTTTTATGGATATGCATAGCAAGATGCAAGCAGTGAAAATCTTTAGAAGAAATATTCTAAGAACTAAGCCAGCACAAGAATGGAGAAAAGAGATTCTGCCAATAGGGATAACTGCAATTAGGGATACAGAGAACCGGCTAGAGGGGGCTGGAATTTACTGGAAAAAACTGGCAAAGAAACCAAGGTATTGGGAGCAAATAACTAGAGAGGCAAAGGTAAAAGAATGGGAAGATGCCAAGAAATTATTTGGACTGCAGGTTAGAGATTGCCTTCCTTATCAAGGATTGATATCAGAGTATAGGCAAAGAGAAAGAAATAGGGGGATCATAAATGAAAGACCAGCACTGGTAGAGATTTTAGTAGAATCTGCAACAGAAGCTGACATTAAAAAAGGAATAATTAGTAGAACATATAAAATATTGCACGATAATTATAATAATCAAACAAAGGAGGTTAGAAGGGATTGGGAAGAGAGATTGGATAAGCAATTCACCAAGAAACAATGGGAGGATATATGTATATCTCCCAAATATGCAACAAAATCTAGAATATTTAGAATCTTTGCTTGGAAATGTTTGCATAGATATTTTTATACCTCAAGTAGTCTCCATCAACTTTTTCCTCACGTAGATAGTAAATGTTGGCGGTATGACTGGAAGAAACAGGTAATCAGGAACATATTTTCTGAGAGTGCAGTGAGTTGGCAGACTTTAAGGATTCCCTGTGGGATGCACAGTCGGAGATGCAGGGTGAGCAGATTGGTGTGATGAGGGAGATGATTTTTCTGAGCTATGATACAGAATCGGAATTGCCTAGACACGGTAAGGCCTTGTTGTCTCTAATTATGGTGGATGCCTAAAATGCAATTACTAGATAATGGAAATCAAAATCTACACCAACTATATAAGTAATAGTGAATATTGTAACAGAGATAAGCAAACTGGAATTGAGATCTTTAGAAAAAGGTAGGAGCAAACTACTAAGAAAAAATTGGAATTGTGGGAACAATACATACAGGGGAGAAATGAGGTTTAAAAGAAAGCAGAACTTAAATGAGCTATGTAATGTTGGACTGAAAATTATTGGGTAGATTATAAGTGATGTATAATGTTTGCAAATGGATATGTGTCAGTATAGTTTGTGATGTAAAATTCTTGCAACTAGGATTTTGTCAATGTGGTTTGTTTTCATTTATATAAATGTATGCTTGCTTATGTAATAAGTGATGGTTTAATAAAGATGTTTCTTGTTTAATAAAAAGGACAGGAATTGAATAATCTATGTAATGTTGCTTAGGTTATGTAATATATAGCAATATATGTGAAGGATAATGTTTGTTAATTTTAACTTAATACAGTTTGATTACTTTTATATAAATGTAAATGTGACTATGTCACGAGTGATAATTCAGTAAAGGTGTTTAAAAAAACTAATTATTTTGTTGCAGCTAAGGGTATGCATGGAAGAGACTAAACAAAAGATAATGAGAAACTGGAAGCTCTGTTTTATGGATATGGATAGCAAGATACAAGCAGTGAAAATCTTTTTAGTCTCCTTAGTTTTATACAGAGGTCAGACATATTTTTATCAACCAGAGGAGAAGTTGTGCCTTGCAATTAATAAAGAATTGAAGGATTTTATCTGTGAGGGGAAGATGCCAACAGTCAAATGGGACAAGCTGATGTTTCCAATAGAACAAGGTGGTTTGGGATTACCTGATTTGAAGGACTATTTCACAGCTACACAGTTAAGGCTCCTATACATAGCAGAAGCAAAAAGCTGTAATTCAAAGTGGAAAGGGATAATGATAAAACGGGGATGCTCAAGAAGTAAGGAGAGACTAGAATTTTGGATGCAAATCCTTAAGTACATGACAACAACCATACAGAATATTATATTCATAAAGTAGCAGAAATATTCTAAGAACCAAACCAACACAGGAATGGTGAAAGGAGATTCTGCCAACAGGGATAACTGTAATTAGGGATACAGAGAATAGGCTAGACAGGACTAGAACTGACTCGAGAAAACTGGCAAAGAAACCAATGCACTGTGAGCAAATAATTAGAAAGGGAAATGTAATATAATGGAAAGAGGCCAAGAATTTATTTGTACTGCAGGCTATAATTTTCTTCCCTATCAAGGACTGATATCAAAGTGTAGGCAAAGAGATCCAGCACTGGTAGAGTTTTTAGCAGAAACTTGAACAGAAGCTACTGTTAAAAACGGGACAATTAGTAGGGCATATAAATATTGCATGATAACTATAGGAATCAATCAGAGGAGCTTAGAAAGGATTAGGAAGAAAGAGATTGGTTAGTTATTCACAAAGAAACAATGGGAGGTATATAGGTATGGCTTCCAAATATGCAACAAAGTCTAGAAGATTTAGGGTCTTTACTTGGAAGTGTTTGCATAGGTATTTTTATACCCCAAGCAGACTCCAAAACATTTTTCCTCAGGTAGGATGCAAATTTTGGAGGTGTGGTGGGCAAGAAAATGATAATTAGGAACTTATTTTTTGGGTGTATAATGAGTTGGCAGACTTTAAAAATTCACTGCAGACTACTCTGTCAGAAATACTGGGTGAGCACATTGGTGTAACTAACAATTTAGTTTTTTGAGCTGTGATACAGAATTGGAATTGTCTAGACATAGTAAGGCCTTGTTGAGTTTAATTCTGATGGCTGCCAAAAACAATTACTAGAAAATGAAAATCAAACTCTAAACCAACTGTACTAGAAGAAGTGAATATAGTAACAGAGATAAAAGAACTGGAAGTTGGATCTTTAGAAAAAGGTAGAAGCAAATTACATAAAAAATGGGAATTGTGGGAGCAATACATGCAAAATAATGTTTTGGAGGAGAAATAAGGTTTAAGGGAAGGTAGAAACTGAATGAGCCAAGTAAAGATTGACTGTCAATGACTGAATGGAAGACTATATGTGATGTATAATATTTGCAACTGAAAATATGTAATTATTTTTGTTTTCAGAGGTTTCTTTAAAAAAGAACAAATTCGCTGGCTCTATTTTCTGACTTTCTGTTTGCATGGTGGGAGAGTTGCAATTAAGCTGTTATTCACTGTGCAGTCATCTTGGAAGTCCTTCAAGGGAAGGCAAGAATTAAGCAATTTATGTGATGGACTGAATAGGGCGGCCACGGTGGTGCAGTGGTTAGCATTGCCGCCTCACAGCAAGAGGTTCTCCGGTTCGATCCTCTGCTGGGGTGCCTTCTGTGTGGAGTCTGCATGTCCTCCCTGTGGTCGCGTGGGTTTCCTCCGGGTGCTCCGGTTTCCTCCCACATCCCAAAGACATGCTGCAGGTGGATTGGACACTCTAAATTGGCCCTAGGTGTGCGTGTGAGTGTGCCTTCTGTGGAAGGTTGGGCGCCAGGCTGGCAACTCGACACCGTAAAACTCCACTGCCATTCAATGTGCGGACAAGGTGATCCGCTGTGGTGACCCCTAACCGGGAAAAAGCCGAAAGAAGAAGAAGAAGATGTGATGGACTGAATAAAAATTGTTAAGATATATAATGCATGAAAATAACAAAGGGAATGTTTCTGTGGTTTGTTTTCTTTTCTATTACTGCATATGTCTATATGTCACTTAAAACATGACTAATAAAGATGTTTAAAAAAAAACAAGATTGCCTCTCTGCTGTCTGGAAACACATTGATGTTATCTTCTGCATGAAGGTAGGTATATAACTCTGGTGTTCCTATACAATACTGAAATATTCCTTAGCAGAGGCCTTACATTAAAAGAAAATTGCACTAACACAGCCACTGTACTGGATGCAGGTATGGTGGGCCTAAAGCTAAACAATACAAGTTGCAAATCTCATCCTCCAATGATGTCATTGCATCCCATATACCCACAGGGATATCAATGCATGTACCAACAAAGGTGCTGCTAACAGCACTAATGTCAGATCTTATGGCAGCAAGAAGATACTTCTGATGTTATAGTCCTGCTTTGTCTAGTCATTGAGACAGAAAAGGTGAAGTTTGCACTTTCAGTTCTTGCATTGTTCTCTTTGAGTATTCACCAACTTCTCCTTTCTCTCCAATTTGTCTCATTGCTTAAGCTCCATTCATACACAAGGCAAAGTAAAATAAAACATAATAAAGAAAAGGTAATGTAGTAATCATGCAGGCAAAATGCAACCACAATCACAGTAAAATTAGTACCTTTCTTTTTTTTTTAAGAATTCTAAATCATACTCAATGATTATAAGATAACATGTAGAGAAATATATTCTGTCACACACATGACATGTGAAGTACTCAATGCAGTGAAAACTGAAGAAAGAACGTTACAATGCTGATTATATATGTGAATCTTGTGTGCTAGCATTGCATGAAGATCTACTAGAGGACAAGTACATGTCTTCACATTGACAAACATTGCTAAAAGAAACTGTGAAAAGAGACACAAGGTGGAATAAGTCAAATGATATTATGTGCTGTTACAATGAGTCTGTCAATAAAGATCATCAGTGATGGCATTTAATAGATGTTGGTAAACCATTCAAACTGATTGATGTAGCAGTGGTTTTGATTATTAAGTGTTTGCTGGCCTCCTTACCTAAGCAGCATAAAATTTAGACCTTTTAGTAAATTCGTGCAAAGCCTTATCCTGTTGTTGAATACGTGTTGTGCTTGTGCATGTGCACAAACAGAATAATATGCGATTCCTACACAAAAAAATAAGCCTATATTTGTAGCAATACATCATCAACTGTAATGATACTTCTCACTTCCTGTATGCAGTTTTGCTTCATTGGGAATTGTTGCATAACTCCATGAAAATGAACATAATTGCAGGTCATTGCAGTATTAGCGGATGAGGAGTTTTAGTTCACAACTTTATTATTGTGGCGAGAGTCACTGCAATGTGTTGGATTGGTGGAGATGGTGGAGCATTTATCAGGGATTCTTCCCCTTTTCTCCACTGTGATGCAACCACAGATTTGGTATACATAGTATAGGATGTGAAGGGGCAGAACACCCCACTTGGGGGAGGTGCGGAGGGGATTTTTTTGTGTTGTTTAGGGGTTTTGACTCACTATTTTTTTGATATCCATCTTTTGGAAACCAGTGAGTCGAAGGGCCATACTTTGATCCCTCATAGGTAAAGCATGAAAATTAGTTTACATAAGTGCAGCAAGTACAGAAACGATAAATTGGAAAAATAGTATTATTTGCTTGAGCAGAGTATGATTTTAATAACTTCAGTATCATATCATCATTATCATCATGAGTGCAACCTACTGCTAAAACAATAACTTGCTTTTCTTTGTCAGAAACATGACATTATTCAGAGATAAAAAAGCATCACAGTTAAAAATAACAGTCATAGCTTACAGCTAATGGCAAAGCAAACAGTCAGCAAGAAACTTATTCATACTAGTGTACTGGTGTATAACATGTGTGTCTCTTTAATTTGACTAGCAAACGAATTACTCTACAAATCATTCCTGGAAAATGAATTTTATAACTTGGGCCTTGCTTTGGTCATTGAGTGAGCCATCTGTGAATATAAAATCGTAGCTGAAATCTCATCATTCATTTACACTTTATACTTTTGCAGAGTAGTAACTTAAACCTAACTACAGAATAACAATGATCAAATAAACAGATTTCTAATATATTTTGGAAAATATGCTTTTCCTCATGTTGTTAGCCCTGTTAAGCTACAGGATGTTTATGCTTAGAAGGGAAAGGACTTGGTTACTACTTAGCTGACTATTAAAAAGGCTTACCTGTCTCATACAGTTGGAAAACCAATGAAAGAAGTGAAATTGTAGTGTGCTTTCAATTATGTTATGTCCTTTTGTACAATAAGATCTGCAGTTATAGTTTTCCAATATGGCTGCACATTGATTAACATCTTAAGTCTGTCCAAAAACCTATCAAATCTGCTGGGCACTGTCTGTACTCATACCATGTTGCTAAGACCTGGAACTCCTAATCTGTATCCATCAGGTCAATATGCTCCTTTTTGTCCTTAAAAAATATTCTGAAAGGCTTCCTGGTCAAAATTTGTCTCTGTTCTTGTTCAACATCAGGAAAAACTACAGCCCTAATTGTGGACAAATATCTATTCAAAACTTACATCTCCTTATTCTCCCTTCTTCACTAGCTTCCTTAATTCTATCGATTTCTTTCCCCTGGCTTTCTAAATATAACATAAGCCTGCTTTTCTCTCTCTTCATATTGCAAATCCTGTTTGTATTATAGTAACTTATCGTTAATTTCTCTATAAATGGGCTAACATTTTTTTAACCATAAATCATTGTCACATAACTTGTATCTACTCTTAACCAATATTTTCATATTATGCCTAATTTGGTATAATTATTTAAACTGTGTTTGTTTTTGTACTATTTTTAAAGACTGCAAAATTATTATTCTTAATATGCTTTGTAATACTTTGGAGCTTCCCCCCCAGGCGTGTGCTGAAAATTAACTCCTACCCAGTCAGATGTTCCACGTAATAAAAATCTAAATAAATAAATTAAATAAGTAAGTTCAGTTCTCCCAGTGTGAAAAATGAAACTGAAGGACAAGGGCCAGGAACACTATCATTTTTAGTAAATTCAGTTACTGGCTCATATGTACACTGCCTGGATGCCAGCAAAGAAGAAAGTAAGAGAGCTGAAAAGAAAATAAACTTGAAAAGGTGAAGCAAAAACATTGACTGGGAAGTAGTTCAAGCTTCAGCTTTGGTGCAAGAGATGGCTTCCAGTAATCTAGAGAAAAAATAAGTCAAATGAGCTCACAGCTGATTAAAATAAATATCTCTTCTTCTCTTTCAGCTGTTCCCATTAGGGGTCGCCACAGCGGATCATCTGTTTCCATTTCTTCCTGTCCTCTGCATATTGCTCTGTCACACCAACCACCTGCATGTCCCCTCTTACCACATCCATAAACCTTATCTTAGGCCTTCCTCTTTTACTCTTACCTGGCAGCTCCATCCTTAGCATCCTTTTCCTAATATGCCCATCATCCCTCCTCAGCACATGTCCAAACCAATGCAATATCGCCTCTGTGACTTTGTCTCCAAACCGTCCAACCTGAGCTGACCCTCTAATATACTGATTCCTAATCCTGTCCATCCTTGTCACACCCAGTGCAAATCTTAACATCTTTAACTCTGCCACTTCCAACTCTGACTCCTGCCTTTTTGTCAATGCCATCATCTCCAACCCATACAACATAGCTGGTCTCACTACCCTCTTGTAGACCTTCCCTTTCACTCTTACTGGTACCCGTCTGTCACAAATCACTCCTGACACTTTTCTCCACCCATTCCACCCTGCCTGTACTCTCTTCTTCACCTCTCTTCCACACTCACCATTACTCTGAACTACTGATCCCAAGTATTTAAACTCATCCACCTTTGCCACCTCTACTCCTTGCAGCCTCACCATTCCTCTATCCTCCCTCTCATTCACACACATATATTCTGTCTTAGTCTTGCTGACCTTCATTCCTCTCCTCTCTAGAGCATATCGCCACTTCTCCAGGGTCTCCTCAACCTGGTCCCTACTCTCACTACAGATCACAATGTCATCTGCAAACATCATAGTCCATGGGGCCTCCTATCTGATCTCATCTGTCAACCTGTCCATCACCACTGCAAATAAGAACAGGCTCAGAGCTGATCCTTGATGTAATCTATCAACTCAAACAACAAAAGGCTGGAAAATGGTAATAAATTGTATGTTTTATAGTAAACCATTTTAATTGTTTTTGTATTTATTTTCTTCTTTTTTTTTTTTTGCTTTTTCTTTCTTTCCTCTTTTTTAGTATTAACAAAGGCTAGACAAAAACATATATAGGTTAATAGTCTGTAATCTTGGGTTGCTGAAGTGGGCATTGGGTGCAAAAGTACACAAATTATAATTATGTAGAGCTGATATATTTTCTCTTACCTTTGAATAGGTGAACCTCTGGATACTGGCATAATCTAAAAGGATCTAAGTTTTAAGTGGAAACAAGTAAATAAGACAACATTAAATATAATGAAACATTTTCTTTTAGCAATTAATGTTTCATCTTTATAGAAGCCTGCAGCTGAGGACTATATTTTTATTTTATATTTCCATGGAGACAAGCTTATAATAGGGCAATAAAAAACAGAACACTGGTTTCTTCAAGGCTAAAAGTTAGCATTTTCTGAAAGCATGCAAGTTGTCTTTCACATCTGGGAGGGGAATAAGATAAAAAAAGAACAGATGCCAATCAGTGCAAGTAGAAGCACAGGCACGAACATAAATGTCTTAGCATGGATATCCTCAATTTTAGGTTAATTAATGCCTGTGTTTGCAGTTGTCTATTTGGGACAATTGTCCCTATTAGGAAGTTAAACTACATTATTTGAAAATATACATAGTTTTGTGTGTTGTATTAAATTAATAGGTTCTGGAGGAGTTCTGGGATGTGCTTGGTATTTGTTTGAGGCCTTTCATTAAAAACAAAAAAGTCTTTTAAATGTGGCATAGGTTTCAATGTTGATGATGAGAAAAAAATGTATAAAGGATTAACCTGCCAAACATGAGTGGGTGCGTAGATGAAAAAAAAAGCTGGGAATAGACATTTAAAAAAGCAGTCATATACAATAGGTGGGGAATAATGACATCTTATTATAATGGTGACACTTTCCATATTATCTTGGAATATGCATGGCTTTACAGGTATAGACAAAAAGGAAAGAACATATAATTATATTAAGAAATGCAGAGTCCAAATAGCAATGCTACATGAGAAACATTTGGAAAGAACTGAGTATGTACATTTGATAAAGAAAGAATTGCAGGATGGATATTCATCAGAATATGAAGGACAAAGGAAGGGAGGACTGCTTATATTAATAGCTAGAGGAGATCCAGTAGTAATAGAAGAAAACAAGATAATGTCAGATCTGTGTTAGTAACTGGCTAATGCCAAGGTATGAGGAGAACACTGGCATATATTTATATTCCACCTAAAACTGCTATTATGGAGCTTAAAACAAATGGGGAGATATAATCAGCTTTCAGCAGGGAATATTACTTATAGGTGGGGACTGAAATTTGATTCACAACAATAAGGATGTATCTGGGGGACTAGCAGGAAAATATAACAACAGAGGAAAGATTTCTGAAGAATGTTATGAAAATATTTTGTATGGAAGACATGAATTAATTACTAGGAGCTCAGAGAGAATGTACACATTATTCCCTAAGCTAAAATAACTGTGCAAGACTATACAGAAATTATATTTCACATGAACATGAGCATTTAATTGAGAACTTTGACACACATCCGATAACTATTTCAGATCATGCACCAATAATTACTTAGATAAAAATGCAAGGAAATGAAGTAAAAATTAGACACTGGTGCTTCCCCATCTACCTGCTAAAAAGAGATGAAGTTAAGGAATTGCTAGTGGAAATTATTCAGGACTTATTAAGGAAGCTAGAAAGTACACTAGATGTTATAGCTAGTGAGTGGGATAAAATGAAATTGAAGCTTAAAATAGTGCATCAATAAAAGAAAAATGGATATGGTTAAGATGCAACAAGAATTATTTAGACAGGCTGACAAAGGGTAAAGTATTACAGAACAAGGGGAATCTCACAGAACAAGAAAAAGTGCAGTTGCAGAGTGCTAAAGAGAAAATAAAGGAGTACCTAGATAATATGAATAAGCTTTGAAATATTGCTGTTAAGCAACTGCTTTTGATAGTAATTCCAGTGTACAAAATTGTTGGCACTATGACTAGTGAAACAGAAAATAGAAAGGGGTGTTACTGACTTAAAGAGCCTATAACAAGAAAATAACTAAAGATCCTGTAGATGTATTAGAGGTATTTTTGGAAATGTTATGAACATTTGTACAAAGCAGAGAAGTGGGGAAGTTAAGAAAAAGCACAAATAGAAACATTCATAGAAGATTTAAACATGGCAAGGTTAGAGGCAGATGACAGCCAACAAAAAAACAGTTACGATAGGAGGAGATGAAATAAAAATGGTGATATATAACTAATCTGCAGGAAAGTCTCCAGGAATAGATAATATTCCAGTGGATGTTTGGAAGCTAGGAGTGAAGAAAGTGATAAAAAATATGGAAGGTTTTGGAGAAGAAGCACCAACATCCTGGAAAAAAGATGTTATAGCTGTAATGCCTAAAGATGGTAAAGACTCATTAGATCCATCTTCATGTAAGACCATTTCACTTTTAAATCATGATTATAAAGTACTTATGTCTATAATTGCTAGAAGGCTGGCAAAGGTGTTGCTAAAATTGACAGATATGGATCAATGTGGTTTTGTGGAGGGGATGCAAACATTTGACAACATTAATAGAACAATGATGATCCAGAGGAAATCAGAATATAAGAAGATACAACTGTTGTTAATAGGTCTTGATGCAGACAAAGCATTTGACAAAGTAAGAAGGGATTTTATGAGTAGGGCAATGGAAGCATTTGCATTTCCTGATACAATAATAATAGTCATTAGGAGGATATATGAGGGATCAGAGGCAAAAATCAAATGGGAAGGTTCCTCTCTGATAAGCTGTGTCTGAACAGAGGAACCAGGCAGAGATGTTCTCTTTGCCCTTTGCAAATTACATTTAGAACCATTGGCAAAGAAAATAAGGGACTCATAATTTCAAGGATATAATTAGTATGGTATTCAAGAAAAGTAGGCTTTATTTGCAGATGATATTATTTTGTACCTGACTGAACCAGAAAGGACATATTGGTGTTCTGGAACATTCTGAAAAAGTTTTTTTTTTCAGAATATAAAATTAATGAAGAAAAAACAAAGGCTATAGCTGTAAACTATGTACCCAGACATGAATTGGTTCGGAAATACCTGTATTTATGGGGACATGATAAAATGAAGTATTTAGGAGTATGCATTTTTAAAAAGATTGTTATGGTAGCTAAG
Organism: Protopterus annectens; assembly: GCF_019279795.1. Taxonomy (NCBI): domain Eukaryota; kingdom Metazoa; phylum Chordata; order Ceratodontiformes; family Protopteridae; genus Protopterus; species Protopterus annectens. The sequence goes on from NC_056739.1 coordinate 1,376,896,136, forward strand.
GTTATGTGAGAAGAGACTAATCAAAAGATAATACAAACACTGAGCAACTGGAATCTGTTACCTATGGATATGGATTGCAAGATACAGGCAGTAAAAAAATGTTTTAGTCCCTTTAGTTTTATACGCAGGTCAGGTGGATTTTTATCAAATGGAGGAGAAGTTATGGATAGTAATTAATAAAAAGTTGAAGGATTTTACCTAGGAGGGGAAGACGGCAAGAGTCAAGTAGGATAAGTTAATCCTTCCAGTAGAGCAAGGTTTAGGATTACCTGATTTGAAGGGATATTTTAAAACTACACAGTTAAGGTTATTGTACATAACACAAGCAGAAAGCTAAAATTCAAACTGAAAAGGTATGAAAATGATGACTAAGCAGGTGAGTAATTCAAGAAATAAGGAATTGAGTGGGATTTTGGAACCAGATCCTTAAGGAGAATAACAACAGGTGTACAGAATATTATATTCATAAAGTAGCAAAAAGTATACTAGCAACTAAACCCAACATGTGAAAGGAGATTCTGTAGAGAGGTATGACTCCAATAAGGGGTATAGAGAATAGGGAAGAGGGGGATGAAATTTGCTAGAGGAAGCTGGCAAAGGAACCAAGGTACTGGGAACAATTTATTAAAGAGGGAAAGGTAACAGAATAGGAAGAGGCCAAGAAGACATTGGACTTCAGGCTACAGATTGCCTTCCCTATCAGGGATTGATATTAAAGTATATACAAAGAGAAAGGGGTACAGAAATCCTAAATGCCAAAAGCAATTATTAGAAAACAGAAATCAAAGTCTAAACCAACCATACCTGAAGTAGTGAATATTGCAACACAGATAAAAGAACAAGAAGTGGGATCTTTAGAAAAGGGTAGGAGTGAATTACATAGAAAAAATGGAAATTGTGGGAACAACACTTGCAGAAAAATGCTTTGGCGTAGGAATGAGATTTAGGAGAAGGCAGGAACTGAACAATTTATGCAATGTTGGTTTGATTATATTGCATAGAACAATATGTGTACTGTATAATGTTTGGAAATGTGAACTTTTTAAGATGGTTTGATTACTTTAATATAAATGTAAGTTTGTCTGTGTCACAAGTGATCATTCAATAAAGGTGTTTTTAAAAAAGAACTGTAGTTTTACTCTACCTTGTATTCTTCCAATGTGTTTTTTTTATGAAACTAAGTAATCACCTATAACAAAAATGCTTATTTTTCTGATTCATAATTTACTGCATAAAAGTAATGGAATACAGGTGTCCATCAGCCTTTCCCTATCCTTTAGCAAGCACATTCACACAAATGAAAGTTTGGCACCCCCACTGCTGACAAGTGATATAATAGTGTGTTATTGCTTGATTTATACAGAGCAATGTTGGAGGAAGACACCACCCACCCAACAACAGAGGGACAATGGAAAGCCATTCATGATATATCAAGAAAGATGCTCTCACAGAGTAGATGATACCATAAGAAAGTATCTGTTGTATCTCACACAGAGGACTATCCTAGATAGATCTTGTGATTAGGTTGATTTCCAAGCATTAAGCCAAGGTACTGGATGACCACTTCAGAACATAGCTCAGCAGTCTGGGTGCAGAAGAACTGTCAAAACAGATCTGATTTATTGAGTTATGATCATGAGTACCAGCAGAAGAGTAGCACTCATCACATAGTGTGGTAACTATGTTCATAAAACAACATTCTATACACAATACTTGAAGGCAGCCACTCTAAGAGAGATGATTTTGGTTTCAGTAAAGGACAGTGAGTGGACCCAAAAGATGGTAGAAAAGGATACAGTTGTCACACGACTGAAAAGTGACTATGATCCATCCATAATCCCTTCCTTCCCAGAGGCCAGTGAGATGGACTACTGACTGACTGAACTCCATACCTTCTTCAGTGACTTGATCAGGTCCAGCACCTCCAAGCAGTGATAGGCCTTTCTAGGTTACACATTACCTACATGAGAAATGAGGGAAGAGTGGATGGGTTCAGGGATGAAAACAACTTCCTTCTGAGAAATGGTACCAGGTGGGGAAGGCCAATTCCAAAATGGGTTTAGAGTCCTCAAATTGGGGTGTATAAGTGACCTCTTGTTTTGTGACAACAGATCTGCACACTTGCGCAATAGTATAGGCTCTGTCCTTGCTAGATTCAGAAAACAGGAAAACTAAACAAAGGGCTATAATTAGAATTCTGGCCAATCATCCTTTATCTTCCACATGACCCTGCGGATTAAGGGTGATAGAGGAAAACTATACACAAGCGCACTTGCCCAGCTTATGGAGAAGATGTCTGTTGCCCAAGTTCTGCTACTTGTATCCTGTTGCAAAATTCACTAAACTATTTTCTGAAGAAGCAGAAAAGTCTGTCTCTGGTATACTCCATCCATTAACTAAGTCCAGAAATATGCTACTGTTTATCGTCTACTTCTGTGGCTCCACCTCTGTCCTGCACAGCTGGTCTGCTAAGGAGTTCTCCTGATATGGAGTGTAAGAAACCTTGAGGATTATTCCTTAATCTAAGAACTGATCCCACACTTTATTGCTAACATCCATCATACACAGGATTGAATCCTTTCATACTGAATCTTTTTCTGTTTGTTGATGTTTCTCAGAGTTTAATTTCTCCAAATTTTATGGGTTTCTAATTCCATGACAGGAATGGACCCCCATTCCTAAGTCAGGCTGTAATTAAAGTTCATGAAATTAGTACTGTCTCAGTCTTTGATGGTAGCCAAAAGTACTTTTTGCAGCAGCCGCAATTTGCCCAATTCACATGGAGTTACATGTACCAGTAATATATCTAAATACAACTGTAGATTATTTTTCTATTAGACCTATTGCTCTTACTACTATTGAAATTGTCTGGGTATCTTTCTTCCACATTGCTATCATTTCTGCCTGTAAATCCTGATATTTTATGACTTTGTGTCTCTCTGTACACGAGACACTTTAATCACTAGGTGTAGCAATTTTAGTCATCAATTCTACTTTTCCCTATTTTTTTGTGGACTACTATATCTGGTTTTCTCACATCTATGTTTCAAATTGTTGGTAGTGGGTATCGATCCCATGAGATGCACACTTCATCATTCTTTATAATGCTTTGTAGTTCATGTTTTCAGTGCTTCTCAGCTACTTCTTTATTACAATATTTGCACAATCCCCAATGCAACAAAAAGTAGCTTTTGCTTTCTGGCAGCCAAATTGTAACCATGACCTAATATGTTAAGTAAACATTATGGCATCTGTTTTAATTTCTTCATGTCTTTGGGGTTTCTAACACCATGATGGGAATGGACCACATTCCCAAGTCAGAGTATGATTAAAGTTCATGAAATTAGTATTGTTTCAGCCTTTGATGTTAGCTGAAAGTGCTCTGTGCAGCACCAGCAATGTGCCCAAAACTGATTCTTCCTTCAATGTATATGAAGTTACATGTACTGGTACCATTTCAAAATATGACTGTAGATTCTTTTTTATGAGACTCATTGTTCCTACTACTATTGGAAGTGTCTGGGTATCCTTCTTCCATGTTGCTCACGTCTGCCTGCAAATACTGATATTTTATGACTTTTTCACCTCTGTACATTAAACACTGCAATCACCAGGTGTAGCAATTTCAATGATCAATGCTGCTTTTGTCTTTTTTTCACAGACAACAATATCTGGTTTTCTCGCATCTGTTTTTTGCATTGTTGGTAATGGATGATCCCACAGGCATCATTTTCTATATCGCTTTGTGGTTCATGTTTCAAATACTTCTCAGCTACTTCTATGCTGTAGTGTTTGTACAATCCCCAGTGAAACCACAATACAGTGTCTTTCGGTGTATATTCTCTCTGCCATGAACGTATTGCACCCAGTAATATGGTATGCAACTGTTTCCAATTCTTTTTAGAGGATCTGCATTTGCCTGTTTCTCCCACATGTTCAATGGACTTTGTAAACCAACATGTATATAGTTCATTACCCTGGGCTGCCATTATCAACCTTTCATCCTTTGGTTTCAACTCACCTCTCTGTAACCATTTCTGCATTAAATTCTGATTAACACAAGGTTGTTCCAGATCTCTATTCTTTCCACTAAATGTATGGCCAGTTTACATTCTATTCCTTCTCCTCTGATCCTTCTCCTTATATTCTTTGGGTTTTTTTTTTTTTTGAACATTCAGTTTCTGTCTGATTTTTTGTCTATTTCTGGCTTGATTTCCATTCCATCTTGCCAGATGAATACTTCTGCTGAACTAAGCAGAGATGTCATCTTAGACTTTCTCTCCTCATGCTATAAAACTTTGACTGTGTTTAGATCTGACGAGGCACACATATCTATACATATAATCAATTTCAAGGAGACCTATAATTGGTTCAGAGCAAAGGATATATAATCTTGGTATACAGTGTTAGTGCTAATTTGTTAATACAGTTTGATTATTGTATAAATGTAAATTTGCCTATGTCACAAGTGATAACTCAATAAAAGTGTTTAAAAAAATCATACAGAGATTTTTATATATCATTTGATGTGTGAGGCAACCCAGCCACTGGGGATGCACAAGCCAGTGCATTTCTTTGTGCCGGTCCCAAGCCGAGATAAATGGGGAGGGTTGCGTCAGGAAGGGCATCCAGCATAAAATTTCACCAAATAATTTCATGTGGACACCAGTAAATATTTCCATATTGGATCGGTCGAGGCTCGGGTTAACAACGACCGCCACCAGTACTGTTAGCCAACAGGGTGCTGGTGGAAATTGGGCTACTGTTGGCCGAAGGAGAAGAGGCACAAGGCATGGCCAAAGGCAGGAAGAGAAGAGAAAAGCTAGGACTGTGGTAGTGAGGGTCGGAACTTTGAATGTTGGCAGTATGACTGGTATAGGGAGAGAGCTTGCTGATATGATGGACAGAAGGAAGGGTGGTATATTGTGTGTGCAAGAGACCAGATGGAAGGGGAGTAAGGCTAGGTGTATCGGAGGTGGGTTCAAATTGTTTTACCATGGTGTGGATGGCAGGAGAAATGGTGTAGGAGTTATTCTGAAGGAACAGTATTCTAAGAGTGTTTTGGGGGTGAAAAGAGTGTCGGATAGAGTGATGTTTATGAAGCTGGAAATTGATGGTGTAATGATGAATGTTGTTAGTGCATATGCTCCACAAGTTGGGTGTGCAATGGATGAGAAAGAAAGATTTTGGGGTGAATTGGATGAAGTGGTGATGACTGTACCCAAGGGTAAGAGAGTGGTGATTGGAGCAGATTTCAATGGGCATGTTGGTGAAGCGAACAGAGGGGATGAGGAAGTGATGGGTAGGTATGGTGTTAAAGGAATGCAGAAGGTCAGATGGTAGTGGATTTTGCAAAAAGGATGGACATGGCTGTGGTGAATACGTATTTTAACAAGAGGGAGGAGCATAGGGTGACATACAAGAGTGGAAGAAGATGCACACTGGTGGATTATATCTTATGTAGGAGTGCCAGTTTGAAGGAGATTGGAGACTGTAAAGTGGTGACCGTGGAAAGTGTGGTTAGGCAGCATAGGATGGTGGTTTGTAGGATGATGTTGGTGATCAAGAAGAGGAGGAGGAGTGTGAGGCAGCACCAAGGATCAAATGGTGGAAATTGAAAAAGTGTAATTGTGAGGTGAAGTTCAGGGATGAGTTAAGACAGGCACTGTGTGGCAGTGAAGAGTTACCAAATAGCTGAGTAACTACAGCAGAGCTAGTGAGGGAGACTGCTATAAAGGTGCTTGGTATGACATCTGGACAGAGGAAGGACAACAAGGAGACATTGTGGTGGAATGAGGAAATACAGGAGAGTATACAGAGAAAGAGGTTGGCAAAGAAGAAGTGGGATTGTCAGAGAGATGAAGAAACTAGACAGGAGTATAAGGAGATGAGGTGCATGGCAAAGAGAGAGGTGGCGAAGGATAAGGCATATGAAGAGTTGTATGAAAGGTTGGACACTAAGGAGGGAGAAAAGGACCTGTACCGATTGGCTAGACAGAGGGATCGAGCTAGGAAAGATGTGCAGCAGGTAAAGGTGATAAAGGATAATGAGGGAAACATACAAGTGAGGAGAGTGTGTTGAGGAGATGGAAAGAGTACTTTGAGGGGTTGATGAATGAAGAGAATGAGAGGGAGAGAAGGTTGGATGATGTAGGGACAGTGAATCATGAAGTACAATAGATTAGCAAGGAGGAAGTAAGGATAGCTATGAAGAGGATGAAGAATGAAAAGGCTGTTGGCTCAGATGACATACCTGTGGAAGCATGGAGGTGTTTAGGTGAAATGGCAGTGGAGTTTTTAACCAGATTGTTTAATGAAATCTTGGAAGGTGAGAGGATGCCTGAGGAATGGAGAAAAAGTGTTTTGGTACCGATTTTTAAGAATAAGGGTGATGTGCAGAGCTGTAGTAACTACAGGTGGATTAAATTGATCAGTCACAGCATTAAGTTATGGGAAAGAGTAGTGGAAGCTAGGTTAAGAAGGGACATGATGATTAGTGATCAGCAGTATGGTTTCATGCCAGGAAAGAGCACTACATATGCAATGTTTTCTCTGAGAGTGTTGATGGAGAAGTACAGAGAATGTCAGAAGGAGTTGCATTGTGTTTTTGTAGACTTAGAGAAAGCATATGACAGGGTGCCTAGAGAGGAGTTGTGGTATTGTATGAGGAAGTCAGGAGTGTCAGAGAAGTATGTAAGAGTGGTACAGGATATGTACGAGGGTAGTGACAGCGGTGAGGTCTGCTGTGGGAGTGACGGATGCGTTTAAGGTGGAGGTGGGGTTACATCAAGGATCAGCTCTGAGCCCTTTCTTTTTTGCAATGGTAATGGACAGGTTGACAGACGAGATTGGACAGGAGTCCCCGTGGACTATGATATTTTCAGATGACATTGTGATCTGTAGTGAGAGTAGGGAACAGGTGGAGGAGACCCTGGAGAGATGGAGATATGCTCTAGAGAGAAGAGGAATGAAGTTCAGCAGGACTAAGACAGAATATATGTGTGTGAATGAGAGGGAGGATAGAGGAATGGTGAGGATGCAAGAAGTAGAGGTGGCGAAGGTGGATGAGTTTAAATACTTGGGGTCAATAGTTCAGAGTAACGGTGAGTGTGGAAGAGAGGTGAAGAAGAGAGTACAGGCAGGATGGAGTGGGTGGAAAAGAGTGTCAGGAGTGATTTGTGACAGACGAGTACCTGTAAGAGTGAAAGGGAAGGTCTACAAGAGGGTAGTGAGACCAGCTATGTTATATGGGTTGGAGACAGTGGCATTGACAAAAAAGCAGGAGTTTGAGCTGGATGTGGCAACGTTGAAGATGTTAAGATTTGCACTGGGTGTGATGAGGGTGGACAGGATTAGGAATAAGTATATTAGAGGGTCAGCCCAAGTTGGAAGGTTTGGAGACAAAGCCAGACAGGCAAGATTACGTTGGTTTGGACATGTGCTGAGGAGGGATGCTGAGTATATTGGGGAAAAGATGCTAAGGATGAAGCTACCAGGTAACAGGAAAAGAGGAAGGCCTAAGATAAGGTTTATGGATGTGGTGAGAGAGGACATGCAGGTGGTTGTTGTTACAGAGCAAGATGCAGAGGACAGGAATAAATGGAAACAGGTGATCTGCTGTGGCGACCCCTAACGGGAACAGCCAAAAGCAGATGATGATTTGATGCGTGAGGTATTTTTCTTGTTATTCTGTCCAGCTGATCCAATACATTTTCAGGCCAAACAATCATGCCAAAACTAAGTTAAAACAAGACAAGCAAATTGGCTTATGTCTTGTACTTTATTCTCAGATGTCAGGTCTGTTTTCAGTATTAGTTTTAGTCTTCTGAACTATTATTTGCTGAGTTTTATTCACATTTATTGTCAATCCTTCATCAGTCCCCAAATATTTATATACTCATTCTTGCTCAAGTTCCTTTATGTCATATTCCTGTCCTAGATTGATATTTTCTTAGTACTACAACTTTCCTGCTTTAAATGTTGCTTTTACACATTTATCAATACCAAATGTCATTCTTATATCGTCTGAGAAGGTTTTAACTACTTGCAGTTGTGCTTTTAACTCATAATCTGATGAACTATACAGTTTTAAGTCATCCACAAAAAGTAGAAGAGAAATCTTTAAGTAACTTTGGTTTCTAGGAGCCAAATTATAACCGAGACCTAATCTGTTAAGTAAGCAGCTTAATGGCTGAAGAACAAGACAAAACAACATTGGTGACAAAGAATAACCCTGGAATATCCTCCTTTGAATTTTTATCCTGGGATAATAGTTTGCCCTTTGTCATGACTTCATTGCAAAGTGATTTGCCACTGTTTCATATAATGTAATTGATCAATGTAGGATGTTGTGAAAAACTGAGGGGCTGCCACCTAGCCAGATAGAATTGTGTAGATAATGCTATGTCATTGTAAATATTAATATAATCCACAGGCTTGTTTTACAAATATAAAGATAACTATATGTTATGATTAAACTATATGTCATACTGAGCTTCACACATGTAACCACAGTGCACCCTGCTGCAAGAAAGATGGTTAGGTAAAGAATTTTACAACTGTGTTTGATCTCAAGCTCGGAGGCAGGATGTCTGGGCTAGGAAATTCTTTCTATTGTTTTAAGACAGAGATAATTACTAGATTTTACATGTAAAGTGTCCTGTATTGCTGTAGCTTCCTGGCAGGTGGAAGATTACAAAGATATGTAAAATTTTAAGTTCTGTGAGCCTGGGAAACTTCAACAGAGGTGTCAAGAATGATGTAATCTGAAATGACTCAGCAGTACTATGTATTATCAATTTAAGGGCTATCTCAGAAAGAAAGAAGAGCATTATGTATCTTGTCTTGGATCTAGTAAGAACATCCACTCACCAGCACTTGCTAGCTCTGTATGTAAGTAACATTTAGAACAGTGTTTTCTCTTAGAGTTACATAGGAATTTAACCAGATTAGTCTAGCTGTTTTCTATATTTGTCAAACTATCCTAGAATATTGTTTTAAAGTATTTCCTGTGATTTCTGAACTCTCTGTCATTGTGTTGTAAAGTATTGTATTGTATTTTTATTATTTATTATTAACTATTTTTAAACCTTTCAACTGTGGCTGTTGTGTGTGGAGATAAATTAAGCTCTAGAGTACTTGCATGTATTTGGTGATACTGTACAAAGCCACTCCAATAGCCTTGCTGTTCATCAACCTTACTAATTGGATAACAATAATATTGCACAGTAAAATTGGACACCCTTTGGTAAGGGCCTTTAAAGTAGCTGATAATAGTGGTTGGTGGCAGTTGGTACTACCTTATAGTCTGGGCAGAAAGGGAGCATAACCAGAGAACCTGTGCCAGCCTTCCCCAGGAGTGTCTGTGAGTTGTATATACATCCAATCTCAAAGTGTGTGTGTGCCAGCTACTTGGGCAGGGACATGAAGCACTGGTTGGACAGAGAGGGTGCTGGACTCTTTAGCTTGACCATTAGGCTGAGATCTGAACCCTATAGCTGTGCCAGTGGAGAGTCTAATTGGGTATTTGGAGAGAAAGGGAGAAACCAGCCCCAGACTGACTCTGTGTGCTCTTAAGGGAAATTCTACTTTCCTGTGTGTGTACTTGTTATCCTCCCAATGTGGATGCCCCTCATTGGTGCTAGTGGTGAGGATTGAGGCCCCTTGATTACTGGGCCAGTGCATGGGCATCACAGATGTATCTTGTATGTCTGTACATGCTGCTTTATCCATTAATGTGGGATGCTGTAAAATGCTTTTTTTTAATCTTTCCATGCCATTCTTGGATTCTTCCCCTTTTCACAATTCTCCATTATGACTTTATTTAGCAACAAATGATCCTTTGTTCCATATAACTTTCTTTTGTTACCCTTTTGTTCTGTTGCCATGTTTGAGTTTTCTTCTAAATGACTATAAACTGTCGGCAACTCGGCATCAATTCCAGAATATACTTTGTACATCATTAGAAGGTAAGTTATTATAGCAATAACCCACGCCTGGGTGTGGGTAATGCTGGATTTACCCACGGTCGGTGTGGTTTGGTCACGAGTGCAAAGCCTGAGTGGCCAAACAAAGACAACCGTGGGTAAATCCAGCATTACCACACCAGAAGTGTTATTGCTATTATACAATGACATTATTTAAGAAAAAAAATACTTACTTTTTTTAAATAATGGTATTGTATAATGCCTCCTTGCTGCCCTTCCACAGCTGTCTGGTATTCTGAGGCAGTTCTGATGTACTGCACATGCGTATGCTTACACAGTACATCAGAGCTGTGGGTGGAAGCAACGGAGAAAGCAAGATCTCCATTGCTTTTTTACAAAGTGTCTCGCTATGTTAAAGGAGTTTAACATAGCGAGACAGCATTAAAAAAATGCAACGGAGAATCTCTGTTGCTTTTTTTAAAGCTGTCTCGCTATGTTAAACCCATTTAACATAGCGAGACAGTTTTAAAAAAAAGCAATGGAGAAAGGAAGATCTCCGTTACTTTTTTTAAAGCTGTCTTGCTATGTTAAACTCCTTTAACATAGCGAGACAGTGTCTAAAAAGTAATGGAGATCTTGTGTTCTCCGTTGCTGTAAAAAAAAGACATACTCATGGAAAAAGTTCGGGCGACCGGACCTTTTTCCATTAGTATAAGTCTGATTTACAATGTGCACGCTGACCAATCAGTGTGCACGTTTTGGAATATTAATGGGGGGGGGTCATTGTATAATGGTTTATAGATTTTTATGATGGCTTACAGGTTCACTGTTATGCAGTAGCATCATTTTTCCTGTTGTTAACCTGGCTGGTGTTTGTTTGGGATTCACATATAAGTAGTTCTCACTCAAGGCTAAATCTTCATATAAAGATGTTAATAATTTTAGCCTTTTGTGTTCTTTCCCATTTCTTTATAAATCTGTTTTTTTTTGTTATCAATGAAATAATTACTTTGTACTTTTCCTTTCTGTTTATCTGCATATCTTCTAAGTTTTTCTGCAGTGCTAATATATTTAGTTTATTATTTTCAAATAGCGTATGAGATATACTGGTTTGTTCTGATAATGCACATTGTTTTTATCACATCTATCTTTCTAAATATTTTTGTTTATCTGTTCCCTGTTCTCTACTCCTCTAACAATGACACTTCTTATTTGCTCTCTAGTTTTCTCTGTTTGATACTGCCATGATAACATTTTATTTCTTCTCTTCCTATCCCTTATTGCTCTGCATTTTTATGGTAAGACTTTATCTGTTATTAAGTTATCTGCACAGTAATATATCCTATTTACTTCTGTTATATCAAAATTAATTTCTGTTAATGGTCGATTGCTGTGTCAATCGGTTTTATCAGACTTCTAATATTTTGGGTTTTATTTACTTTCTGTAATCTATTTCTTTCATTGATCTTAATATGTCTATCCATCTCTATTAAATCAAACAATTCTTCCCTTAAATCACTTTCTTCTAAACTGTCACTGTTTCCTGCAGGCATTTTACATGAAGTTCCAGAACATTTTCCTGTGAAATATTCACTTTAGCTGCATCCTGCGTTATCCGTTGCTCTTTCATATGGGAACTCACTGGCCTATCACTCCTTAACATTCACTGTGTTAGAGTTGCCACTGTTTCATGCTCCTTCCCGTACTGTGCAACTCCATCTGAACTTTTGTAGTGGTTTCCTACTGAAGCCACCAAAGCATCTTCATGTGAAAAGTGATCAGATGCTTCCTATTCATCCTGTTCCGCCTTAATTTGGGGACTCATTGTTCCATCGTGCTGTGAAGTTACCTGAGTTGGAATTTCTACACTAAACCTTCACTTTGCAGGTAATCCATAACTTCAGTTTATATTTCTTTAACTTCTTCTTTACTAATCCTCTTTTCGACTTCCCCTTTGTTTTCTTATTTTTTGCATTGTGAAATTTTCCATATCCAGATGCCTTGTCCTGTATTTCTCTTCAAATATCTTTGGTGCTGCTTTTTTATTGATTAGTTTTGCTTTTTCCTTTGCGTAAATATTGCACCATATTGTCTCCCACTCCACCTGTTTCTCCTCAGTTTGGGGACTCGTTTCTTCATACTGTGACATAATCTGTGTTAGACTTTCTACACTAAATCCCTCACTTTACATTTATTCCATAACTTTAGCTTCTGTTTGTTTAACTTCAACTTTACTAACCTCCTGTTCTACATTCCCCCTTTGTTTTCTTTTTTTTTTTTTGTATTGTGAAATTTTCTATATCTGGATGCCTTCACCTGTATTTCTCTTTAAATATCTTTGGAGCTGATTTTTGTAATGATTAGTTTGGCTTTCTCCTTTGCATAAATATTGCACCATAACAGAGATCTTTTTCTTTTCCATGAACGTTTCTTTTTTATACCTTTCAGAAATCTCTAGGTTTCATTTTTTATATGCTCACGCTTCCGCTGTCACTATTTTTTCCAAGTGGCCCAAAACTTCTTTGTCTATATGAACACATATTTGCATTTGAAGCTTTTGACACTTTTTCTTGTGCAAGTATTATTCTTTCCCATAATTTATTTTTTAATCTTTTTGAATGTCTTCTGTCTAGAAATTCTGAGCTTCTTACACAATAATAAAAATACATAAATATATCTTCAATAGTCTACTTTGTTATCTTTATGGCTGTCTTTTGGCCTATCAGTTTTTTTTTTGTTTTTTGTGGAGTACTACTTGCTTCTACAATGGGGGGGGGCATCATCCCCCTGTGGTTCATACATATATACATACATACATTAGTTCTAGTCTTTCTACCCATGTGGGCCATTTTAAGCCTAGCCAAGTATCCCATGTGAGAATCAAACCCTGCACCTTGTGTCTGCAAAGCAAACACCTAACCATTAGGCCACCCTCCAATACAAAAGCCAGCCTGGCCTAACCCCATTGTAGAAATGTTTCCATGCTTTGATGATCTTTCACTGTCATTTTTTCCAGTCCCGGCACCAGTGCACATACCAGGACTGGGCACTTGTGAACCCAGCTGTCTTTTTTATTTTTTAACCCACCTTTGTCCATGATATAGGCTGTATAAAATGCTGTCTATATACCAGTGTTGTATTGGTGATATTCTGTGGAAATATGGTCCATTATATGAAGGTACTCACCAAGAATTGAGGATGAATTCTGTTTCAGCAGTACTACTCTCCTTTTCTTGTTAATGTTATCATTTCTCCATTAGGACCCCAATCTCTTTCATTGTGGTGTCTGTGAAGATGTGCAATATTTCCTGTTGCCAAATGGGCTAGAATAACTGCCATCATCTCTTTTATGTTGATATGTCTCCTCTTCTTCCTCTTCTGGATTTTATCGCTGATCCCGTAGATACCCACCTCTCGCAAGTGGGGTCTCCAGGCTGTGTCTGATTAGTCTGTGGTGAATAACTAGGCATTTATGCCTAGCTTGAAAGGCACCCCCCTGACTGACACAATTTGTTGACTTCATTGTGAGAGCATTACAATGCATGGTAATTCTGCTGTGGAACACGGCGGGGAATGAGTTTGCAGCACCACCTGTTCCACAGGTACTATTAATGCCTAGTGCATGGACTTTCTCAGGATATGTTCAAAATGGAAAATGACACATAGCCCAGAAATCGCAGGAATTCTCTTGCAGTAACTTATTTTTGCTATGTTACTGTTGTGAAACAGCTTAACAGAAAGAGCACTTTTTGAGAGGAAGAAAGCTGTCTGGTGGTATGTATCCCACAGTACACCTCGGAATAGGACTTGTTTGCTGGATACTAGAGGGTATTTTTGAAGTTTCAGAGACTGATCCATGTTTAGGAACAAGTCAGAGAGAGAATTGTGGGGCCTGCTGGTCTCCTTTAGAGTTAATGTCTGAATAAACAGTCATCCAGGTAAGAGTATATGTGAATGCCTTTGGTTTTGAAGTAGGCAGGTACTTCATGAATACCCCAGGAAAGTAGATACACTACAGGGCAAGGTAGTGGCAATGCCCTGTTTAAAAACTGACAAACTGTCTGACCACCCTGGTGGTGGCAATATATGTAGGAAGGCATCCTTTTAGTCCAGGGTGACCATGTAAGCTTTTGGGAAGAGGAAAGTAGGAGGCACTGTAAGGTTAGCATTTTGAATTTTGGTATTTTAAAAATGTATTTATCTATGAAATATCCAAGATGGATCTTGAATGAAATGAATGGATGAAAATAAACCACCTAGCACTCAATGCTTCTAAAACTAAATTAATGTTATTTACCCCCTCTAAAGTTACTCCTTTCGATATAAACACATTCTTGATTACTAGTCAAAATAACTCACTTCTGGAACTGGTGTCAGAAGCCAAGTTACTTGGGGTCCAAATTGACAGCCAGCTTAATTTCAACTCCCATCTACAATTAAATATCAAAAAAACCCATCAAAAACTAGGTATGCTCTACCGACAAAATCAGTACCTTACAACCACCTCTAAAATCACTCTCTCTACTTCCTTTCTTATCCCCTCCCTTCTCTATGGAGCACCACTCCTAACTAATCTTCAGTCCTCTCTAAAAAAACAACTTTCCTCTTGCTACAACAAAATCGCCAAGTTCGCTAACAGCCATAGGTCCTCCACCCACCACTGTTCCTCTCTCCAAAAACTTAAATGGCTAGAACTACCCAATCATCTCAGCTATACTCAGCTAACTCTTGCCCACAAGCTCATTTTCAACCCCTCTTTCTGTCCCACCCTGTCTTCTGCTTTTAAGATGCACCTACTTGATAGAGTTTTAAGGTCAATCAATCAAAACCTATTAGAAGTGCACAAACCAACTCGTCCTCCAGGCAAAAACCTACTATCCTACAACCTAGCACGTCTTTGGAACTCACTACCACCATCCATTCGCACCACCTCTAACCATTATATGTTCAAAAAATCTCTTCACGTACATCTAGTGTCCCAGTGGGAATGCTCTTGCTCCCACCCCTCATAACTAATAATGGCAATTTTCATCTTCCTTTCGCTCTCATGTTACTCCAACAATTTTTCCTTATTAATTCCCATAACTCACATTATTATTCCCATGGTATCTGCAAAGAATGTATTTGACTGCACCTTTTAAAGCTTATGCTTCTTACATAATAACTACTCTGTATCACTATGCAATATTACTTTTCACAGCCTATAACACCTCCAAGTTTCATCACTAGTCTGTATTGTTTTAAATGTTTCCTGAACTTTTGAAATTAAATGCTTGTATCTTTTACATTGTATAATTATCATTAGTAATCTACTGTATGTACCTAGTTTGTTTGTTTTTGGAGCTTTTCTCCCCAGGACTCTATTGAAAACGGGTTCATTTTGGCCCAATGGACTATCCTGGTAAACCAACTGCAAATAAATAAATAAATCTCTGTATGTTTTATTTTCTTGGAAACAGGAACAGTCTGCTGCAGGAGAATGTTCTTACCTCTGCTTGTGTGATGCTGGATGAAATAAACATGGATGGGTCACAGCTATTTCCTTCTTTGGCTCTTCACCCTGGGGGCCTCCAGTGTTTTCTTTTTTATCTGACTGACTTCTTCTTCTTTCGACTTTTCCCAGTTAGGGGTCGCCACAGCGGATCATCTGTCTGCTCATGATTGGCAGTGGAGTTTTGCGGTGTTGCGTTGCCAGCCCAGCGCCCAACCTTCCACAGAAGGCACACACATGCACACACTCACATCTAGGGCCAATTTAGTGTGTCCAGTCCACCTACTGCATGTCTTTGGGATGTGGGAGGAAACCGGAGCACCCGGAGGAAACCCACGCAACCACAGGGAGGACATGCAGACTCCGCACAGAAGGCACCCCAGCCGAGAATCGAACCGGAGAACCTCTTGCTGTGAGGCAATAACGCTAACCACTTTTTTATCTGACTGACATTTTTTCTTATTTTCCTTCCAGTTTAATACTGTAGTTTACTTTGAATTTCATTTATCTGTACTTTATTTTCCTTAGCCTAGTGGCCAAGGACATTCCTGAAAAATGTCTTCTAGAGCACTCAACTAGTTAAGAAATGTGCATTTATGCACGCGTGTATGTGTGCATATTTGTGTATGTATATCTATCTATCTATATAGCTTGTAGTACCCTCTACTGTTGTTCTCTATCTTACCTCTGGTGGAAATGCAGCTTGTTGTATGGTGCTGCTGTGTTTTGCTGCAGGAGAGTGAAATAATAGTTTTAAAGGCTATATAGTCACCCCCAATTTCTTCAATCTTTTAAACACCTTTTCTGAAAGATGTCTAAACAGAAATTCATTCATGTTTATTGCATTAAGGAGTTTTGCTTTTTGCTTTTACATTGTATTGCAGGGGCTACATTCTCATTTGGACACACTTCCATAAGCCTGACCCTGTAACTGCTGCACTGCACTGCACAATGCATCCACTGCATCCTAGTCACATTTGAGTGCTTGTCCACCCAAAATCTGAAGTTACATGGGTCTAGCAGTTTCTGTTTTGTGTTCATATCTGTTTCCTGTAATTGGCAGCGTTCACTGGTACTTCATATTACAAGTTTGGTAATCAAGGGCCCTTGGGGCCAGGATAGCAAAAGTGTAGGTTTTCTTCCCAAATCTGTCAAGAGTCATACTGTCCCTATCATTGAGTAGTGCAGTTTTCATTGATGCCACAATTGTTTCCTTGTTGGAATCTGTGTTACTACAGCTGTAGCATATGTGTAGGGTTTCATCAAGGTACTTGTAGCAGTGCCAACCCTGCAAAAGCAGCCGGTCTTTTCAGAAGCAGGGAACTGGGGAACTCAGGTCCAAGAATGCATTTGCAAAGACACCCCCCAAGACTTCAGTGACTGGAGAAATGGCTAAGGGCTTATCCTCAGGCAGGCCTAGAAGCTTCCTCTATCTTATCTGGGCCAAAGACAATTCCTGAACTTCCCATGTGAAACAATCCCTCATTCTATAAAGGCTATCCTCAATAATTTAAATGTCCGCGGATGGAGATGCAGAGGACAGGGTGTCCTGAATTTTAGACTCGTATACAAAGGAGAGAGGTATCTGGTAATCATAAGCCAGTTTGTCCACCTCTGAATCAGGGTCCTCATAAGTGTTTTCCTTTTTCTTCTGATAAGAAAGAACACTGACTCTGATGATTGCTCTGAGGAAGGCTGCAAGGTTTTCAAGAAAACCACAAAATACAGGACCAGATCCATGAGGTGGATGGGGGATGGTATGAGGGCATGCCCAGTACATGCTGTGGTAAGCTAGAGAATGTTAGTGTTTGTACAGACTGTTTAGATCTCTTAGGGGTACAGACCACCTTAGGGTCCTTGGAATGTGGCAAGTACCCAATACATTGATTCTAGAACCACTGACATCCTACAGGACAAAGACCAAGGGAACCTCATACAGTGTGGACAGTGGCTTGTAGAGTGGCCTTCAAACTGTCTGCTTGAGATATTTGACTCATTATTTTGGTATGTGTCAGCCTCTGAGGAGGCAACACCAGATGCCTCAGTTGAAGTAAAAGCTCTAATTTGGAGGGGGCTGCAAAAGCTCCTCATAGGATCAGCCACCCTCAAGGTTAGAGTTGCCTTTGAACAGAAAGTCAGTAGTCTCAAGGTGTCCTTATGATCAAATGAACACCACCCTTGTCCTCAGATATGATATGAGTATTGCAACCAGAAGCTCAAAGAGAGGACTCCGGACTGACTGCTAGAGGTATTGGCTATGTAGGACATTTTCAACAGCCAGGTATGTGCAAGTCATTGAAAAAGCAACATTAGATACCTCAGTTGAAGTAGATACCAAAGTTGAGGACTGCAAAAGCTCTTCACTGGCCAAGACTCACTGAAGCCCAGGACAGCCATCACACAGAAGATTGTTATACTTCCAGTACTCCTTACGACCAAGGGAACACCACCCTTGTCCTCACTCAGAACCAGAGGTACACACAGAGGCCTCTCAACTGACCGAATGCTGGAGGTATTCACCTTGAGGGGCTATCCCATCAGCTGATTACATCAGCCTACATATCAGAGGTATCAGGTATTAAAGGGATAGCATTTTGAACTTTAGCACTTAGACAAACTGGTTTAAAAAAGAAAGACCTAAGACTGGTCTCATGATGATTCTTTCTTTGATACCAGAAACTCTTAAATAAAAAAAACTTTATCATAGGAAGAGAGGCAGTCTCTATCACCCCCTGGCTCAGCAGATGCTGAATGACAGGAGGTAAAAATAAGCTTCATCTGGTATATGAGAAGGAGTCTCCTGAAAAAGAGGGAGGGGATTGACACTGCCATGGGTATCCCTGCTGTATCAGTCTTAGAATCAATTTGTCTGACATTATCAGTTGTCAGAGAGAGAAATGGAGAGCCATATTTTGGGCAGCATTTAAAAGCTTGCAGAGTGACGGAGGGACCACTCTTGCTGATAGTCATTAAGACTGGTTGGATTGTTCTTGTTTCTGGGGGCTCATCCTTTCTTTTCAGAGCCCCCCTTGTCAATGTTTTTTAAATGCTTTCTTGCCAGAAACTTGCTGTGCCTGTTTTGTTTAAAGGTTGCAGAGGTAGGTGTAAAACCATAAATAAATATGGAGAAGTAAGGCTGAAAAATCTCAGTAGCCCCCTGAATCAGTTTCCCTCTCTCACCACACTTTTTCAGGATCTCTGCAACTGATGATCAAAAAAAAAAAAAAAACAGCTTCCCTATCTAAAGGTAGTTCAAAACTACAGCTTTACCATCCTCAGGTAGATTTTGCATATGCAACCAAACAAACCTTCTCACAACAGTTGCAGTAGCAGCTGCTCTGGAACAGGTATGACCAGAACCATAAACACACTTCAAAGAGCATTTAATCACCCTAATACACAGAAGCAAAAAGGTTAATCACAGAAGATTTTTCCTCAGAAGATGAAAAGGTAACTATAATCTTCCTCACATTCTCAAAATATCCAAGCATAAACTTTAACGTATGAGCTTGACAACTAAGAATTCTATAAATAAGTGTGGCAGAAGTAAGCACATTTTCCCTAGATCAATCAAAGGCTTTCCCATCCTTATCAGATGGGAAGGGATTAGCATTTTTTAGATGTCTAGCAGCAGCAAGATTTACCAAACAAATCAATGCAGCATCAGATCTGGTATTGGAAAGTAAAAATTTGTATGACTGAGAAACTTTATACAATCTGCTTTCTTAGGGGCAGCAGGCTGGCTGTCAAGTAAGTTACAGGCTGCAACAAACACATCCACCAAAGTTGGAAGAACAGAAATTGGTTCAGGAAATTCTGGTTGTAATAAATCACATTTTTTCAAGCACAGTAGAAAATAATTATGATCAAGAGCCTGAATTAAACCCTTACCTAAGACCAATAAATCACTCCTGTCCAGAGTAACAAAGACAGGGGAAGATAGATGTCTAACTTTCTTCTTTTTTCCAGGAATCTATTTAGAAACAGACTGACTCCTGTCAGTCAAATTATCCCTGGGGACTGCCATCACAGTTCAGCTAAGCAGAAGGGTAAGGTATTTCCTGCTCCTTCCTGAAACCGAGAAGAGTGGTTCTCCCTAGCACACCATGGGCACTCCAGCAGGTGCAGAGGACATGTCTAATCCCTGATCCATGGTGGATGAAAGAAATACACCAAAGGGAGTCACAGGAAAAGAAGAATGGTCGGAGGAACCAGAAATGGCCATAGCAGTCATCACAGGTAAATTTGTAGCCTGCTGAAGAGGCAAAGTCTGTTTAGAAATGTTCTTCTTTTTGTAGCTAGAAGAAGGGAGAACTGAAGAAACAGGAGTTTGTTCCATGGTGAAACCAAAAATGATACTTACAGCTCAGGTAACACTGTCAGCAGTACTCACTGAAACAGGTAAGTATTAAAAAAGTAGATTTTCACTGATAACACAATGAAAAGCATTTTGAAACCCTTATGTCAACTGCCAAAATAATTTAATACAAGTGTTAGCTATTAAAAACAAACAGAAGCTTAAATGTCAATGAAATATACAGTCACCTCTGGATGAACGCTCCTTCTCCAATAAATAAAAATAATACGTGAAAAGCAAAAGACAAGGAGCGAAGCAGAATGTGAAAGTCCACCAAAAATACTCAAGTTATAAATATCCAGCCATGAAGGTAATCCACATAGAACACAAACGCTGATAATGTGCACAAAGACTTTATTATATCAGACAAGCGCTTTCGCTAAGTAAAGCTTCATCAGGTCTATTAAATAATGCATAAAACACAGCTGCCCATTATACAGAGGCATCAATAAAATAATTCAATTAAAAATTAAAAATCATTAGGTAACCTCTCATTACATATTTAAAAGGGAAATATAAAATACAAGAGAGGGGGAACTGTAAAATCCTGGAAAAACAAGACATACACCCTATCTTATAAATCCAATGTACAACATATAAATGTAATAAAATACATATATTCATAGAATATCATTACTGAAAAGAAGTTTCAAACTGTATATATATATATATATATATATATATATATATATATATATAAACATAATTAATTAATTATAAAAAAGTGTGTATAAAAAATTATGTAAAATGGATCTCTGTTAAACATATCTCAGCACATATGTGGGACCAGTGATGATGTAAAAAATGAATGTCTTGTGTTGTATTAAATATTGTATTGAATAATATATTATACTATATTGTACATATATATGTATGTATGATTTGCTCATTTCCTAAATATAAAGAGAACATACTCCGCAATATCTACAGTGTGTCAAAAAGTCTATTTATAAGACTCATAGAATATGGTACCATCGAGACCTGAAAATACGTATGATTGCAGGAATGATATCACGAGTAAAAGAGACAAATGTACATCTCCAAAGAGAATGTGTATGTATATATATTGTGCATTATAACATATGTATATACAAAAGACAAATATATATGAAACTTTAATTAGCACAGAATAGAACATGGATAACATACCAGAATCATATATAGGTACCCTGTATGTGTATAACTCATATATGTACATCTTACTTGATGTTCCTACGTTTCCTTAGCCTTGGTTTAATAGAGGCTCTCTCGTTAAGGCCTAACCCACTGTCTGCCCTTAAACGTATGATCCAATCACTTCCCTTGCTTTCAGTGTGGTTTCTAATGTCACCACCTCTCATACTGGTGGGTATAACCTCCAGTACTCTAAAGAGAAAGGTATGTGATTGATCATTGTTCATAACATGTTTGGCTAATGCATTGTTGGGTGACCCTTTTCTGATGTTATATATGTGTTCTCTTATTCAATCTCTAAATTTACGATTCGTTTTACCTACATAGAAACTAGTACAAACTTGACAAACAGCAAGGTAAACCACATTGCATGTCATACAATTTGCTTTAACAGTGGTCCTAAAGATTCGTTCTGTATCAGGATGTATAAAATAAGCAATAAGGGCCTCTAGGCTAAATCCAACTGAGGAAGGCTTTAATACTGAACTCAATAATCTGAAGGATAGATTAGTAGGTAGAGGCTATAATACTGATGAAGTGAACAACAGACACTGGATCCTACCCAATTTGGCTTTGTCAAGGGCAGATCCTGCCTCTTGAACTTGGTCGACTTTTTCGAAACAGTCACTAAGGCCATTGATGAGGGTAAGGCAGTTCACACAACCTACCTTGACCTAGCAAAAGCGTTCGACACAATACCCCACTCGGGCATCATAGAAAAGCTCACCAGCTTAGATGTAAACCCATATGTCACAAGATGGGTTGCAAACTGGCTCAAGGACAGAACACACAGGGTTAGAGTTGCTGGTGCCATGTCAGACTCTAAGCCGGTCATGAGCTGTGTCCCACAGAGCTCAGTCCTGGGCCCCCTCTTGTTCGGCATTTATTTTTCTGAAGTGCAGGCAAACATAGGGGGATTGTGGCTGACAAAATTTGCAGATGACTGCAAACTGGGCACCATAATTGACACTCCATCAGACACAGACATCATCCAGAGAGGTCTCATAGAAATGGATGACTGGTGCCAGAGCCATGGCCTTAAGCTAAATGCCAAAAAATGTATAGTCATACCCGTTGGGAAAAACAAGGTAGCCCCTAATTCCAACATAGGTGGTAATCCATTAAACACGGAAGAAGTTATCAGGGACCTGGGGACCCAATTTGACAGTAACCTCTCTTTTGACACTCACATTGCCAAAGTGGTTAGGAAGACCTTCTACATTGCCCACCTGATCATGAAGGGATTCACATCCAGATCAGGAGAGGTCATTGTACCCCTGTACTCTTCACTTATCAGACCAATGATTGAGTACAACGCCCCATTCAGAATGTACCTTACCCAACACCTGCAGCAGTTGGAAATACTCCAAAAGTTCCTCACCAAAAGGATAAAGGGGCTCAAACATATGTCATACGATGCCCAACTGAAGAAACTCCAGCTCTATTCAGTCGCATACCATCTGCTCAGAGGTGATCTGTGCCTGACATACAAGGCCATGTCCAACCCAGAATTAATGGACATGCTCCACCTCAAAAAATCCAAATCCACCAGAGCCACGAGAGTAAGAGACTTAAACCTCAACACGGATATAAATAGGACGTGCTGGAGGGACAGATTCATCACCCAGAGATTCCCTACACTATGGAACAGAATCCCAGTCCATGTGAGGCAGAGCCCCTCACTGACTCTGTTCAAGAGAAATCTTGACGACTGGATGGGAGATCGTAGGTTTACCCCGGGAATCATCTCTGTGTCACTGCTGGACAGAGGCACAGCAAACTAATGGGTATAGTATTCTCATCCTAAGGGGTGGTGAAAGCCACACACACTCTGGCTAGGCTTATAAATGCCCTAGGGCAGATAGCCTAGTATGAACCTATGAACCTATGAACCTATGAAACTATGAACAACATAGAAGATATACATAATCTAAGATATACTATTGCTACACCATACTTTGGACCAAAAGAGGATATAGACACTCACGTTAAGGATACCAACATAGTACCTGTTGTGAAATTTACTACCACCTTTACATCTGACCACTACAACGTCAGGGATATTATTAGTAGGTTTTGGGCTATATTTCAGATTGATGATGATATCAGAAATATTGTCGGCGACACTCCAAAATTTCAATATAAGAACAAGAAGAATCTTAAGAGGATGCTGTGTTACCCCAAAGAGACTAACAATGATAAAGTTACAGGACACACCATGCCCTGTGGCCAATGTAATTTTTGCTCATACATTGACACCAGCCTGTATTTTATACATCCTGATACAGAACGAATCTTTAGGACCACTGTTAAAGCAAATTGTATGACATGCAATGTGGTTTACCTTGCTGTATGTCAAGTTTGTACTAGTTTACATGTAGGAAAAACAAATAGTAAATTTAAAGATCGAATAAGAGAACACATATATAACATCAGAAAAGGGTCACCCAACAATGCATTAGCCAAACATGTTATGAACAATAATCAATCACATACCTTTCTCTTTAGAGTACTGGAGGTTGTACCCACCAGTATGAGAGGTGGTGACATTAGAAACCACACTGAAAGCAAGGAAAGTGATTGGATCATACGTTTAAGGGCAGACAGTGGGTTAGGCCTTAACGAGAGAGCCTCTATTAAACCAAGGCTAAGGAAACGTAGGAACATCAAGTAAGATGTACATATATGAGTTATACACATACAGGGTACCTATATATGATTCTGGTATGTTATCCATGTTCTGTTCTGTGCTAATTAAAGTTTCATATATATTTGTCTTTTGTATATACATATGTTATAATGCACAATATATATACATACACATTCTCTTTGGAGATGTACATTTGTCTCTTTTACTCGTGATATCATTCCTGCAATCATACGTATTTTCAGGTCTCGATGGTACCATATTCTATGAGTCTTATAAATAGACTTTTTGACACACTGTAGATATTGTGGAGTATGTTCTCTTTATATTTAGGAAATGAGCAAATCATACATACATATATATGTACAATATAGTATAATATATTATTCAATACAATACAAGACATTCATTTTTTACATCATCACTGGTCCCACATATGTGTTGAGATATGTTTAACAGAGATCCATTTTACATAATTTTTTATACACACTTTTTTATAATTAATTAATTATGTTTATATATATATATATATATATATACAGTTTGAATCTCCTTTTCAGTAATGATATTCTATGAATATATGTATTTTATTACATTTGTATGTTGTACTTTGGATCTATAAGATAGGGTGTATGTCTTGTTTTTCCAGGATTTTACAGTTCCCCCTCTCTTGTATTTTATATTTCCCTTTTAAATATGTAATGAGAGGTTACCTAATGATTTTTAATTTTTAATTGAATTATTTTATTGATGTCTCTATATAATGGGCAGCTGTGTTTTATGCATTATTGAATAGACCTGATGAAGCTTTACTTAGCGAAAGCGCTTGTCTGATATAATAAAGTCTTTGTGCACATTATCAGCGTTCGTGTTCTATGTGGATTACCTTCATGGCTGGATATGAGTATTTTTGGTGGACTTTCACATTCTGCTTCGCTCCTTGTCTTTTGCTTTTCACGTATTATTTTTATTTATTGGAGAAGGAGCGTTCATCCAGAGGTGACTGTATATTTCATTGACATTTATCTACAGTTTCTATAGCCACCTCAAGGAGCAGATCGTTATTTAACTGTTTTTTCCCGTTTTCTACATTTTTCACGTTATATATTTAACAGTTAGAATGGCCAGTATTGAATTAGACTACGTTCCACGAGGTGAACACCAGCGGAACGAGTCTCTGTTCAGAAGATTCAAACAGTACTTGGATGGTACTGCAGTCTCTCCTTGGCAGTTGGATACTCTGGCGCCTAGAGATGACATCACTCCAAAGATGACAAACATGGAAAGGCTACACCAACTTCTCAATGAAACGGAACGGAGCTTCTGTAAATTAAAAAGGCTTCAAGTGCAACAAATGCACTTGCGCTTTTGCTTGGATAAAAACATTGTGCCACGAGGATTGCGCATATTTAATATGCCTAGTCAGGGTCGTGATTACCCTGAACTGTTATCAGCTTGGCAGAAACTGAACTTGGAAGCGAGTCGGAGATATCTGGACTTGTTGATAAGCTTCTTTGAGCCAGAAGAGAATGCCCTGACTTTGGACATCAAAAATAAACAGTCCACCATCTTTAAAGAATTTCCTGAAGGTATTGTACTACCGCTTTTTGAAAACTTGTTGGATAGTGTATCAGCATTAGAGAGGAAGCTGATACAACAAAAGAAGCATAAAATCATTAGAGATTTAAATGACTTTAAATTGGGCCACGTGTTCACTTGGCCCAGATATAACTCCAACAGTAATGAAAATATGAACAATGCTAATAACTTTGGCGAGGTTTCTAACAGTTCTAGTAATGTTAATAATATTCATTCTGTTCCTGTTAACATTAACAGACATGATTATAGGAGAAACAGAACTTTAAATGATGAGAACAACGTTACCAGTAATGTAAAAGTTTCTTGTATGACCACTGACAACAATTGTGATATCTTGTCAGCGGATTCCAATAAGGGACTAATAGGCAAACAAACTCTTGTGAATATGGATGTTATAAATAGTTCTATTAATAGATGTGTACATACAGATATTAATACCAAAGTTGAGCAGGTTCCTCTATTGACAACAAATGCTAGGGAAGAAATATGTGACACTATTATTATGCATGATGTTATTAATGAAGGTACGGAACCCATAACAATGACTTCTAATGATTCTAATGATGTAATACACATCATGCATCTGAGTATGCAAATGGAAACTAATTTATACCCCAAAGTTCAGGTAGTGAAAAACAAACCAGTTAGTGAGGGTAGAGACATGAGTGCTGTTGTTAGACAGAAAACACAAAGTAATCAGAGAATAGCATGTCCTGAGACTGTGATGAATGTTTCTTTTCCCCTTCCTGTACGAATGGAGAAAGGCCCCAGACGTACGCGCTCTATGAGCCGCGGACGCCAGAAAAGGAAGTACTCAGAAGAGTTTCCACAAAATCAAACCTTAAAAAGAATGTGGAAGAAATAGGGCAGACGTTAGTCTATAATCTCTCCAACAGAATATTAACTGATGATGACATCAATTTGTTAAGCAGAGGAATGAATTTCATACCTAAAAGTAATAGTGTAATTACTGAAACCATAGTAGACCTGAAATTATTTTGCAGGAATGTTATGCTTAAGTTGCTTTACAAAGGGTGTGATTCTAAAGACCAATTAGATAGGAAATTTGTTTTTAAGAAACTTAGTGAATATGTTCCGGTGAACCACCCCATAATAGAGACATATCAACACCTTACTGAAGATGAGTTATATAAGTATTATAATGAGAACCAAAGCAAGAGACGTCACTTTGCAGATAATCTCACATACAGAGAAAGACTAAGTCTTAGGGGTTTACAGGATGACAATACTATTGTTGTTAGACCGGCAGATAAGGGAGGCCGGGTAGTGGTCATGGATACAGATCATTACTATGCAGCTATGAAGAACATGCTGAGTGATAGTTTCTATGAAGTTGTTACCAATGCCACATCACTTAACATCATAAGATTAATCAGGGATACATTATATGATCTTTATTTGAGTGGGCTCATAGATGAAGATCTTTATGGGTATTTTACCATAAAGGAACCATTGATTCCCATCATGCATGGGCTTCCAAAGATTCATAAGAATGTTGATGACCCCCCTATGCGACCTATAGTTTCTGGTCGCGGGTGGGTCACTGAACATCTTTCTGTATATATAGAGAAGAACTTAAGACCCATCTTGAATGACAACACATATGTCCTAAGGGACTCGAAGCAATTTCTTATAGATTTCTATGATTGTGTTGGACACTGTAATGGGTCAGATGAATGTATCTTTGTTACATTAGATATTCAGTCATTGTTTACGGTCATACCCAACAATCTTGGTCTTACATACATCTCTGACTATCTGAAAGCACATAGTAATTATACCATAGTGAAAATAGATCTATTAGTATACTTTTTGGAACTGGTACTAGAGAATAATATTTTCATCTTTGGTGACGCCATGTATAGGCAAGTCGATGGTGTTGCAATGGGCACACCATGCGCTAATAGCTACGCAAACATGTTCTTGGCCCAATAGGAGGAGAGTGTTTTGTTTAAAACAGAACCCTTTTTGCAACACGTGTTATTTTTTCGACGTTTTGTCGATGATGTCTTTATTTTATGGAAAGGGACAGTGGAGCAATTGGATTCATTCCTAGGAGTTATGAATAGTTTAACCAGCTATCTTAGATTTACCTTGAATTACTCAGTGAATAAGATTGAGTTTTTGGATTTATACATTGAGAGACTACCTAATGGTTTAATCAATACAGGTATATTTAGGAAGACATGCTACAGCAACTCCCTATTAATGAGATCGAGTATGCATCCCTCTTTTGTTTTTAAAAATATTATCAAAGGTCAAGCAATAAGGGCCTCTAGGCTAAATCCAACTGAGGAAGGTTTTAATACTGAACTCAATAATCTGAAGGATAGATTAGTAGGTAGAGGCTATAATATTGATGAAGTGAACAACAACTTAGAAGATATACATAATCTAAGATATACTATTGCTACACCATACTTTGGACCAAAAGAGGATATAGACACTCATGTTAAGGATACCAACATAGTACCTGTTGTGAAATTTACTACCATCTTTACATCTGACCACTACAACGTCAGGGATATTATTAGTAGGTTTTGGGCTATATTTCAGATTGATGATGATATCAGAAATATTGTCGGCGACACTCCAAAATTTCAATATAAGAACAAGAAGAATCTTAAGAGGATGCTGTGTTACCCCAAAGAGACTAACAATGATAAAGTTACAGGACACACCATGCCCTGTGGCCAATGTAATTTTTGCTCATACATTGACACCAGCCTGTATTTTATACATCCTGATACAGAACAAATCTTTAGGACCACTGTTAAAGCAAATTGTATGACATGCAATGTGGTTTACCTTGCTGTATGTCAAGTTTGTACTAGTTTCTATGTAGGTAAAACGAATCGTAAATTTAGAGATCGAATAAGAGAACACATATATAACATCAGAAAAGGGTCACCCAACAATGCATTAGCCAAACATGTTATGAACAATGATCAATCACATACCTTTCTCTTTAGAGTACTGGAGGTTGTACCCACCAGTATGAGAGGTGGTGACATTAGAAACCACACTGAAAGCAAGGAAAGTGATTGGATCATACGTTTAAGGGCAGACAGTGGATTAGGCCTTAACGAGAGAGCCTCTATTAAACCAAGGCTAAAGAAACGTAGGAACATCAAGTAAGATGTACATATATGAGTTATACACATACAGGGTACCTATATATGATTCTGGTATGTTATCCATGTTCTATTCTGTGCTAATTAAAGTTTCATATATATTTGTCTTTTGTATATACATATGTTATAATGCACAATATATATACATACACATTCTCTTTGGAGATGTACATTTGTCTCTTTTACTCGTGATATCATTCCTGCAATCATACGTATTTTCAGGTCTCGATGGTACCATATTCTATGAGTCTTATAAATAGACTTTTTGACACACTGTAGATATTGTGGAGTATGTTCTCTTTATATTTAGGAAATGAGCAAATCATACATACATATATATGTACAATATAGTATAATATATTATTCAATACAATACAAGACATTCATTTTTTACATCATCACTGGTCCCACATATGTGTTGAGATATGTTTAACAGAGATCCATTTTACATCATTTTTTATACACACTTTTTTATAATTAATTAATTATGTTTATATATATATATATATACAGTTTGAAACTCCTTTTCAGTAATGATATTCTATGAATATATGTATTTTATTACATTTGTATGTTATACATTGGATCTATAAGATAGGGTGTATGTCTTGTTTTTCCAGGATTTTACAGTTCCCCCTCTCTTGTATTTTATATTTCCCTTTTAAATATGTAATGAGAGGTTACCTAATGATTTTTAATTTTTAATTGAATTATTTTAATGATGCCTCTATATAATGGGCAGCTGTGTTTTATGCATTATTGAATAGACCTGATGAATCTTTACTTAGCAAAAGCGCTTGTCTGATATAATAAAGTCTTTGTGTACATTATCAGCGTTCATGTTCTATGTGGATTACCTTCATGGCTGGATATTTATAACTTGAGTATTTTTGGTGGACTTTCACAAACAGAAGCTTAGTTTTAATAACTTTTTCCACAGAAATAAAAACTTTTATTTCACAGTAAAAAGTGACTGAAAGTCACTTGACAGTCCTTAAAAACACTTTTTCCTAGTTTTAAATATGTTATTTCACTGAAGAATGTATGTTTCTGTAATAAAAATAAAATGTGGAAGTTTTTTTCCCTTGGCTTAATTTCCCCAAATGCTTAGGTTTTTACATACCTTTATGGGAATGCACCTCATTCCTAAGTCAAGGCATAATTAAAGTTCATGAAATCAATTTTGCTTCAGTCTTTGACATTTGATAGGAGTGCTCTTCTCAGTACCTTTAACGTAACTAGAATTGCCTCTTTTTTCAGTTCATAAGGGGTTACTTTTATCAGTAGCATATTTAGATATGTTTGAAGATTACTTTTATTAGCCCATTTGCTCCTACTACAACTGGAACAAGGTTTGCTATTATAATGTCAAGGTGAGAATGCACCTATATGAAAAATTCAAACTACAGATGTTTGAATGTTTCAAATGGATGCATTCTCAATGTTCGAACAATTATATTAGCGAATGTACAATGCATTCGCTAATATAAATTCGAAGAACTGTACAGAGATCACGGTACAGTACGGTTAGGGAAATTCATCCCTTTCCTCACTGTAGTGCAATCTCGGAGTTGGATTAGCAGGGGGTGCAGGGGGGCTTGCCCCCCTACAAAAACATGATGTCAGGCATAGGAGTTTACTGTACATGAGCTCCTATATGGACATAAACTGCTGTCTTCGAAAACAATGTCGAATCTGCTGAATTCAATCAGCGGATTCCACATTGTGACTTTTTTTTTGACTTTCGAATTTTCACTTTGATATGTCAAATGCAAATTATTTTTGCATTCAACATATTGATAGTAAACCCTGGAACTATCTGTGAATCTGTATTCCACATTGCTGTAGTTTCTGCCTGCAAGCCGTGATATTTTACAAATTTAAGTTTTTCAAATTGCAACATACTGTAGCCACTGGGTGTAGCAATCTCAATGATCAAACCTATTTCTATCTTTTCCTTTTGAACTACACTGGCCTGTCTACTTCTACCTTCTTGGCTGCTGTTATGGGGTGAGCCCACATAATCATTACTTCATCATTTTCAAAACTCCTTTGCAGTTCATGTTTCCAATGCCTCTCAGTTGCCTCTACATTGCAATGTTTACAAAAGCTCTAGTGTAACAACCTTACCACACTGTTATGCTTTTCAGTATACATGTTGTTGTTGTCTTTCAGCTTTTCCCGGTTAGGGGTCACCACAGCAGAACTCCAGTCTGCTAATGATTGGCAGTAGATTTTCACGAATGCCAAGGTGCCAGCTCGACATTCGACCTTCAACGAAGGCACTCCCATTTACTGATGTCTTTCGAACTCCCACCCAACCGCGAGGAGGACATGCAGATTCCACACAGAAGGCACTCCCTGCACTCCAGCGAGAATTGAATGGGAGAACCTCTTGCTGTGAGGCAACAATGCTACCGCTGCACCACCGCGGAAGTCTTTGCAGTATCCATACCTTCAGCAATTAGTGTATTGCAACTTACGGCAAGATATGTAACTGTTTCGAGTTCTGCACTGCAAAACCTGCATTTGTCTGTATCTGCTACCTTTTCCCTGAATTATGTGAACCACATAGTATATAATCCACTGTCTTGGGCTGCCAATATTAACCTTTCATCCTTTGGTTTAGACTCACCTTGCCTGCGCCATTCGCACAACTTGTCAATGTATGGCTGTTCCAGCAGATCTCTATACTGCTTGTGATAATTGTGATCTTTCCGTTTATCTTTTCTTTTCTGATCCCATTCTTTTTCATTCGTTCTTTTTCTTTTTTCCACTTTTTGCTGCCACCTGTTTTTTTATCCATATTTGCTTGGATATCCATGCCTGCTTTTTTCCTGAAGACTTCTGCTAACCAAAGAGGTCATCTTAGACTTATTTTGTTCATGTTTTAGAACATTCAAAATGTTTGGATCTGATAATGTCAATAAATATGCATGCAATGCCACAATCACTGATCTATATGTATAGTCAGTTTCAAGGCGGACCATGCCTCCCTTCAGAATGAGGCATATGCAGTGGATATAAAAGGTGTACACACCCCTGTTAAAATGCCAGGTTTTTGTGATATAAAAAAATGAGACCACAATAAATCATTTCAAAACTTTTCCCACCTTTAATGTGACCTATAACCTGTACAATTCAATTGAAAAACAAATCTGTTAGGGGATAAAATATAAAAACAGCTGTACCAACTCAAAGAAGGGAGGAATCTCACAAAAGAAATGACTCATTGCCAGCATGCACTTTATGACACCAGCAAGATTTCCTATAGAGAATAGGGTTAGACATGTTCTGCCTTTCAATGTTTTTTTTTCTTGTGGATAAATGAAGATTGAGGAATTTTGCCTTGACCATATGCAGCGCTGTCATCAAGACGTTAACACAGTCCATGATTCTGTAGTACTTGAGTGAGCAGTTCAGTTTGGGCCTGCATTGTGTCCCTGTAAAGGTACAGCTCTTTGACATTTCAATCTGCATGCCTGTAGACCCCCAGGCATCAGTGCAGACTGCCATTCACTTCCTCAGGAGAGTCCTTTATCTAAGACTACTCAGAAAAGTTATTGCTCTTCCATTGTTCTTGAACTAATGCAATCCCTGTTTGAAGCTACTGACATATCCCCCTTAGATACCTAATCCAGAAAACTGCTTTATTACTGGCTGTCATCTCAGCTATGGTGATTTCAGAAAGACAGGCACTCATGAAAGAAAATGATTAACCTTCCATAAGGGCAGGATCAGTCTTAAAACCAACCTCACCTTTTTTTTTTACATCTTTGATAAAACTGTTTTGGACAATGACATAAGTACACATATATTAATAGAAGAGAAAACCGTAACATTTGTCATGCAAAATCCACAAGTTTTGTTTTTAACAATTATCATTCATTCCAATATTACATAAATTTATCAGTTTCTGCCTTCCCTTGAACATTACTTCTCCTCCTGAACATTATTTTGCATGTACTGTAATTACAAATTCCACTTATATGTAATTTTCTCCATCCTCTTTCAAAAGATTCCACCTCTAGTTCTTGTATCTCCTTTATAATATCCAGTACAGCAATTATTGTGGGTTTAGATTTTGATCTCCATTTTGCAGTAGTTTTTTTTTTTTTTTGGCAGCCACAAGCATTAAACTTAGAAAGGCCTTATAATATCAAGGCAATTACTTTCTATGCCTCTGCTCAAAACAATAATTTCCTTAGTTACAGTAATTTGCTCCTCCAACATTTCTAACAAAGTACTCTGTAGGGAATTTTTAAAATCTGCCAACTTGTCACACCCAAAAGTTATGATGTTCATCATTTGATCACTGCTGCAGTACCCCTAGATGTATGGGTTATATCCTGCAGAGGATGAAACAGTCTGCCAGCTTCCAGAGCATAAAGGCACCTTCCACCCACCCAAACCATTGTCAGCTTAAGCACAGCTGAATAAAATCAGGTTGCTAAGCCCTTCAGAGTTTTCCTGCCATCAAATATTTCTCCTCTTGTGGGTTTTCAAGGATCAATGATCAGCTAATGGTTCTCAATTGGTAAGTTGCCTTCAGGGAAAAATGGCCTGGATGGAGAGATTAAATCAGCACAAAAAAAATGAAAAGTAGGTTTTGTTTTGAAAAGAAATCTTCCTCAAATCTTGGTAGGTACCTTCACGTGTTAGACCCATTGTTTGCTAGATCCCACCAAGGTGAAATTGACATGTATAGACTGGCGTACGTATCATGGAAAAAAATTAAGAAAAAAAAGGAAGAGCTGGGTGCAATCATCCCAGGATAAAAATGTGCCCAGCCCTGGCAAAGGCATTAGGGCCTGGGCTGGTCAAAAGATAAGTGCATAGTCCTCCAAGGATGATAGAGATCTTGTCATAGTTTTAGTCCCTAATCCAACAGATCTAACGGGTTCCACTGATGCAGTAAAAAACAATAGTCCACAAAAAAAAGCTAAAAATGTGCCCCACCCTGGCAAAAGCACTAAGGAAAGGGCTGGTAGAAAGACTAGTGCAAAGTCCTTCAAGGATGATAGAGATCTTATCATAGTGTTAGGCCCTGAAACAACAGATCTAAGAGGTCCCACTGTGGCAATAAAAAAACAACAGTCCATAAAAAGTTAAAAAAGTGTCCAACACTGGCAAATGCATTAGGGGCTGGGCTGATCAAAATATGAATGCATAGTCCTCCAAGGATGATAGAGATGTCGTTATGATGTTAGGCCTTGATGATCTAAGAGGCCTGTGGTAGAAAGACTATTGCAAAGTCCTTCAAGAATAAAAGAGATCTTGTAGTAGTGTTAGGCCCTGATCCAACAGATGATCTAAGAGGCTCTACTATGGCAATAAAAAAAAAAAAAATAGACCACAAAAAGTTAAATAAGTGCCTACCCCTGGCAATGGCACTAGGGACATGGCTGGCAGAAAGGCTAGTGCAAAGTCCTCCAAGGATGATAGAGATCTTGTCATAGTGTTAAGCCCTGATCATACAGTTGATCTAAGAGGCCCAACTGTGGCAATATAAAACAATAGTCCACAAAAAGCTAAAGAAATTGGTTAGCCAGGCAAGAAGCCTGGAAATGGAGACATGGGCACTTAAAGACAAAAAAAGAAATTATGTTTTTTTATGCTACTAACTCAGAGTTCCCAAAAAAGTGGTTTTAAATGCAAGAGCAAGAAAAAATTACAGCAGAGAAAAATCTTTGTAATAGAAAAAATGGCAAATATTACAGATACCAATTTAAGGTCTTTAATTGAATGAATAAAAACAAAACAGTATGTAGATAAAACATTAAGTGCTTTGGAAAAGGAGGCCAAAGATGAAGTTTTAAGAGAGAAAGAAAACAGTCCACAGGCATTTGGAACATTAAAGAGAGGACTTGACTTAAGAGAATAAGCGAGACCTAATATGGTGCAGTTTATGTGCAGAAAAGAAATCAATGTTGATTAATAGTCATAAAGCAAAGTCAAAAATATTTGAAAGCATATATTGGCAAAGGCAGCCAGACATGGCAAATGTTATAAAAAAGAAAATAGTAGCACAGAAGTTTAATGTACTGACAACTAAGTAGTTTGATACAGAAATGGAGGAAAGTGAAAATGAAGTGTTCATAGGTTCATAGGTTAGTACTAGGCTGTCGGCCCTAGGGCATATACAAGCCTAGCCATAACAATTCCCTGGCTATTTCTTCCTACACTATTTACTTCCCTAGACCCCTGTCTAGCAGTGCGACTAACATGATCCCCGTGGTGAATTTCCTTTCTCCCATCCAATCGTCAAGGTTCCTTTTGAAGAGGGCCAAAGAGGCGCTCTGCTTGACATGTATGGGCAGTCTCTTCCAGAGTCTGGGGAGTCTCTGGGTTAGGAACCTATCCCTCCAGCATGTTTTGTTATTGTGATGACAAGGTTTAGATCCCTGGAGTGTGTGGCTCTGAGGGATTGTGATTTCTTTGTGTAGCATGTCCAACAGCTCTGGGTTTGACATGGCCTAGTATGTTAAGCAGAGATTGCCTCTGAGTAGATGATATGTGACAGAGTATAGCTGGAGTTTTTTAAGCCAGTCAGCGTAGGGCATCTGCTTTAGGCCTGTGATTCTTTTAGTGAGGTATTTCTGTGGCCTTTCCAGTTGTTGCAGATGTCTTGAGAGGTACATACCAAACAGGGGTGTTGTATTCTATAATGGGTCTAATGAGGGATGAGTACAGTGGGAAAATTACCTCCTTTTTTCTGGATGAAAAGCCCTTAGTGATGAGGTGTGCCACATAGAAGAATTTCCTAACTGTTGTGGTGATGTGGTTATTGAAGGTGAGACCACTGTCCACCTGTGTCCCTAAGTCTCATCACACTTTCGGTGTTTAGTGTACTGCCACCTATATGGTAATTCATGGATACATGTTTTTTTTCCCAAAGGGGATAACTATACATTTCTTGACATTGAGCTTGAGCCCATGGCTCTGGCACCAAGCATCTGTTTCTGTAAGGCCCTTTTGTAGAGTATCCACATCATTTGGGGATTCAATAATGGCTCCCAGTTTGCAGTCATCTGCGAACTTTGTTAGCCAGAGTCCCTTAGTGTTGGTCTGTACTTCAGAGAAGTAGGTGACAAACAAGACTGCTCCCAGGACTGAACCCTGAGGTACTCCATTGTCACTTGTCTGGAGCTGGATTTGAAGTTGGATACTTTTACAGTGTGGGTTCTGTCAGTAAGCCAGTTGGCAACCCATCCAGTGATGTAGGGATTAATGCCTAGGTATGTAAGTCTATCTATGATTCCAGAGTGGGGGATGGTGTCAAAGGTCTTGGCGAGGTCCAGATAGGCTGTGTGGACTGCCTTACCCTCGTCCACGGCTTTGGAGACTGATTCGAAGAAGACAATTAGGTTCAGGAGACAAGATTGACCCTTCATGAACCCAAACTGGATGGGGTCCAGTGTTTGAAGGTTGCCAATGTCTTTGTTTATAAGTTCCATGATAATACGTTCCATGGCCTTGCAGATCAGGCTCATCAGACTGATGGGGCGGTACTTCCCGGGATCCAAGGTGAATCCCCCCTTGTGGGGTGGGATAACTGTAGTTGTGCGCCACTCAGTGGGTACGAAGCCTGAGGTGAGGCTATGATTAAACATGACACATAGCTGAGGTGCCAGTTCATTTTGTAGTTCATGTAGTACACAGCACGGGATGTCATCTGGTCCCATGGATGCTGTATTCTTAGCTTTGGAGAGTGCATTTTTTACCTGTGTGGCTGTTATTACTGGTATTTGGCAAACTTCCAGTACTGAGATGGGCTGTTTAGGGAGTGAGAAGGTGGGTGAATTTGGCACTGAATTGATCTGCCAGGATATTAGCAATATCCTTGGGATCAGTATATT
Organism: Protopterus annectens; assembly: GCF_019279795.1. Classification (NCBI taxonomy): domain Eukaryota; kingdom Metazoa; phylum Chordata; order Ceratodontiformes; family Protopteridae; genus Protopterus; species Protopterus annectens. Next base: position 1,376,932,343 of record NC_056739.1, read on the forward strand.
TAATGCCATTCTGTTGTAGCTCAGAGCAGATCTGAGCATTGCCATTTAGATTCTTGACATAGTTATAGAATGTCTTGTGGTTGTTTTTGGAATCTTTGGCAATTTTATTTTCGTAACTAGATTTGGAGGATTTTATGAGGTATCTCAGCTTCTTACTGAGGCAGGTAAGGGAGCTTTTTGCATCCTGGGATTTTCCTCTTTTCTGCAACAGTTTCTTCCTTTTGTTGTAAAGTTTGTTTATGGCAGGGGACCACCAGATTGGCTTCCTTTTTTTTGGAGGAGAGCATCTTGGTTCTATTTGGGATAGCATGATTCATGCATGAGTGGATGTGCTCGTACAGTGCCTTAGTGTAGGATTCAGCAGTCAAACTTTCAGTTCCCATCTGCATGGGTGTCATGAAGTTGGTCACTTCTGACTTGAGTAGCATGGTTGGCTTTGGTGAAGTTTTTTATGGAAGTTTCCTTACTGGGGGGTGGGGGTGGGATGTGGATGTTAAGGGTGATTAGCTTATGGTAAGACCTGACCAATGAGGGGGTAACCATAGGTGTGGAGCATCGATTTCCCATGTTGGTAATGACCAGGTCAGAGCCATGGGCTCAAGCTCAATGTCAAGAAATGTATAGTTATCCCCTTTGGGAAAAAAAACATGTATCCATGAATTACCATATAGGTGGCAGTACACTAAACACCGAAAGTGTGATGAGACTTAGGGACACAGGTGGACAGTGGTCTCACCTTCAATAACCACATCACCACAACAGTTAGGAAATTCTTCTATGTGGCACACCTCATCACTAAGGGCTTTTCATCCAGAAAAAAGGAGGTAATTTTCCCACTGTACTCATCCCTCATTAGACCCATTATAGAATACAACGCCCTGTTTGGTATGTACCTCTCAAGACATCTGCAACAACTGGAAAGGCCACAGAAATACCTCACTAAAAGAATCACAGGCCTAAAGCAGATGCCCTACGCTGACTGGCTTAAAAAACTCCAGCTATACTCTGTCACATATCATCTACTCAGAGGCAATCTCTGCTTAACATACTAGGCCATGTCAAACCCAGAGCTGTTGGACATGCTACACAAAGAAATCACAATCCCTCAGAGCCACACACTCCAGGGATCTAAACCTTGTCATCACAATAACAAAACATGCTGGAGGGATAGGTTCCTAACCCAGAGACTCCCCAGACTCTGGAAGAGACTGCCCATACATGTCAAGCAGAGCGCCTCTTTGGCCCTCTTCAAAAGGAACCTTGACGATTGGATGGGAGAAAGGAAATTCACCACGGGGATCATGTTAGTCGCACTGCTAGACAGGGGTCTAGGGAAGTAAATAGTGTAGGAAGAAATAGCCAGGGAATTGTTATGGCTAGGCTTGTATATGCCCTAGGGCCGACAGCCTAGTACTAACCTATGAACCTATGAACACTTCATTTTCACTTTCCTCCATTTCTGTATCAAACTACTTAGTTGTCAGTACATTAAACTTCTGTGCTACTATTTTCTTTTTTATAACATTTGCCATGTCTGGCTGCCTTTGCCAATATATGCTTTCAAATATTTTTGACTTTGCTTTATGACTATTAATCAACATTGATTTCTTTTCTGCACATAAACTGCACCATATTAGGTCTCGCTTATTCTCTTAAGTCAAGTCCTCTCTCTTTAATGTTCCAAATGCCTGTGGACTGTTTTCTTTCTCTCTTAAAACTTCATCTTTGGCCTCCTTTTCCAAAGCACTTAATGTTTTATCTACATACTGTTTTGTTTTTATTCATTCAATTAAAGACCTTAAATTGGTATCTGTAATATTTGCCATTTTTTCTATTACAAAGATTTTTCTCTGCTGTAATTTTTTCTTGCTCTTGCATTTAAAACCACTTTTTTGGGAACTCTGAGTTAGTAGCATAAAAAAACATAATTTCTTTTTTTGTCTTTAAGTGCCCATGTCTCCATTTCCAGGCTTCTTGCCTGGCTAACCAATTTCTTTAGCTTTTTGTGGACTATTGTTTTATATTGCCACAGTTGGGCCTCTTAGATCAACTGTATGATCAGGGCTTAACACTATGACAAGATCTCTATCATCCTTGGAGGACTTTGCACTAGCCTTTCTGCCAGCCATGTCCCTAGTGCCATTGCCAGGGGTAGGCACTTATTTAACTTTTTGTGGTCTATTTTTTTTTTTTTTATTGCCATAGTAGAGCCTCTTAGATCATCTGTTGGATCAGGGCCTAACACTACTACAAGATCTCTTTTATTCTTGAAGGACTTTGCAATAGTCTTTCTACCACAGGCCTCTTAGATCATCAAGGCCTAACATCATAACGACATCTCTATCATCCTTGGAGGACTATGCATTCATATTTTGATCAGCCCAGCCCCTAATGCATTTGCCAGTGTTGGACACTTTTTTAACTTTTTATGGACTGTTGTTTTTTTATTGCCACAGTGGGACCTCTTAGATCTGTTGTTTCAGGGCCTAACACTATGATAAGATCTCTATCATCCTTGAAGGACTTTGCACTAGTCTTTCTACCAGCCCTTTCCTTAGTGCTTTTGCCAGGGTGGGGCACATTTTTAGCTTTTTTTTGTGGACTATTGTTTTTTACTGCATCAGTGGAACCCGTTAGATCTGTTGGATTAGGGACTAAAACTATGACAAGATCTCTATCATCCTTGGAGGACTATGCACTTATCTTTTGACCAGCCCAGGCCCTAATGCCTTTGCCAGGGCTGGGCACATTTTTATCCTGGGATGATTGCACCCAGCTCTTCCTTTTTTTTCTTAATTTTTTCCATGATACGTACGCCAGTCTATACATGTCAATTTCACCTTGGTGGGATCTAGCAAACAATGGGTCTAACACGTGAAGGTACCTACCAAGATTTGTGGAAGATTTCTTTTCAAAACAAAACCTACTTTTCATTTTTTTTTGTGCTGATTTAATCTCTCCATCCAGGCCATTTTTCCCTGAAGGCAACTTACCAATTGAGAACCATTAGCTGATCATTGATCCTTGAAAACCCACAAGAGGAGAAATATTTGATGGCAGGAAAACTCTGAAGGGCTTAGCAACCTGATTTTATTCAGCTGTGCTTAAGCTGACAATGGTTTGGGTGGGTGGAAGGTGCCTTTATGCTCTGGCAGCTGGCAGACTGTTTCATCCTCTGCAGGATATAACCCATACATCTAGGGGTACTGCAGCAGTGATCAAATGATGAACATCATAACTTTTGGGTGTGACAAGTTGGCAGATTTTAAAAATTCCCTACAGAGTACTTTGTTAGAAATGTTGGAGGAGCAAATTACTGTAACTAAGGAAATTATTGTTTTGAGCAGAGGCATAGAAAGTAATTGCCTTGATATTATAAGGCCTTTCTAAGTTTAATGCTTGTGGCTGCCAAAAAAAAAAAAAAACTACTGCAAAATGGAGATCAAAATCTAAACCCACAATAATTGCTGTACTGGATATTATAAAGGAGATACAAGAACTAGAGGTGGAATCTTTTGAAAGAGGATGGAGAAAATTACATATAAGTGGAATTTGTAATTACAGTACATGCAAAATAATGTTCAGGAGGAGAAGTAATGTTCAAGGGAAGGCAGAAACTGATAAATTTATGTAATATTGGAATGAATGATAATTGTTAAAAACAAAACTTGTGGATTTTGCATGACAAATGTTACGGTTTTCTCTTCTATTAATATATGTGTACTTATGTCATTGTCCAAAACAGTTTTATCAAAGATGTAAAAAAAAAAAAAAGGTGAGGTTGGTTTTAAGACTGATCCTGCCCTTATGGAAGGTTAATCATTTTCTTTCATGAGTGCCTGTCTTTCTGAAATCACCATAGCTGAGATGACAGCCAGTAATAAAGCAGTTTTCTGGATTAGGTATCTAAGGGGGATATGTCAGTAGCTTCAAACAGGGATTGCATTAGTTCAAGAACAATGGAAGAGCAATAACTTTTCTGAGTAGTCTTAGATAAAGGACTCTCCTGAGGAAGTGAATGGCAGTCTGCACTGATGCCTGGGGGTCTACAGGCATGCAGATTGAAATGTCAAAGAGCTGTACCTTTACAGGGACACAATGCAGGCCCAAACTGAACTGCTCACTCAAGTACTACAGAATCATGGACTGTGTTAACGTCTTGATGACAGCGCTGCATATGGTCAAGGCAAAATTCCTCAATCTTCATTTATCCACAAGAAAAAAAAACATTGAAAGGCAGAACATGTCTAACCCTATTCTCTATAGGAAATCTTGCTGGTGTCATAAAGTGCATGCTGGCAATGAGTCATTTCTTTTGTGAGATTTCTCCCTTCTTTGAGTTGGTACAGCTGTGGAGTTGCTATATATATATATATATATATATATATATATATATAGATCAATATAACTGCGGTGGTGGTGCTGCGGTAGCGTTGTCGCCTTACAGTAAGACGTTGTCCTGTTCGATTCTCAGCTAGAGTGTCTTCTGTGTGGAGATATGCATGAATGGGCGTACCTTTGTTGAAGGTTGTGCGTCAGGGCCGGCAACTCGGCACATAAAAATCTACTGCCAATCATAAGTGGACCGGAGTTCCGTTGTGGCGACCTCTAACCAGGAAAAGCCGAAAGACACAACAATATATATATATAATTTTTCACCCTTCTATGTTTTGGGCATTATTTTTCAGTATTTTGGATAATTGGCTTTCTGGAATTCAGTGATTCATAGGAGAAGTGGTCTTGATGATTCCTAAGTCACCAGTAGGAACATCTCTTCTCTTTGGCTGAAAACCTCTTTCGTGTAACTAAATGGGATTTCCCTTGTGGTAGGTTTTCCAGCCTCCTCATGTATTTTTCAGCACATCCTCAGTCAGCTGGTGCCTGTAAGACAAGATAATTATTATATCCAAGTGGTGAGCTGTAGTGCCTCTTGGTTAGGGTGTGTTAGGATCCCTGTGTTCCAGGTTAGGAAGTCCAATTGCAGTATACATGGTTTCACCCAGAAAATCTGAAAGAGTAGGAAGAACCAATGCTATCTCAGCCAACATGGGACTAGTAAGAGCATGCTTGCCCACTTTTCTCTTACTTTCTGGACCACTCCAGGGGAAAGGGTGATCAGAAGGATGTAGAAAGAGATCTGTCCATTTGAAAGAGAAGGGCATCAACTGACTTAAGAAGGGCTTCCTGGGTTGCTTGTTGCACAGAAAAGCAAACAGGTTATGCTTCTGGGATACTCTACCTGTGAACAATCTGAAGACATCCCTGCACAATATCCATCTGTGGGGAATATGCAGCTGATCTGCTTAGTTGGTTCATAGGTTTTTACTAAGCTTATGGCCAAAGGAAACAATGAAGAAGCTCAGTCACATCACCCAATGCTGTGAGAAACCCCCCATTAAGTAGACTTTCTCCACATTTTCCCTGTGAAAATTTATCACCCATCTAGTCTTCCAGACTAGTTTTAAAGGAAGCTAGGGAAGAAATGGAGTACACATTGTGTTAGATAGTGTCACACCATTTGATGGTTGATGTGATAGTACAGGTTTAGGTCTCTAGAATGGGTGTTTGTTTTATCACTGGTTATATTTACATGAAGGAGTCCAAAGAGTGCTGGGTACATCCCAGCTTAATAAACATCTGACTATTCCATTTAGTGCCTTCTCTCCAGAACACATGGTAAGGATCCTTGAGTTGAGATATTTGGCCAAGGTAAGACAGGAGTGTGCAGCCTAGGATGGGCACCAATCACTACTCCATTCTCCAGAAGTTGAACAGGACTATGAGAATGGGGGGTGGGGAGGCAAAGAAATCTGAGTAGACCCAGGGATGTAAAAACTGAGAGAAAGGTAGGAAAAAGGCAAATAGGATATAAATAGGATATAAACAGGATGTAAGCCCAATAGGATGTAATGACACTTAGGGGAAATAGTGGTAGTAATGGGTGGGAAATAGTACTGCAACAATAATAGTATTCAAATATAGCATAACTGTGTAAGAATTTACCATAACAGTAGATGTTTGAAGAGAATGGGTACAAGTTTTATTGCATTCTGATGGAGGCTGGAAATTAATGCAAAGACCAGATGTTGCTGGTTTGAAAGGACCTGAAGAATTCCAGAAGTAGTTGGGGAAATTTCAGTGAAGCCTGTACCAATTTTGATGATGTTCTAAGACCTTAGAAGGTAAAGGGAACATTTGCTCACAAGGATGGCAAGGAAGGCCAAGGTGGGGAAAGGGGGGAGTAAGATAGCCAGAAATTAAAACCTTTGTCAGGGACGGATCCTTTGGACCCCTTGAAATCATACTTAGCCTTGTCTTGCCATTTTTCGTGGATGTTTTTTACCCATCTGCTAAAAAGAATTTTGGCTTTTGTGAGAGAGGGGGCCATGTTTAGAAGGACAGTCTTTGAAACTCTGGAATAGGGAAGAGAAAAAGTTACTTGAACACTTGCATGAATTTTCCCGTCTAAATTCTGAAAAATTTCAGCTGAAGGAAATCTAAACAAGTTATTATTATTTAAGAGTTTAGCTTTGACACCATCTCATAAAAACTGAAGTTGAAGCCAGGAAAACCATTCCACTACTGCTCCAAAAGCAGCTGCTCTGGAATAGGTATCAGCAGCATCATATCCACATTTGTGGAATGATGTGCTAGCTGAGTAGCAGAAAGAACCATATTTTGCATGGATTTTGTATTAGTGCCAGGTAGGGTAGGAATTCGTATAGACATATCATCAAAAACAGTAAGCATCTAATTATGTGAGTCAGGCAGTTAATGGCATGGAAAACCAAGGTGTCATATGTATGCATGTATATACCTTCTTTCCATACTTATCAATGGCTCTGCTATTCTTACCATTTGGTAATGCAGCGGGAGAAGTTTGTATACTTTGTCAGATTCAAAACTTTGTGCTCTTGACTTATAGAGTCAAGTGTCTGAGGCTCAAACTTGGCAATAAGTCCCACTCTTTTTTGGCACTAAAAAGAATCTTTAATAACTTTCAAACCCTTGCTGGTCTGAATGACTTGATTGTCTATCAGCTTTTTGTCTCCATAGCCTTCCTTTGACTTTGGAACACTGGAAATTTTGTTTTATTTTTTTGGATGGAGTGGATAAAGAAAGGGAATGTAATAGCCTCTGGTAATAATTATCTGCATCCAGATATCTTTGGGAATGGACATCCAGGCTTCTAGGTGCAGACACAAGCACCCCCCAACTGCCTTGAGAATGCAACAGTTGGGCAATCATTCAGGAGTGCTGATAAGGCCTCTCAGAGAAGGAACCCTTGAAGCCTTGATTTGGCAGGTTCCCTTGGGATTTCCGGGACTGCAGCTTTTTTACTCCCTTTCTGGTTTCTGGAGAATGTCCTCTGGTAGGGCAGAAAATGCATTCCAACAGCAGAGTTTTCTCATCCTTTTTGCTTCTAGAGTGTGTGTCTTTAACACTGGGGCTGAACAAAGTCAAGCCACCAAAGGGAGTATTTACAAAGGATGCATTAAAAGGCTCCGCGAAGTAACTCATGCACATCCAGACATACCTCTTTACAGTGATGTTTGTACCTACAGATCTTGAAACACTCACCATAGCGTTGGATATGAGACACATGGAGGCATTCAAAAGGGACTGAAGGGTAACTGACTGTAAATCCATGGTCTTCCTGTCTTCCACGGACATGGACACAGAGATAGAATTGGAGAGCTCCTTTGTCAAGTCTCTATGAAACCTAGTCATGTGTGCCAAATAATTCAGTGACCATAACATGGAGGTAGATGAAGCATAAATTCACTTCCAAAATCTATCCAGGGCCAAGACTCTCTGCTAGGGGAATGGACAGATGAGCTGTCTTCAGCAAGCTCTTTCCTGGTGGCTGCCACTACTACCATGGCATCCACTTGTGGGTCCTTGCTCCAGTAAGAGCAGTCTTTAGGAGCAACAAGGTACTTATCTAGTTTTCTGGGAATTGATTTTGTGATGTCTGGTTCCTTCCATGCCTGGTGAGAGATTAAATCCATCATCTGATCCACTGGAGGAACCCCTTAGGAAGTAGCTAAGCTGGAACAAAAAGCCTCAAGAAATAATATTCCTCCTGAGAAAGGTCTTCAGAAGACTAACCTCCTTTCTGTTTCAGAAGTTCAAGGATCTCCCCAAAAGAGATGTCCTCAAGTGGCGAGCTGTGGAGCTGGGGACCCTTCCCCTTCATCAAAACCAGTGTCTTCAGTCAGACTCCTGAGGGGAGTCAACTTGCCTCCTCTTACATGTGTGCTTCTGATGAGCCTCCACAGGGGGGATGCTCTGGAGAGGACACATAAGACTGAGGGGTGTCCTAAACAAGGACAGTCTCAAGGCTAGGATGAATCAGCTGTCTCAATGGAATAGAATGTGCAGGATCAGGAACCAAGGCTACCAGCTGTGGAGCAGGTGAAGCTGAGAGGGATAGAGATGTCCTGTCTCCAGAATTAGAGAGAGCTCTCTCAACTGCCTCAAAAGCAGAAGCTGAGGGGGAAACCAAAATCACCGCAGTAGGATCCAAAGCTGTCACACCCAGGTGACCAAGGGGACCAACCCAACTCTGCTCCAAGACTGATGCCAGGGCCAAGCTGTCGAACATCAAATCTCTGAGAGGAAGGGAAGGATATGACAACTTTGGAATTGAACCCTTTCCCCCCAGGCTTAGTATCAAAGCTTCAACTCTGAGATCCATCCAGCTCCAAAGATGTTGGAGCTGGTAGGAACAGAGAAAATGCCAGAGTCAAAGATGACCACAACTTCCGGTCCAGCTCAGTCAATACAGGTGGAAACCAAGGATCCAGAATCCCCAAAGCTGGAAATTAGATGGTAAGGGAAAGGGGCCAAAGCTCATGGGTCCAATGGGAGCTGGAACTGGAAGAACTCCTAGCTGAATTTGGGTCCGGAGGAATTTTCTCATTATTCTATCCACATCTGCTTCTGTCAAGCTTCTCGTAGATCTTAAGGAGGAAGACATGGAAGGCCATCTGGAGAACTTTTGCAAAGGCTTTTCTTGAACAAAGAGAGAATTCAGTCTTAGGGAGACTGGTCCTGGTGAAAACCTTGGGTCCAGTAGAGGAGGAGTTTTGGAACGTACTGAAGCCAGCTCCAAAAACATTATAGGATCTGAAGACTTAGGTTATTTGGTAGTCTGAGATGAAGACTGCAAGGAGAAAGAAGAACGGTCAGCAGATTGCTTCCTTGTTTGTTTGCCCTTTCCTTTGGACCTATCGGTTTTATCCCATCTGTGTTTTTCTGAGGATTTCTTCCAGATGGGGATGCTCCAGAAACAGAAGAATATCTTGAAGATTCTCCTGCAGTTAACAAACCTTTAAGGATCAACTTATTTTGTCATTCGATGATGATTTCATGGCCAAAGGCTGTACAAATCTAACAATCTTCTTTGAGATGTGCAGTGCCCAAGCAGTAGACACACTTAAGGTGTGCACCAGAATTTGTAAGTTTGTGACTACAAGCCACATATTTTTTTAAAACCAGCTGGTTTATATGACATTATCAGAGATTCACAGCAACCTAAAGAAGAAATAGTTCACAACTCTCTCAACAATGGTATTAGTCCAAAAACACTGTATAAATCCAGTGGTATATAAAACACAAAGAGATACCAACAATGGTAAAAAGATTACTATCAAACTGATAAAGGAGAACAGGTGCCAAAATCATGAGGAAGACTAGGACACAACACTGTTAATATGATAAGTATTTTTCTTGTAAGAGGAGGAAAAGAGAAATAAAAATTCTCAAAGATAGTAACAATAATAATTATAATAACCACATCAAAGAGGATATCAAAATTATCACCAAGAAAAAGACTTAGCCAAGGTGAGCCTGAACCAGAAATCACCTGCATACTCAATGAGCAGCAAATGAGATCTTAGGTAATGTGAGTGCTAGGAGGAGATTATGGGTAAGGGGGGAGCCTGAGCTACAGATCCTGAAGTCTGTAGAAGTGACTGAAGTCAGATCTGAGGTCAGATCCAAAACCCATCAATTCAGGAACAGAAAGAAAAGACAGCATCAGACCCCTACGATATAATCTGCAACCCCCATAGGTCTTGTGTGATGCATTCTCATTTTCTTATGCATTAAATTTCCCTTCCTACTATATTTAGGGTATGTGGGGTAGACAGGATTTTAGGGGAGGAGGTGATAGAAGATGTTTCATGTATTCATGGCTGCTCCCTGGGGGCTAAAGGGCCTTGGAGGCCTAGAGGCTTCCCTTCTGAACTCCCTGCCATTTTTCTTGCATTGACCCTTATTATCCCTTGGTTTGCTTACCTTTCCCCTTGGCTCTAATAGTAGGGACCAAACTTCGAAGTATAATTCTTCTCATACCTGTGCAGGGGAAATAAAACAGCTCTACGGTGAGTGCACAGTCTTCTCCTCTTCTTTTTTAATACTTTATCAGTGAGGATTTCAAAGAGCAGGTCCTTATCCATGAGTTGCATTAAGAAGCTGAATTTTTACATCCTCAGTTAACCATGTTTTCTGATCACTGCTCCCACATCTGATACAGTAGATGGTACATCCACAACATTATAATCACTGTTGGAGTATCTACCCATCTGACATGGAAGACGTCCAATAATTTTGCCCTAAAGCCATTTCAGACACCTTCCCATTCTTCTACTTCCTCTGGTCTAGGACAGAGTTTTATATATATATATATATATATATATATATATATATATATATATATATATATAAGCTAGAAACATATTACCTTTCAACTATAAGAAGGGGGCAAGACCCCCCTGCACCTCCCATGTGGGGGACTGTGCCCCCCACACCCCCTGCTACTTAACTATATCAACTCCGATATTGCACTTCACTACAGTAAGTGCAGGCTTGCCCCCCTGCTAATACTTGGAGAAGAGTAATATGGTTTGTCTTTTATTTGTTTCTGTATGTACTTCTGCTGGAATATAGTAAGTGTTGGTATCCTGTGTGTTTTCAGTATTATGAGATTCAGTATTTTGAGTTTCAGGATTTTGGGTTTTCAGGATTGCGTATGTGTGTGTGTGTGTGTGTGTGTGTGTGTGTGTGTATATATATATATATATGTGTGTGTGTGTGTGTTTGTCTAACAATTAATGTTTCTGAAGGACAGAGTAGCAGTTGTGTATACTTTCTTCCCAACCTAGTCCACATTCTGCTCTACTTATCAAATGAGAAATACATTAAAAGCAGGTTCAAGTTCTGACCCCCATCTTTGGATCCACAGACACTATCACTGAAACCACCACAGTATTTTTGAATAGAAAGCTTGTGGGACTGCTGGACTGTACAGCACCTATCGGGCTTCTTAAGGGCAGGAAACTGGGTACCTGGTTCCTTTGAGATTAAGAATTCATCATCTAGGATTTCCAAGACTGGAGGAGCTGTGAGATGTTTTGTGATATCTAGAATGAGTAAACCTGTACCTTTTCCTTTGTAGGTATAAAAGAGAACACAGTGTCTTCAGTATCTGTATCACACCTGGGGGGCGGGGGGATGGGGGCGGCGGTTTAGGAAGAGTAGTCCAGGACTTCCTCCTCACTCTCAGAAATCATCCCCATCTGTAAAAGGTCCACTCTTTTCTCTTTGTAAGACAGGGCTCCGTACAAAGAGATTATCTGAACTTGGCTATAGTCCCTACAAGACCTGAAGGAACCCTTGGGTCAGGGAGATCTATTCCTGAGTCCCCACAAGACCTGAAGGAACCCTTGGGTCAGGGAGATCTATTCCTGAGAAATAACCTAGTGGGGGTAGAAAGAATCTGCTCTTTGCCCGTGGTCCAGGCAACTGCAGAGAGCTGAGGTGGATACCCACTATAAGTGTTGCTGACTCCTCTTTAGGGGGCCTGCTGCAGTGGAGACTAATGTCATAGGATTCTCAGGGCCCCCAAGTACTAACCCTTAAGGGTCTACATCTAAAGTCAAGGACAAATTGGAAGAAACCATGGACATACAAGTAGGGTCACTTACAATTTAAATAATTTTGCACGGAATGTTCTCCTCTTATAAGAATGTTTGGTATAAATGCCAAAATGTCCATCCAACTTAAAATATCATTCTCTCTCTTGACCTAAAATAATGACACAAACTATGGATGTCTTTATATGGGAACAATCTACCACAAGAGCACTTTCTTTCTTTCTTTATTAGGTGAGGATAAAATACAACTCAACAGACCTTTTACAGAGGCTAATTAATGCCACCCTCCAAACAGGCTTTGGGCCAGATGAATGACAGCAACTGTCATCCCCTTGCACAATAGTGGGGCATCAATGAACCTGGGAAATTATAGAAACTGAGGTCACACCAGATTCATCTGTAAGGCTATGGGAAGTATCAATATGGAATTAATGAATAAGAATATAGGTAACCTTCAAACTCTCGACAAAGCCAGTTTGAATTTGTTAAGGTCAGATCCTAAATGACAAAAAAAAACAAAAATACCCAATGGATATTCAACTAGTAAAACAAAAAGTAGACCACAACCACCAGAGTAATTCCGAAACCTTTAATATATATATATATATATATATATATATATATATATATATATATATATATATATATATATATATATATATTTATATATTTACAATTACAGCAAATAATGTAATAATATAGGTTTTATATTTTTAGTTTATAATTCTACTTGTGGGTTGGGGATTTGTTTTTGTACATGTTTTATGCATTGAGTAATTATTTCACGTTAAGATGAATGTGTTTAAGATTTTTCAATTGTATGATTGACCAATTAATGTGTATATAATAATGGCTTGTTGAGCAGCTACCATTCACTCTGATGATGCCATTCAATCGATGGTGAAAGGGCTTAGTGTGTGGAGCAGCATTAAAGGCTTCGGAATTACTCTGGTGGTCGTGGTCTACTTTTTGTTTTAAGGTCAGATCCTGCCTACTTAACCTGGTTGACATTTTTGAGAAGGTTATTGAAGCAATGAATGAGGACAAATCAGTCCACACTGCATATCTAGGACCTTGATGATGCATTCAACACCATCCCATACTCAGGTAGATAAACTAGCTCAGCTAAATGTTAATCCCAATGTAACTCATTGGATTGCAAATTGGCTCACAAATACAATACTGGAAATTAGGGTGGGCTGCTCTACTTCCTCCAAAAGGTCTGTCACTAGTGGTGTATCTCAAGGTTTAGTCCTCAGCCCACTCCTATTTGGCATTTACTTCTTGGAGGTGAACTGAAGTGAGCTGAAATACCAGATGACTAGAAGCTTCAGAGCTTCCAAAAAACATAAATTTCCTGTTTTCTTTGCTTATTTATACTATTTTCTGCACATTTTTATTGCCTGCCATCTACTTTTGTACTATATTTGTTTACTGTGGACTAAACTACACTGTTATTCTGCAATTGCCTGCTATACTGGGCCTGTAAAATCAAATGTTATTGCTGTTTTCACTGTTTAGCAAACTGTTTTGTTGTTTGCACTGTTTTAAGTATTTACTGGTATATTTTCACAGTTTTAAAGCTATCTGTTCTGCCTGCTCTGTTTTTTTCACCAAGCAGTACTTCATTAACTGATCTGTTAACTGTTTGAATCATTCTTTGGAGCCTCCTGGCTGATTTTCTGCTGTTTTAAATGTTTTTTTTCCCAGTGTCTCGCTGCTATTTTTCTGCTGTGTTAAATATACTCTTTTGTTTCCCACTGAAATAGGGTAGCTAGTAGCTCTAGCATAGTCCAGATACAGGCTTGCTGCTTCTGGAACTGTTTGTAGTGGTTTGTTTATTCTGAGCACATTTTCCAGGCCATTTTGGATTGGAAGGGGCCTATCTCCACTTTTGTGAGAGAATTGTCTTTGTTTAGCAGCTGACTGGTAAAGGGTAGCCAGTCTAGAGCTTGGAATAAGCATCCTCATTGGTCCCTTTGAATTTTGTTAGAGTTTTTTTCAGGTTTTAGCTTCTGGTATTTAGGCCCTGCATCACAGCACCTCGTACTGCTGTGCAATTGTGCACTAAAGCTAGACAGTTAAATTCTGCAAATTTTCCCTTAAAACCCAAACAGAAATATCCATTCGCTGAGCTCCTCCATGATTGTTTGTGAAAAGATACCCCTAGTGACAACAGTCTTTATAGAACATTGGACTACCCTTGTTTCTCCTGCCAACCTTGTTGACTTGGGTCTCTTGAGGCAGTGCAGCAATTGCCTCATGTACACAGATAACCCTCTACTAATAACACATTCTAGTACAGAGTGCAAGAGATGTATTTACACCAAGAATCTAGAATCCATGCTCTCTCTAACTTAAAACAGTAACACGGAGAAGGTCGTCAACTCACCCACCACTACATATTCATATATTACCAATACCCATACATGGATCTACTTTCAAAGGTCAAAATCCCACAATCCTGAACTACAAAATCTCGAGACCAGAATGTCAAACACTCAATTAACTGAAACTCCAAAATATCGACATCATAAATGTTGAAAAAAAACAAAACAAGACCTACCTCCCTGCCATCCACTAATAAAAACTATACCCTGCTATTAAAATATACCAACTCCGAGATTGCACTACATCAACAAAACAGTAAATATACCAGTATGAGCTGTACAGGTACATATCAACAATGTAGCTGTTAAATACTAAAAATGAAAATTACCTCTGCCCATAACAATTCTCTCAAGCTTTCAGTTAAAAAAAAATACACTTTCCTTAACACAATCCAATATAAACATTACACTTACCCTTCAACATTAAAAAGCAGTATTTTCTTTTCAAACTTTACAAAAACTCCACACCAACTTCATGTCCACCATACCTTTTTCCAAAGATTACACCACCTTAAAGTGATACTGTACCATAAATAACTGCAGTTCAGGATTCTAATATATGATAGTATGCTCTTTCAGTAAAACAAACTTTTGAAATACCGGTCTCAAGATTTTAAACTTCAGGATTCTGGGAATTCGACATTTGAAAGTAGACCCCCATACGCATATCACTACTCATACATACAGTACACATCAAACACACAGATCCACATACGTGGAGGTTCTCTTGAAAAACTTACCGAAACACCAAAGACCTCCAAAACACGTCTGCTACAGCTAATACAGTCTCCAAGCACCCATGACACATAGCAACACCAGTGTGTCACCCACCAAGCCCGTAAGGCGTAACACTCAAAAACCAAGTGTCCTTGTCATTGGACACTCAGTAGTGAGACAGATGGAAAGCCACAATCAGCTGCCTGTGTGGTGCCAGGATTCTCCAAATCACACATGCACTCAGGTCTCTCAGCAACAAGTACCATTATGACTCTGTCATAGCTCATGTTGATTTGAATGACCTGAGATGTACCTCACTGGACTATATGAAGAAAGACATGGTTGAGCTCTCTGAGTATGTGTCCCAGGTAGGTATGTCCCTAGCCTTGAGCAGCATACTACCCTCACCTAGAATAATGCCACAGTATAAAAAAATGATTGATTTCAATAACTGGCTTAGTTTTAGGTGTCATTCCAAGGGGATTCAGTTCCTGTCTGCCTGGGAAGCCATGGTCAACAAACCTTGCTGCTTTGCCAGAAACGGTTTGCACCTGGCAACTAGGCTTTCAGCTGCTGGCAAAAGCTCTTGCCTCCCCCATAGTGCCTTTTTAGGCAAGGTCTCGAAAACAACACTACCAACATGAAATTAACCAATCAGAACAAAATAAGGGTCATGTTGCCAAATGCTAGGAGCTTAAACCAAAAACTGCCCTCCCTGGAAGCACTTCTATCACTTGAAGATGTAGATGTCTGTGCAGTCACAGAAACCTGGTTTAAGGCCTCAGACAGTACCCCAGCCCTGCATGGCTACAATGCCTTCCACACCTTTAGACCACAAAATGAACATGTGAAATCTAAAGGAGGTGGTGCTTCAATCTATATTAAAGAGAAATTCACCTCACGTCTAGTTAGACTGGACAACTCAACAGAGTTACTCCATGTCCAGGTTACAATGGGTAAAACCCCCATTCAAGTTCTAGGCAGTTATAGAGCCCCCTTCTATGGGTCATGCCACCCACAAAGCCTACTTAACCAAACTGAAGACAATCCAAATTATGGTTATGGGGAACTTCAATTATCCTACCATCAACTGGTAAACGTACTCAAGCCCAAACTCACTAATACAAAAGTTCCTTGACTTTGTGAATTAAAATGCCCTGGAGCAAATTGTCCATACCCCAACAAGAGGAACAAACATTCTAAATCTGGTCCTTACCAACATGTCAAAGAGGTGCACTGCTGCAACTGTTGCACATCCATTAGTTAAATCTGACCACAAATCAGTCACCTTCAAACTGATACTAACACCAAAACTCACAAAGGGTGAAATCAGACAAAAAAACATCACCAAGGCAAACTATACCCTCCTAGGTGAAGGTATAAATGCATTCCAAGGCCCACCCCAAGCTGAAAGTGGTAACTACACCAAAGCTTACACTAAAGCCCTGTACAATCACTTGCATAAGTGTATAAACTCAGCTGTACCAGAAAGAATCAAAGCAAGAGCCCCAAGTAAAATCAAGCTGCCACAGTGGACTTCCAGCATCAACAAACTCTACAATAAATGCAAAATGTTGCTGTTCAAGAAAACAAAGACAAGGCCCCAACAATGGAAAAGCACCCTCCTCAGCCTTAAAAGGCAAATAAGACAACTTGTCAAATCCTCCAAGAGTTCCTTTGAGAGAAACCTAGCAAGTACTGCCAAGGATAACCATAAGACCTTTTACAGCTATGTATGTAACCTAAAGGGTAGGACCCAAGCATGTGCAGAACTAGTGTCCAATGGTATCACACACACTGACCCCACAGAGATAGCGAACCTGCTAGCAGATAGGTTTGGTGAAAATTTCACTTCCTTATCCTCTCTTAATGTACAACAAACCCTCCCCCAAACTTCCCCCCACCTTACATATCTGAAGAGCAGGTCCTCAAAGCCCTGTCCAGGGCAAAGAACACAGCCTCTGTGGGATGAGATGACAACCCAGACTGTCTTCTAAACAGGCTAAAAACATGAACTAGCATCACCACTAAGTACCCTTTTCAATCATAGCCTAACCACAGGCTTTGTTCCTGTGGAATGGAGAACAGCTACAGTTATTCTAGTCCACAAAGGTGGCCTAGCAACAGACTTGGGGAATTACAGACCCATAAGCCTGATCAGCCTCATCTGTAAGGCCATGGAATGTATCATTATGGACCTCATAAATAAAGACATAGACAACCTCCAAACCTGAGATCCTACCCAATTTGGCTTCATGAAGGGCAGATCCTGCCTATTAAATCTGGTGGATTTCTTTGAAAGTGTGACCAAGGCCATTGATGAGGGAAAATCTGTGCACACAGCATACCTTGACTTGGCAAAGGCTTTTGGCACAATCCCACATTCAGGCATTACTGATAAAAATTAGCAAACTGAATATAAACCCCTTTGTTGTAAGATCAGTTGCCAACTGGCTCACAAACTTGACATGCACTATCAAAGTGGGTGACTCCACATCACCCAGCAGACCTGTTACCAGTGGGGTGCCACAGTGTTCAGTGCTGGGCCCCCTACTGTTTGGTATATACTTCTGAGAAGTTCAGGTCAAAACTAAAGGGTTGTGGATGACCAAGTTTGCAGACAACTGCAAACTGGGTGCAATCATTGAATCCCCAAACAATGTCAGTATACTCTAGGAAGGTCTCACACAGGCCACCGACTAGTGTATTAGTCACAGTCTCAAACTAAATGCAAAAAAATGCATCATGATTTCCTTCAGCACAAACAGCATCCCTTCACACTATCAAATCAATAACAATACCCTAAGTACCCATAAAGTGGTAAGTGCCTGGGATCACAAGTTAACTGTGACTTTAACTTCAACCACCACATGTCTACTGCTGTAAGGAAAGCTTTCCACATAGTTCACTTGATTAGTAAAGGCATCGCCTTGAGAGCAAAAGAAGTTATAACCCCCCTATACTTGGCACTTAATTGGGTATAATGCCCCATTCGGTATTTACCGTACTAAGCATCTACAGTAATTAGAGAGACCTCAGAGGCTTCTAACAAAGGAGATCAAGGGCCTCCAGCATGTGCCTTACATAGACCAACTAAAATCCCTGTCACTATACTCTGTATCATATAGACTTCTTATGGGAGACTTATGCTTGGCCTACAGAGCAACCCAAGACCCAAAACTAATGAACTTACTGCATATCCGTGAATCAAATGGGCCTAGAGCTACCCATTCCAGGGACTTAAATATGGCCTGTGACTTAAATAGGACAGGCTGGAGGGACAGATTTATCTCCCAGCGACTGCCACATCTTAAAGGAGATCAAGGGCCTCCAGCATGTGCCTTACATAGACCAACTAAAATCCCTGTCACTATACTCTGTATCATATAGACTTCTTATGGGAGACTTATGCTTGGCCTACAGAGCAACCCAAGACCCAAAACTAATGAACTTACTGCATATCCGTGAATCAAATGGGCCTAGAGCTACCCATTCCAGGGACTTAAATATGGCCTGTGACTTAAATAGGACAGGCTGGAGGGACAGATTTATCTCCCAGCGACTGCCACATCTTTGGAACAAGTTACCAGTTCATGTGAAACAGAGCACCTCTATGACATTGTTCAAGAGGAACCTGGATGAGTGGATGGGGCACCATAAATTCTTACCAGGGATAGTGCCCACAACCCTCCTGGACATGGCAGTCATTACTAAATGCAATCTTGGGTATTGACTAGTACTTCTATGTTATTAAATTTGGTTGAAAAAGCTAGGCTTAAAATGACCTCTGGGTCAATAGCCTAGTAATCTGCTATGACTCCTTGATTTTAAGGATTTACAACTGACCAAGTTTGCAGATGATTGTAAAGTTGGTGACATCATAAACTTCCCAGAGGGCACTAAGATCTTCCATGAGTGCCTTTCCCAAACCAATAACAGGTGCCCAGACTTTGGAATAAAATCAGAAAAAAAACTGTTCTCACTAATATGCAGAGCAGGCTAAACCCTACTGACTACATACAAAAAAGAGAAGCAAATGTGGTTTACTGCAGCAAGAAAGATTTAAAATGGTGCAAATGGATGTCTCTTTATACAGATAATGTCCTGACATCCCTAAGGGCCAGATGTCTCCTGTAGCCTGAACAGGAAAGGCACTGAATGCTGGAGGTTGGGCCAGACATTAAGGTTCTTTAGCAGAAGTCCCAGTAGTAAAGGCTAATGCAACAGTGATCTATATAAAGAACATAAAGTGGGGGTAATAAGGTGCAGCTGCTGTGCTACTCCCCAAGGAAATGATTTGCCAAAGTTGAACTCTCCTATCACTGTTTTCCATAGTAAATCATTGCAGGTGTGGTTTCTAAGAATGCTCCAGTGGCAATTATTTTCTTCTGAAAGATTTCTCTCCAACTTTGTAAAGTTGTACAATTTATATACATAAGTTCTGAGTGGGGGGTGTGGGGGGGGGGGCTTGTCCCTCCTGCAAAAAAAAATTCTGAAGTTTTCTCTGTGATAATATTTGGCAGTTTGTGTTCTGTAAATTGCCGCCCGATGACTCATAGCAGAAATGATAAGGTGCAGAAGCAGCTCTAATGAGGAACAGTAGGAAGTCAACCTCCACCTAAAGGTGGGACAACCTATTTACTCAAGAGCCAGAATGTGGCTTACTTTGATAATTTCAACATATCAGAACCCTTGAGCAAAGTAAAGATGATCAACTAAGGTGGGGCACAGTGAATGACCTGTCCCCAAAAAGAAAATCCAACAAGACAGCTCTACTGTTATGTATGTACCAAAAGATCCAATGCAGGCACCAGCACATAGCAGGAATAGAGTCCAGGCTTTTGCATGAAGGTCAGCAGAAATACAGGACATTAGTTAGGTACCACCAAATACCTCAAAGGCAACACATACCACCAGTGAATACATGACCATTCTCTTAGGATGATGACAGCACCTCCTCTTCCTGCAGGATGGGGCAAAAAATTTCAAATCAATAGCCTCTTCAGTGAAGGAGGTGCTGTGCTCCTTCCTGAAGAGGTCCTTAATAAGCATAAGGAAGGGTCTAGCAAGCAGCATTCTTTTGAAGAAAATTAAGTCTTAAAACAGAGTAGATGATTCATTACTCAAAGAAACTATGATCTCAACCATGACATTCCATATACACACACAAACTGCTGAACCCAAAATCCTAAACAGTGCATCCCCTTCAGTAAAAAAATGTAGTGCATTACTTGGGAGACCAACTGAGTACCAACAGAGGGGATATGCACGAGATAATCTCTTAGCCTAGTCCCTTAAGATTTCTGAGTTTTCTAGATGCTGATACTAACAGGAAAAACTGTCATTTGAATATGGAATATGCAAAGATGAAGGCATTAAACCAAAGCATAGTAAAGAAGTACACCTTTATTTTACAAGTGTAGAAATTTCCATATTCCTTGTTGAATATGGAAATATATTTGGAAATGGAAAAGTAAGATGAAGTCTCTGGAATGTCAGGTCAGGATGTCTAGACAGTAACTCCAACAACCAGAGGCTTATATCAAGCATCAGCTTTTTATGGTCTCCTGTAAGGGATTAGGGATAGAGGATGCTTTCAGGTCTCCAAAATGGTACCATTAAAAGCTGTCTCCAAGGTAGGAAAGGCCACAGCAGCTAAACAGCTCATAAACCTAGACGGAAAGGCAAGGGAATGGGATGGAGGCCACAGCAACCTAGACCTTATGAGTCATAAGGAATGCCCCAAATGAAAGGGCATGCAGAAGGCAATGGGACATTTTCCAAGACCCTCTCAAAGCCAAAGTTCTAACACATATCTGACTCATAAAGGAAGGTTAAGAGGGGACAGGAGCCACATATCGTCAAACATCCCTGAATAAGGGACTGCACACTAACTTGTGAAAGCATGTGAAAAATGTCAACCAGAGGACAGCTCAAGGCAGAAAATCATTTTCCCGACTAGGTGCAAGCATCTTATTGAAATTTCAACAGATAAGATCAAGCACCCAAACTTCAAGTTCCATCTAAAAATCACACAAGACTTGCATCTCTCACGTGGGCTGTGGACCATGGCACAGGCTCATTTATCACCCCTCTGTAAACAGAACTAATCAACATTTCTGGGCTTGAAAGTGGGAAGCCTTGGGCCAAGCATCCCAGTCTATGAATAACGAACAGACTAATCCCAAAGTATTGCTAGGTGGCCCCAGGATCTTGCTGTCCCATTTTCAGGAAAAGGAAACAAGATTATTTCTATAGAAGGGTTTGGATCAACATACTTTTTAAAAGGGGATAAACAGTTAGAAAAACATAATAGCCCCGAAGCAGAGGTTTTGACAGACATGATAGTTAAAAAGGTTCTTTCAACTGACTACCTCCTCTGAGACGTATACAGTTCTTTTAAATGATCTTCATGGACTCATATGTAAGTGCTAGCCTAGCTGCCTTTGAGGGCCCATTTGAAGCCTAGCCAATTTCCCTTTTAAAATTGAGAATCAAACAGTGTACCTTGTGTCTACGAGCTAAACATCTTAACCATTATACAACCCCACCCCTCGCAGATATGCTGCATCTCCCTGCAAAGTTCAACAAAGGAAATAGCAAGTTGAATACGTGTCATTTTTTCACCCTTTGCCCCAGTTCCAAAGTCTTCTCTAGAGCAGGCAGACATTCAGGATGGTTAAACTGAGAAATGTCCAAAAACTGTCTCACAAAATGGACTGTGGAGTCAAGTGACAGAACTGAATTTATTCTGCTTTTCTGCTGTTCCGAAAATGCCTCTGCAGCAAGGTAGTTTTGGCACCCCCTGTACCACTCCTACTTTGCCCCCAATGACAGATTGCAAGCTGTCTTATTTTTCAAGGTTGAAACAAATTATTAGGTTGCTACAGCCTAACTTGCTCCTACCTTTGAAAAGAAATATTTGACTGTTGACAAAATATTGGCACCTGCAGCAGCCGCCCCCTCTGCCCTGCTCTTCCTACAGCTCTATTTCTGGATTGAGGCAGCTCCTCTTCCTTCTGCAAGGTGTCAAGGAAGGGGTTATAGAAACCTGCCTTCTGATTTCAGAACTAGAGGGTTTGTACTCCTAATTCATTATAGAATCATACCGGAAGGGTCTCTGGTGACTGGCTGAAAAATTTGTCCAACTTCACCTCAATCCTGGTAGTAAAACAGTTCAGGAAGGTTACCTCTCAGATCATTGTATTTAGAGATTCAAAAGACCTGCATGTCAGTGACAGATCTGAAAGATGCAGATCTTAGGTTCACGGGGAAGTACTATGCTAGCTGTCCTTGTGCACTATTTTAAACCTGGTCAATTTCACTCTCAAAGGTGAAAACTGAAGAAAACTAAACTCAGTACTTTGTGACTGCGAGTAAACACCTTAACATTATACCAACCTCCAACCTTGTGCTCTAGAATCATAGGATGTTCTTCCATATCACTGTTGCAGTATTCTGTACAATAGGGGTCCCCTGGCAAGGGCAGCATGACATCCAGCCAGTATACCAAAGACTTTAGGTTGTAATGGGTACGCTACACATCACATGTATGCTCCTTGTGCATACATAAGGCATAAGTGTGGTGACCAGATGTACCATCCTCAGAACTTCTTTGCCACCAGTCCAAATGTCATCTTCAATAGTCTGTATTAGTGCTCGTTCATTTGTTGGTTACCAAACCATTTTCAAATAAGTGTTCCATTGGTGTTTTTTGATTTTTTTATCTTTGTTTTGCCCTGTTCTGATTGTTGGTTTTATGTCATCCAGAAAGGGGAAATGCCAGTGCAGGAGACAGATCCCCCATAAATATCATCACAACCACTGTTTGTTCTGTTTAGGTGTTTCTCACGACCATACATCTTGTCTTGTGAGATTTATCAAGCTTTCTTTCCTAAGACATTGTGTGGTCAGCTTTCTTCCCTTGTGATTTACTTAGAAAACCAATTAATTAAACTGTTGACTGAAGACGCTATGGAAGGATCTTCCAGACCAAAGAGATAGCTGTTTGTGAAGAAAAAGACCAATAAAGCTCATTTAGATTCTTCATCTGTACCACCTCCACTGGATGTCTCTCTTGAGACTGGGGAAAGCCCAGAGGATCATCCAGTTTCCTTCTTGGATTCCTCTGCCACATCTGCTTCAGAATCCAGCATGGATATAACTCCATGCATGTCCGTGGAGGCCTTGCAGACATCAGCTTTGGATGTACAGGGGGAACCATGGCTGATAATTACTGAAGGGCCTAGGAGTGTTCCTCAAATACTAGATTGGGAAGAGGATCCAACTACCATTACAGAGTGTCATCAGGGGTCAGAGCCTCCTGAATTGGTTAAGGCTGATGTCCCACTTAAAAAGAAGCAGAAGACTAAACACATTTCACCTGCTTGTAAAGATCCCCAGAGTGAATTGCAAAATGTCTCTTCATGGCCTGTTTAATGCTCTTATGGCTCTGAAACCTCCACAGGAGGTTTCTGTTCCTGCTCCTCCTTGGTCTTCTACCCCTCTTAAGAGGCCTAGGGAGCAGGATTCTCTGATGAGGATGCAGATTCTGCTGAATCCCTGACTTAGTCCTCTCACATTCCTCCTCCTTAGATTATGGTTCTAAGGAAGAAGAGTCTATCAGTCCTGACTCTCCTTTTGAGGAGATTTTTTTTGGTGATGCTATTTCCAGGATGATAGAATTTTTCAAACAGGACTGTGCTCAGGTTTCTGAGGTTCAGAAGAGGTACTATGAGCTTCTGCAGATGGAGTCTTCTAGGCCCTCTGCTGTTCCTCCTTTTCTTGATACCCTGCTGGTTTCTTTTTCCACTGCTTCTCAGCCTCCTGATTCCCAACCCCCTGCTCCAAGAAACTTGATAGGTTTTAGAAAGTCCCTGATGACTGCAAGTTTCTTTATAAGTGTCACTCTGCTGACCCTTCTGTGGTGTCAGTAGCTTCTGATAAGTCCTCCAAATTGTTGCTTTAACTAAGTTGTTTCTCCTCTAATATGGACAGCAGAACCATGGAGAAACTGAGTATGAAGTTGTATACTTCTGCTACTCTAGTCTTTAGAGCTGTTAACTGTCAGACACACATGACTAGGTATGTTTTGACTCTTCTCTCTCAGGCCTGTCAAGCCTCTTCAGATCTTCCTGATTCTGAAGGGAAGGCCTCTGGTCTTGCCTTGCTAGGGACATCCTCCCAAGTTGGTCCCCATTCCATTAAATGCAATTACGATACAGCTGATGCTTCATCTAGGGCTGCTGCTTTTGGATCTGTTTTAAGGAGGTATTCCTGGCTCAGACTTCAGCCTTTGCCTGATAATATCAAGACTAAACTTATAGATGCTCCTCTGGATAATAAGCATTTGTTTGGTGCCACTGCTGCAGAGTTGTTTAAGTCCCTGCAAGAAAAGGGTTAAGACGTTACATGAGTTGAAGCATATTTTTATTTCACCTGTTCCCATGTTTCAGAAGAATTATCCTAACAAGCCTGCCTTTGTCCTTAGACAGTCTTACCCTCCCCCCCAAGGATAAAAAGGGTAGTAGATGGGCTCCCCCTGCTAAGGCTACCCAAGCTCCATCTACTCAGAAGCCTACTTTTCCTGACAAACCATAGGCTGCCTGATTATCCTTGCTCTGTTCCTCTCAGTCACATTCCTCTTTCTCTATGTCTTTCCTGTCTCTTCCTTTTTAACTAAAGATCACCCACAACTCCTGGGCTCTTTCCATCATTCACCAGGGTTATTACATGGTTTGCAAATCTCTTCTCCCCTTTTGGGCATTCCTTAGTCTCTTTAGGAACAATTGCCCTTTTCTCCAGAGGTGCGTCAGTGCTTGTTTGCTCAAGGAACAATTCAAGAAGTTCTAACTCCTCAGAGGGGAAAGGGGGTTTATTCTAGAATGTTCTTGGTCCCCAGGAAAGAAAGCACCTGGAGACCCATTCCGGATCTTTCTCAACTAAATACCTTTTTAAAGGTCCCTTCCTTTCTGATGTTGCCCCTTCAAACCCTGTTTTCCCTGCTACTTCCTCAGGTTGTTCTGTTTTCCCTGTATCTCAAAGATGCTTCTCTACACATTCCTATTCTTACCCTTTACAGGATGTTTTTAAGTTTCTCTGTTGCTTTCTGGCACTTTCAGTTCTCTGCTTTGCCCTTTGGTGTCTCTACTGCTCCAAGGGACTTCACCAAATACCTTATTCCTGTCACTGCTTTCTGTAATTAATTCCTTACCTGGGAGACCTGCTTCTTCAGGCCTCCTCTCTGGAGATATTACTTCAGCATTTTCAATTTACTATTTATCTCCTGCAAAGCCTGGGGTTTACTGTAAATTTTCAAAAGTCATTCTTGACTCCTTCTCTGGATCACGTTTTTCTGGGATGCAAGTTTCAGACTGTTCCAGTGTTGGCATACCGCATTTATATCACGTTATCGAAAGATGAAAATAGCGAATGCTATTTCATCGGCCCCAAAACATCTAAACATGAAAATATTGAACATTCAGAACAGCAAATTTTTTCCCATGGAAAAAATTTGCTGCTCCGAAACACATACATACAACACAAGCACATCAAACAAACAGCAACCACACACACACACTTAAATTCCTACATCTACACTAAACTAAACATACACTACTATCTACCCACTTACCTTAACCCAAACCCTAACCCTAAGGTTCATCACTATCGCACACTCACCTAACCCATGCCCTAACCCTAACTCACTTAAACTGCCCTTAACCCTAAAGTCTGTCACTATCGCACACACACCTAACCCGTGCCCTAACCCTAATTCACTTAACCCACCCCTAACCCTAACGTATAATCACACACTTACCTGAACCCAACCCATAACTTTCCACCACAGCGCTAAGAATAGCGAAACCACA
Organism: Protopterus annectens; assembly: GCF_019279795.1. Lineage (NCBI taxonomy): Eukaryota > Metazoa > Chordata > Ceratodontiformes > Protopteridae > Protopterus > Protopterus annectens. The sequence goes on from NC_056739.1 coordinate 1,376,958,263, forward strand.
GAAACAGCCAAATGAATTCTTTCCTGAGGAAAGAATTCTCTGTTCTGCAGCTTCGCTATTCTTAATGTTCGCTTAATAGTGTTTGATATCAAAACATTCAAAGTTTTAATACTTTGATGTTCTGATATAGACCTGGCATCCCTGCCTCCTCCTAAGGCTTTTAACACTGATTGCTTTCTTTCAATCCCTTCTTCCTCTGGTTTCAGTTACAGCCAAGGAGTTTCTAAGGGCTCTGGATTTCATGGCTTCCACCATTCCTATGCTTCCTGTAGCTACCCTCCACATGAAAAAGCTTCCGTGGTTTCTAAAGTCAGTTTGGCTTCAACATTCTCATCCTTTAGATCTTCTAGTTCCTCTACTTCCGTGTTTTAATCTGGAACTTGAATGGTGGATTCAGCAGTTGTACCTCAACCCAGAGCTTAATTTTCAACCTCCAATCCCTTCTTAAGAACTCTTCACAGATACCTCGGATGTGGGATGGGGGAGGGTCTCCTTAGATCCTCTTAAAGTGCAGGGCCTTTGGTCTCTTCAACAAAAGAAAGACCACATCAGTGTCAAAGAGATGAAAGCTCTTCTGGCTCTTCAGGCTTTTCATTCTCTTTTCTTTCCAGAGCCCCTCAAGATTCTCACAGACAATACCACAGTAACATGGTATGTCAGCAAGCAAGGAAGGACAAAGTCTTATCTCCAATGCAGGTTAGGCCCTTCAAGTTGGATGTGATTTCTAGACCAGAGCTAGCTTTAACAAGGCCATTCTCCATGGCTTACTAGAGGGCTCTGCTAGCCTGTTCTCCTCCCACTCTTCTTCAAGAGCTTTTGTACTCTCCCTATTGTAAAGAATACTGCAACAGTTATATGGAAGTACATAGCACAGCTGTGTAAAATCTTACCATAACAGTGGATGTCCTTCTCTTCACTGTTGCAGTATTCTCTCCCTGCCTCCTCCACCTGGTCCTTTTTCCTCTGGATGTGCTTGTTGCCTACTAGTATCCTTGGACTGTCATTCCTACTGGCGCTTTTCTGTTCCGAGGATGGTACATCCGGATGTCATCTCTATGCCCTGCGCTGTGTGTGAGGAACATAAGTGTGATGTACAGCATACCCATTACAACCTAAAGTCTTTGGTATATTGGCTGGATATCGGGCTTCCCTTGGCAGGGGATACATATTGTAAAGAATACTGTAAAAGTGAAGAGAAGGACATCTACTGTTATGGTAAGATTTTACACAACTGTACTTTAGTTCCAGGTAATTTAAAGTTCATTTCATTTTTTTTCTATTCAGTATATCCTCTTTTCCTACAATTGTCTCCAAAAGTCTATCCTTAGCTACTGAGGCACTCAATTAAGAAAGCATCCATACTTAACTATACTTCAGGTGCAGCTAACATTGGGTAAGACAGTGATTCAGGTCGTAGCCTGCTATAGGTCCCCAATCATGTTCCAAGACTCACACTCCATGTTCCTAAGCACCCTGGAGAATATTAGGGTCCAACCTAACACTCCCATACTGGGCGACTTCAACTACCTCTCCATTAACTGGGAAAACTACTCATGTACCAAAACATTAGCCTAAGGTTTCCTGGAATTAATTAATTCCAATGCCCTGGATCAGCTCGTTTTTACCCCCACTAGAGGTAGCAACATCCTTGACCTGGTCATTACTAACATGGGTGACCATTGCTCTACACCAATAGTTAACTCCTCCCTGGTTAGATCCGACCACAAACTAATCACCTTGGAAATCCACATCTCTCCCATCCCACCTCTACCTCCCACCCCCACCCTTGCAAAGGTAACCATCATGAAAAACTTCTCCAAAGCTAACTTTGGGCTGCTAAAAACAGAGATGGCTAGCTTCACGGCACCCATGCAAATGGAGAATAGTTGCATGACTGCCGAATCATACACCAATGCACTGTACGAACATGTACACAAATGCAGGGATCTCGCCATACCCAATAGAACCAAGACGCTCTCCTCCAAAAAAAGTAAGCCAATCTGGTAGTCCCCTGCCATAAATAAACTCTACAACAGAAGAAAGAAACTGATGCAGAATAAGGTGAAATCCCAAGACTAGAAAAACTCCCTTATCAGCCTCAACAAAAAGTTGAGATCCCTCATCAAATCCTCTAAAGCTAGCTATGAAAACAGAATTTTAGCAGATAGTAAAGGCAACCACAAGGCCTTCTACAGTTATGTAAAGAATCTCCACAGCAATACCCAGATTTGCTCTGAGCTACTGCACAATGGTACCTCCTATACCGAGCCAACAGATATTGCCAATATACTGGCTGACAGATTCAGTGCCAACTTTACCCCCCCCCCCCCAAAGGAACAATCACAACACCAGCAGATTGCCAGGCACCCAGTATTACTGATTCACAAGTTAAAACAGCTTCTATGGGACCTGACAATATCCCTGGCTATGTTCTACATGAACTACAGAGTGAACTGGCACCACACCTGTATGCCCTGTTCAATCACAGCCTCACCTCAGGCTTTGTCTCTACTGAATGGTGCACTGCTACAGTCATCCTTCTCCACAAAGGAGGAGTGACTACAGACCCTGGCAACTATCGCCCCATTAGCCTGATGAATCTGATATGCAAAGCTATGGAACGTATCATCATGGATCTAATAAACAAAGATATAGGGAATATCCAAACTCTAGATCCCACACAGTTTCATTTTGTGAAGGGTAGATCATGCCTGCTCAACCTGGTCAACCTCTTTGAGTCAGTCACCAGAGCTGTGGATGATGGCAAGGTGGTTCATACAGCCTACCTTGATCTGGTCAAGGCCTTTGATACCATTCCCCACTCTGGAATCACAGAAAACTCACTAAGCTAGGCATCCAACCCTATATCAGTAGGTAGGTTGCAAACTGGCTCACAGATAGAACCCACAGTGTGAAAGTAGCTGACTCCAAGTCAGACTGCCGACCAGTTACGAGTGGAGTCCCACAGGGTTCGGTCCTGGGTCCTCTCCTGTTTGGTATCTACTTTTCTGAAGTCCAGGCCAACACGAAGGGTCTCTGGCTAACAAAGTTTGCAGATGATTGCAAGTTGGGAGCTATGTTGACATCCTGAAGAAAGGTCTCACTAAGACCAATGACTGGTGTCAGAACCATGGCCTTAAGCTCAATGCCAAAAAATTTGTTATTCCCTTTGGGAAAAACTCAGTTCCCATGAATTGCCACATCGATGGTAGTCCACTGAACACAGAAGGCATTATAAAAGATCCCCGAACACAGGTTGACAGCAACCTCTCTTTTGACCACCACGTTGCCACTGTGGTCAGAACGTCATTCTTCTATGAGGCACATCTCATTACCAAGGGTTCTGTGACCAGGAAGAAAGATGTCATTGTCTCCTTCTACTCTTCCCTCATTAGGCCAGTCAAGTACAATGCCTCATTTGCCATGTACCTCACTAGACACCTGCAACAACTGGAGAGGCCGCAGAAGTGCCTCACAAAGATGATCCTAGGCCTTAAACATTTGTCCTACATGGACAGACTCAAAAAACTCCAACTGTTCTCTGTCTCATATCGCCTACTAAGAGGTGATCTCTGCTTGACTTACAAAGCCATGTCTGACTCAGCTCTGTTAGAAATGCTACAGTTAAAGAAATCTCAATCCCTTTGCACCACATGCTCCAGCGACCTCAACCTCATTACCACAGTCAACAGAACATGCTGGAGGGACAGGTTCATAACCCAGAGTTAGCCCATGCTATGGAATAGACTTCCCATACATGTCAAACAGAGCACCTCACTGGCCCTCTTCAAAAGAAATCCTGATGAGTGGATGGGAAATAGAAAATTCACCCCGGGGATCACTCCAGTGGCTCTACTCCACAGAGGCTCTGGGAACTAAGGTTGGGTGGGACAATGCCAGGGTAATCCTATGGGCTAGGCTTGTAAAGGCGCCAGGGCTATTAGCCTAGTACACACCTATGAACCTATACCTGGATCCGTGATAAATCACAAAGCTATCACCACCTGGCATACAGTCTAAATAGTGATAATATTTCTGGAATCTCTGGGTTCAAAGAAGTAGAATTAACTACCCTACATTAGATGAAAATATGCTGGGGAATAATTCTAGACATTTCGGACTTAAGCAAGTGTTTGCACAGTGATTTCACAGACTATCACATTTTCAATGTCTGTAAAATCATGTTTTTGGCTGCTGTAGGATACACTTGTTAATACCAAGATGGTTCAATATGACTGGCTACAAAAGAGAAAAATAAAACATGTTAGAAACCTATCGAAATAGACCATGGAACCAGTGGATATGAATTTCTATTGCCTCCTTATTAGAATGGTTGCAACAGTGGATTATGATAGTCTAGGAAGATCTTTCCAAAAATACTAACACTAATGCTTCAGATTTTGGTTGGGAAGTGCATCTATAATACTGGAAAGTTAAATAAAGTAATTCCCTTGCTTAACTATTTTTGCAATTAACTTGAAAGACATGTTTTAGGAGTGCTTCAAGCAATAAAAACATTCATAATTGTCATTTGTCCAGGGGCTACTTTAGTTATCATGAAAAATACAACAACAAAATATCACAAACAGCAGGGCACAAAGTCATATATAAACTTTGCACCCTGACAATTCAGGGTTTGAGGTGTAATGATAAATGAGCATTGCTTGGCAGAAAATACAGTTCTTTAAGTATATTTACCATAACAGTAGATGTTTTGCTAGACTACTGTTGCAGTAGCCTAAGCTAAATTGGATTCATCTTGCCAAAGATATGACCAGCCATTTTTTCAAAGCTTAAGGCTGCCTTCCATGCACTTTGCCAGGAGCTCAAGCAGAACTCTATATAAAAGCAAGATAGAGCTCCAAAAGCTTCAGAGTTTTTTTTTTGTCCCAAGAAGGGAGGGAATTGCCCTGAATGGAAAATGCTAGGAAATGAAAAACCCAAGTAAGTATGTGTACAAGGTATATACAATCTCACCCCGGTAATACAACGGCTACAGTAAAGGGACTGGAAAAAGGGGGTGACTGCTGCAACAGTGATCTACTAGATCATCTGTTATGGTAGGTATGATTACACAGCTGTACTATGTTCAACATTAGATTACTGTTGTAGTAGCCTAAGCTAATTGATTAGACCACCATAGCATAGCTATGGAAAGGGAGGAAGAGGAAGAAATTAGGAATCGATGAGCCTCTGGAAAACGGTCCTAGCAAAGCCTGTTCTGGACCAGGAAAAGGAATCTCATATTACAGTGCTTTGCAAAAGCAAGTACATATGACAAAGTTGCTGCCTCTAGAATAATTCTAGGATCCACCCCTTTCCAGAAAGCCACTGAAGAAACCAAAGCCATAGTGGAATAGATCTTAACCCTGCCTGGAAGTGGCTTCTTATGGTGAGTAGCAAAAAGAAAAAGTACAAGAAATCCCCTAGAAATTGTATGCTTTGACACTGGTAGTCCTTTTCACGTATCTTCATAGGAGATGAACAGCTGATTGGCTTTCCTAAAGGACCGAGTTTTGTCTAGGTAGCATTTCAGCTGCCTGTGGACATCCAGAGTATGAAGAATTCTTTCTCCATCATTTTTGGATTCTGGAAAAAAAGATGGGGAGATTAATAGGGTGCCTCAAGATAAAGTAGAACAGCTAAGATCCCTCAAAATACTTGGTAGCAGAGATTATCTTGATTAAAATTACAGAAACTAGGTGCTTTCACCGATATCCATTACAGAATTCTTCAGAGTAAATTGTGACAAGCAAAGCTGCACTTTAAATACACTCATCAATAAAAATTTAATTAAATCAAATTAACCTAAATTAAACCATTTCACCCTAATTTATCTTGTACATTGTGAAATAAATACAAATGCAAATCAGCAAGTTTATATACATCAGCAATATTGTTTAAAACCAAAATAAGATTAAAAGACAGCAGTGTACATTCCATGGCCTTGCAGATCAGGTTAGTTCGGCTGATGGGCCTACAATTGCCTGGGTCAGTGGACGCTCCACCTTTGTGTAGAGGGATGGCAGTGGCTGCCCTCCATTCAGCTGGGATGAAGCTAGTGCTCAAGCTTTGCTTGAATAGGGTGCCTAATGGAGCTGAGAGCTCATGCCTGAGTTCATGTAGGATGCAGCTAGGGATGTTGTTGGGTCCCATGGAAACTGTATTTTTTGCCTTTGAGACGGCATTAAATACTTGCTTCCTGGTGATGGGGGAGGGGGGCAGGTGCTGGGGATGTCCTGGTTTACTCATGGGGGGACAGGGGGATGAAGTTTTCACTGAACCTGTCTGCCAGGTTCAGGGTTTGTGTATGTGGTGTTCTTGACCACCAGTTTGGAGCAGATTTGGGTGTTACCTTTGAGATTGTGGACATATGTGAAGAAGGCCTTGTGATTGTCCTTAGTGGATGTGGCCAATTTGGCCTTGAAGCTAGCCTTAGAGGATTTCAGACAAAGGACAGATTGCTTCTGACTCAGCACCTGCTTCTTCTTGGTCCTGGACAGATTTTTTTTTCCTTTTATTATACAATCTGTTTATTGCTGCTGTCTACCAGACAGGTTTATTCTTCCTTGAGGAAGATGATTTGGTCCTGTCATGTATTGCTGAGCCGTACAGCTATGCAGGTACTCATATAGTTTTTTTGGTGTTGGCTTGAACATTAGTGCTAGTTCCAACTGAAGGGATGGTGGCTGTGTAGCTGCTTATACCTGCTCTCAGGAGGAATCATTCGTAAAGAACCTTGTCCTTTGGAACATGAGATAGGGCTGCCACACCATAAGAGCTTGTAACTCAAACTCTCCTAGCAGACGTCAGAGATTTGATTTGAACAGATCTCCATGTAAAGAACCACAATTCTGCCTGATGAGTTGGTACAAATGGAAGAGAGTAACCTTTTCAATCACACAGTTAAGATCCCAAGGAGAAACCATCCAATTTCTATGTAGATGGATATGCAACACCCCTTTCAAAAACTGTTGAACTTGAGGATAGTTAGAAAGACGGTAATCTAAGGGCAGACAAGCAGAAATGGAAGATAAATGAACCTTAATAGAGAAATAAGAAGGGTCAGAGGACAGTAACTCACACAAATAATCAAGAGCCAAAGTTAGCCTGGCCTGAAGAGGGTCTAGACCCTTGGAAAGGTACCAATAAGAAAATCTTTTCCACATGCATATATATGATTTTTCCTTGTAGTATTTTTGCCTCCTTAAGTACCTGCTGCATGCCCTCAGAAAAAAAGGTGTCTGAAAGGTATCAGGATTCTCTCATCCAGGCAGTTAGTTGGGTTTACCTTTATAATGCCGATCCTGATAAGGGCGACTCGACTTGTGCGAAGGCCGAAATGCGATCATCACTAAAGTCGACTTCCGAATGTGCGAACGGCAAAGCCTCGCCCCTTTTTGACCCATGGTAGCATGGGTGTGGAGGTGTTGTGCGGCCAGTAATGTCAAACATCGAATGGTTTTCGACATTTAAAAATTTTTGCAGTTTCGGTTTGCGCAAAACGCTTCGAAGAAGTGGCCGTTCCACAAAGTGCAATCGCCTATTTAAAGGTAAACCATTAGTTGAAGAGTTGTCAGGCTGGCGGTATATCACACAACACAACTTGCCTGAGTAAATCCAGTCTGTAGGGGAAGCCTGTGCTAATTACCCTTGGCCAAATTGAAAAGAAGGGAGAACCACTTTTGCCTGTGCCAAAAGGGAGTAACCACCATTTTTGGGAAGTCCTTCAAGATCTTCAGAACTCCTCTGGAAATCAGTGGAAAAGTATATGGGAGCCTTTCTTTCCATGGGAATGAAAAAAAATGTCTGTCTTCATGGCCTATTTATAAGGAGTCCTGGAACAGAATTTCTTTTGTTGTCTGTTCTGAGAGGAGCAAACAAATCTACTTGAGGTGTTCCCCCACAGATGGATCACTTCTTGGAATACCTTGGGATTGGGTTTCCATACATGAGGGTCTGTCCTGGACTTGCTTAGCTTGTCTGTAGCCAAGTTTTGCTATATCAGAGGGGCTAAAATAGCAAATCAGCAAAGAGGGTGCCATCTTTTTTTTTTTTGCACATCACTATGGTGTTGTCTGTGTAAACTTATAGACATCCAGGGAACCAAAGATGATCGAAGGCTGTTAAAGCACTGATCACTATCAACATCTGTCTGACATTTACGTGCTTCTCTCTGTTGTGAAGGTTCAACAGATCTTCCACTTTTATTTCTTTGGAAACTATTCTCCGTGCCAGGTCTAATCCATGTGTAGTGACAGACTAGACAGAGGCCACATGGAAGAATGGAAGACTTGGATTACTAGCGATCAGGTCTACCACCAGAAAATCTCCTGTTTTACAAATCCCAGAACAGCGATCTGGAAAAGATAAAGGGTGCATATGCGAAGTCCAGACTGAAGTGAGGTACACTGGATTTTCCTCATGTGGAGTCTAGCTGGGTGAAACATAAGAGTCACTGATGCCATGTATCCCACCAAAACTGCGACATTCCCTTACAGATGCCTGGCTTTGGTTGTAATATTTTTGGAAAAACTATTGAAACATCTCTACCTTTTTTTGGAAGAAGACTTTTCAGAGGACAGATACTAGAAGACATCCCAGAAATACAATTTAGTGAAAAGAGAGATCTTTGAAAGTTGATTTGAAAACTTAGACTGAGTACAAGATTCTGAACAGTTGCTAATACCACCTGACAGCTGGAAAGAGTTTGCAAAGATAAGCCAACCATTCAAATACAGAGAAATGTGAACTCTTTGAAGTCTGCAGTAAGCAATTATTGGAGCAAGGCACTTTGTAAATACCCTTGTAGCACTGGAGAGTCCAAACGGTAAGCCAGAGAACTGATAATGTAATCTAGACACAGAAAATCTTTAAAAAATGACTGAACTGCTTATAAATGGGAATATAACAAGTGTGACAATGTGAGGTATTGCCAGCTATGCCAGGAGAAGTAGGACAGTGGATGTGTAACATATGCCAGCACAGCTAGCTGGAATTTTGTAAAGAATTATATATCATCTGTATATCAAACTGATTTGATAATATGCACTCCATCATGATTGTTCCATCTACCACTTGTACTGCTAATCTCCGGGTGAAATTGATTGTGCTGTTACTTAAGGCTGCATGTTATTACTATATCCCTATTAAAACTTCTCTGCTCTGCCCTTCCCCTCCTGCTGCTCAACAAGCCACTACCTGTTTTAACTACTAAAAGAACACAGCCATAAGAAACTCCAAGAAAGTAAAGGATAGAATTATTGTAGGCGCATGGAATTTCACAATTTAGGCTTGTCCCAGTAAAAAGTGCATAGTGTAACTCTAAATACTTGTACTTTGTCAACTCTAGGCCAGGGTTGGCAATTGCTCCCCCTCCTCCATTCACTGGTTAATATCTTGACCAGTTTAATTACCATAAACTCTATAAATACATACTACTAAATAATTTAGGTAGGCTTTATGAATCAAAGCTAATCCAGACAAAGAAAAGCTAAAAATTGGCTACTAGCACATTATAGGTGATAAGGCTCTTACTTCAGGTCATTCTCATATCCAGAGTAAAAGCAAGGTACCATTCTAAATGGACATACCATCAGCCTGTCCATGGATTGATAGATTGTTTTTTGCCTGATCACTCTTTATCCGAGGCCAGCTTGCTCCACTCCCCTACCCTTCCCTCATTCCCACCCACCTCTGCTCTCATTTCCTTTATACCTAAGCAAACTACACCCCTGTTCTATTCTCCAATCAAGTTCCTCCTACCACTACTATCTCCACCCCCTCCCACTGCAACTCTTCTTCAATTCAACCACTCCACTAACACCACCTAGGCTCAACCTCTTCCACTACCACCACCTAGACTCCACACACTTCTCCAGACAGAATGAAATTCTACTGCTGCTTGCTCTACTGCACTCTGCTATCATGCTTTCTCCTCCTAGCTTACTATTCCACTGACCTCCATTGCTATAAAATCACACGCTATCCCTCCCCAACACTCACATACACATCTCCTCATCTCCCATGCAAACCTTATCAATATAGCATCACCAAAATTAACCTTAGATTCAATACTATTCTCTTCCCTTTAAGACATCTACTAAACACCAACCCTTGGTTGTCCTTCTACAAGTATAACCAACTTATAACCAAACTAAAAAAACTAATTTTGTACTCTTTAATACAGAAAAAACTCCAGTCAGATATCAATCCCAACCCTGGGCAGAGTTGTAACACCCATCCAACTGACCAAGTACTTTCAATCTCCTGTTCTACCACATCATTCCAAAACCTCACAGACATTACTACATATACCGCTTTACCTATTACCTGTAACTCTGATCTTCTCATAACAAATTTTAATGTCTGAAGCCCTGTAAACAAAATCCCTGAATTCCCTGCTACCCTGACCACCTACTCTCCAGATATTGCAGTCATAACTGAAACCTGGTTAAAGCCCCACATCAAGGACTCTGAAATAACACCAAATGGTTACAATACTATAAGACAGGATAGGTTAAACAAACGTGGTGGGGGCATAGCAATTATTCTTAAAGAGTCTCTCAATCTTGAAAAACTAAATTGCTCCCCGCCAGACATCACAACTGTTGAACTTCTAATCACTTGTCTACACATTAATCCTCACAAAACCATTAACATCATTGCCATCTACCTACCACCAGGTAACAACCTGCATAGCATAGATTCCCTCCTGTCCTGGTCATCTTTTTCTCTAACCCAAGAAACCATCATTCTAGGCGATTTCAACCTAGACTGGTTCTCCTACTCCTCTGACTCCCCTACTTCATTCATAAACTTGTACAACTTTACCCAAACTATAAACTACCCCACCCACATCGGCAAACACTCTAATAAAAAATCACTACTTGACTGCATCTTAATCAATAAGCCAAATCATGGGTACCAGGTAGGCCGTCTACCAGTTACACTAAGTGACCATGCCCCTACATTCCTAGTAAGGAAAAAAATACATATCCAAACCAGTACCCCTTACAAATACACCCATAGCAAAAATTATTTCTCCTCTGACACCTTCAGTACACTACTACAACATTGTGATTGGTCCCCATTAAAAAACCTGCAACTAGACCTTGCTGTAGGATACTTCAATAACAAATTCCTTTAAATATTAAATAACCTTGCCCCCCCCCCCCAGGAGAACTTGCCAAAAATCCAAACAGCTCCCACGGCTATCTTTTGAAACAAAACTAATGAAACAAAGGAATAGAGCCTGGTCACTATACCATATAACTAAAAACAACAATGATCTCACCCTTTACAAGCAACTTAGAAACCAAGCTAAGAAAAAAATCATCAGTGATAAAAAACCTACTTCCTCACCTGCCAACAAAAATATCAGCATAGTCCACAAATGTTCTGGCATAACATCAACCACCTCCTTAACCCCGGCAAAACCTCTACCCTTTCCCCCCCCACTAGTAATACCACTGAGCCCTTAACCTCACAGTTCAACTCTCACTTCAACTCTATTACTTCTCTCTTAGACAGCAAAATAAACCTACCACTCACTGTCCCTTCCTCAACCTCTGATGTCGCAAATTCCTTCTCCTTTAAATCCATTCCAACTTCCTACATAAAAAACTCCTTTGCAAACTAAAATCCTGCTGCTTGGCTGCTGACCAGCTTCCAAACAATTACCTAAAACTAGCTGGTCCATCCATCGCCTACCCCATATCATTACTAATAAATCGCACTATCTCAGAACAGTTATTTACCCAACCTATGGAAAATCTCTCATATCATACCACTACATAAAGGTGGCCAATATAGAGACATTACAAACTACCATCCCATTGCCATTCTATTTCCCATAGCCAAAATCCTAGAGAAATGTATACACCAGCAATTCATGAATCACCTCACTACTAACAACCTACTGTCCAACTCTCAGCATGGTTTCAGACCTAAACATAGTACAAACTCAGCCCTCATAACCTTTACAGATACCATTTGCCACTTCAAAAATGAAGGAGAGCTAGTCTCGGATATTTTCCTAGACATGCCTAAAGCGTCTGACACAGTATCTCATCAGCTACTACTCAACAAACTTGCCACTTATAATCTCAATACCTGACCCTTCATCTGCATTGTCTTGCCTTGTAGTAAGTGACCAGAGAATAGCAGTTCTTTAGATCAGTCAGGAAAATATAGGGATATTGGTTAAGTACTGTTTTCTGAGTCTGTGTGAATCTATTCATCTGTGTTATTTTAGCATTTCCTGTGATTGAAACTCTGGTGTTTATTGTAAATAGATATTTAGCAGTTTCATGTTCTTTTTATTATTTATTATTAAATATATTTAAACTTTTCATTGTGGCTGGTCCTTTAGAGAATATATTAAGCTTCAAGAGTACTTATATCTATTTGGTGAGTCTGCCTGAAAGCCTTACTACATTGGTCAAAACACTACCATTTGTATTAATATTAAATTCACTCAGTATAATTGGGTACCCTTGTAAGAGCCTTAGAGTAGCTGGCTTTGGAGTGTCTGGTGGCAGTAACTACCTTATAGTCTGGGCGGAAGGGGGTACAGCTAGTAAATCTGTGCAGCCTTTCCCAGGTGTGTGTGTGTGTGTGTGTGTGTGTGTGTGTGTGTGTGTGTGTTTGTGTGAAAATCAAATCTCAAAGGGTGTGTGTGTGTGTAGGCTGCTTGGAGCAGGGACATGAAGCACTGGTTTCACAGAGAGGGTGCTGGAGAAAGTACAGTTGTGTACACTTACCATAAATGTAGATGTTCGAGTGTATTCACTGTTGCAGTCATCACACTTGGGTTATCTGCCTGCAGGTAGCCCTCAGTCAACCCGAATACCAGTGTCTTGGGATTTCTGCGTTGGATGCTGTCACCTCTTCCATGACATCAGGGGAATAAAACATGCAGCCGATGCCATTACATCAGTTTTTCTTGCCCCAGATGTCAAGAGCCCCCAAATTAAGAAGCAATTACATGGCATGGAACACCTCCAGTAAAAAGTAAATACCATTGCCATAAGATATGGCCAAAAAAGAGGATAGGTAGAAAGAATAGATAAGTCAGGGGGCTGGAAGGAGGGTAACCAGGACTGCAACAGTGAATACACTTGAACATCTACATTTATAGTAAGTGTACACAACTGTACTATGTTCTTCGTGTTCCACTGTTGCAGTCATTACACTTGGGTTGATTCCCAAAGCTGAAGAAGGGTGGAGGCAGTCAAGAAGTGTTAGGGCTGACTAGCAGGCCTTGTAAGACTGCTGTAGCAAATCCAGCTCTGGATTTAGAAAAGATAGGCAAGTGGTAATACTTGGCAAAGGTGTGTACAGAACTCCAGGTTGCAGCATCCAGGATGTCCCTGGTAGGGACTCCCCTAAGAAATGCTGTTGAGGTAGCCCTAGTGGAATGGGTTCTGATTCCCTGTGGGTGGTGTTTGTAGCAGAAATGGATGTAGTGTGCTATCCATTTGGAGATGGTTTGCTTTGAAATGGCCTTGCCCTCTGCACCTGTAGCAAAGCTGACTAGCAGCTGGTCAGATTTTCTGAAAAGTTTAGTCCTGTCAAGGTAGAACCTAAGCTGTCTGTGCATGTCCAAGGTTTGCAGGATCCTTTCCCCTTTATTCTGAGGATTAGGAAAAAAGGTAGGTAAATGGATGGCTTGGTTTAAAGCCACACTGGATACCACCTTGGGCATAAATGATGGGTTAGTCCTAAGGAAAACCCTGTCCGCATGGAAGATAATGAAGGGTTCCACAGTCAAAAGGGCCTGCAACTCAGACACTCTTCTTGCTGAGGTGATGGCTAGAAGAAAGGCTGTTTTCCAAGAGAGGAATTTTAACTGCTGTAGCAGCAGACTCAAAAGGGGGAAGTGTGAGCTTCTCTAGTACAAAGTTAAGGTCCCAGGCTGGAGTGGGAGCTCTCCTCAAGGGTCTTAAATTATTAGCTCCTCTCAGGAACTGTTTGACCACAGGGTGAGAAAAGAGAGGTGGCTCAGTATTGTAATGAGCTGAGATGGCAGAGGCATGAATCTTAATTGAAGAGAAGGATAGGCCTTTGTGGAGCAGCTCTGCTAGGTAATCTAGGATTTGAGGTAAGGTGGGCACAGTTATGTCCTTACCCTGAGACTGGCACCAAGAGCAGTATTGTTTCCATTTTCTGAATAGGATTTCCTAGTAATAGGCCTCCTGGCCTCAAGGATGACATCCAGCACCTGTTTGCTGAGTGTTGGTGGTGATGCATTCAGGGAATAAGCCAGACTGCTAGATTCAGGGTTTGCAGCTGATTTTGCAAAATCTGGCCTTCCTGCTGGGACAGCAGCAAGGGGGTCTGATGCAGGTGCCAGGGTGGCACTGCTCTCAGACTGCTTAAAAGTAGGTACCAGTGCTGGCATGGCCAGCCTGGTGTGATCGGGATTGTCCTTGGCCTGTCCTGTTTGATCTTATAGGTTCATAGGTTCATAGGTTAGTACTAAGCTAACTGCCCTTGCGAGCCATTTTAAGCCTAGCCAATTATCCCCTGAGAGACTCAAACCCTGCACCTTGTATTTTTAAGGCAAATACCTTAACCATTAGGCCACCCTCCCAACCCTAAATAAGTTTGTACTAAGCTAACTGCCCTTGCGAGCCATTTTAAGCTTAGCCAAGTATCCCTTGTGAGACTCAAACCCTGCACCGTGTGTTTGCAAGGCAAACACCTTAACCATTAGGCCACCCTTGAGTAGTACTTTCGAGAGGAGGGGCAGAGGGGGAAAGGCATAGATAGAGAGGTTTTCCCATGTAAAGGAAAGGGCATCCACTTTCCATGCTTGGCTGTGGGGAGTTCTAGTGCAAAATTTGCTCAATTTATGGTTTTGGGGAGAAGCAAAGAGGTCCACCTCTGGTGTTTCCCACCTGTGGATTAGAAGCTGGAATGCATTGGGTTCTAGTTTCTACTCATGTGGGTCCATTAGATTTCTGCTTAAATTGTCTGCCAGTGAATTTTCTTTGCCTGGCAGGAATTGAGCTTGCAGGTGCACTTGGTTGCTCAAGGCTGTGTTCCACAGAGCCATGGCTAACCTGCAGAGTGGGTAGGAATGAGTTCCCCCCTGCTTGTTTATGTATCAAATGACTGTGGTGTTGTCTGTCTTTATCAAGAGTTGTCCTGGAAGGATAAGATATTTGAAGGCTGTCAGTGCATTCTGTACTGCTAACATTTCTTTCTGATTGACGTGCAGGTGCATTTGTCCTGGGCTCCATTTGCCTGCCATATGAGCTCCCCATGCATGGTCTGATGCGTCTATTGTCAGGGTTTGGGCGGCGGGGGGGTTGAGTGAAAGGGAGTCCCTTGTTGTGGTTGCAGGCCTCTGCCCACCAAAGGAACTCTGTCCTTAGGCAAGGAATTATAGGAATCACTGTTTCCAAGTCCTGAGAATGTTGACACCAGAGACTTTTTAAGTACCACTGAAGTTTCCTCATATGCAGTCTTGCATATGGAATTAGGAGAATGCATAAGGCCATGAACCCTAGGGCTTGCAGTATTTTTCTTGCAGATAGCTGGGTTTGGGTGGTCAGTAGTTTGAAGCAATTTGTCAAATAAACCTGCTTTTCTAGAGTGAGGAATGCCATCTGGGAAGTTGTTTTCAAGCTTGCTCACAGGAATACAATTTTTTGGCTGGGTACCAGATGTGATTTCATTTTGTTGATGGTACACCCCAGAGAAGTTTGGAGTCTCTTTACAACTGGCAGGTGCTGAAGTAGCAATTCCTGACTGTCTGCCTAAATCAGGCAATCGTCCAAGTATGGGTAAATTTGAATGTTTCTCTGCCTGCAGTATGCAATGGCTGGAGCCAGGCACTTTGTGAATACCCTGGGTGCAGTAGATAAGCCAAAGGGAAGTGCAGACAACTGATGGTGCATAGAGCCTGCCATGAAACGTAGATATTTCCTGCAAGATTCCTTTATGGGGATGTGCAGATAAGCTTCTTTTAAGTCTAGGGTGACCAGCCAGGAATCATTGGCTAGCATAGGAAGCAGCTGTTGGAGTGTAAGCATTTTGAACTTTGGTACCACTAGGAAAGTGTTGAGAATTTACAGATCCAGGATAGGGCCCCAAGAGTTCTCTTTTCTGGGCATCAGGAACAGTCTGGAGTAGAAACCCTGTCCCCTTTGCTCTGTTGGAACAGGTTGACTAGCCCTGATACTAAGAAGAGAAAGTACTTGCTTTTGGGCCTCTGTCCACTGGTTTGGAGGAAGGTCTGGCAATCTGCTTGGGGTTGGCAGTGAGTGGAAGTAGAATCTGTATCCCTGGGAATACAATGTTTAAGACCCATCAGTCCTGGGTAATGTATTCCGTTTTTTGCATGGAGGGTGAGTTTTCCTCCTAGGGGTGCAAGTACTTGGGCATGGCTGGGAAGGATGAAGGACAAGTCATTGTGAACTTTTTCTATAAGAGGGTGGCTTACCACTCCCTGCTTTTGAGGTGGGAGCACTCCACTGTTTAGATCTGTGCATACCCTGAGACTGTAGTCTTTGTGTCTGTTGCCCCTGGGTTTGGACTGAAAAGGACCAGTTTTTTGAAGGCCAATGCCTACTGAATCTAGGTGGCTGTACCTATAAGAAATCTTTAACAGCTTGCATGCATTTAGCTTTTTCCTCCATCTTTTTAAGAACTTCTGCTTTTGTGCCGAACAAACATTCTTGGTTTAATGGAGCATCTAGTAATTTTGCTTTGACATGGTCTGGCAAGATTTGTTCCTTCAGCCAAGCATGCCTTCTCAGAACAGACCAAGTGACAGCAGCCCTGCAAGATGCTTCTAACGCATTGAAACCACACTGCATGTTTACCAACTTGATTTGCAGAATGCATTAACTCTTGTAAATCTTTATTCTCTGCACAATCAGGAATCAACATTTTTTGTTTAATTAGTTCCATAATATGCTGCTGGTACTTCAACATGTGAAACTGGCAATTTAAAACTCTGATGGCAAGAGTTGCAGAGGTATATACCTTCATATCCCATCTGTCTAAAGCCCTGGAATCCCTGTCCGAAGGGGTAGGGTTTTTGGCTGTAGTAACCTTAATACCTTTAGATCCCTGGGAAATGGTCTCTGGATCCGCAGTAGGATTTTTAAAGAGAAATTTGTGAGAGTCAGGTACCTGTCAGGCATTCTAGGAGCTGGAGGTGAAGTATCAGGGTTAAGACTTGATTCCATGAAGACATCATCTACAACATCCAGGACAGGGGGTATAGCTAGAGGCCTGTGCTGAGGCAAGTCTAAAAATTCCCTGAGTCTCTTTTTGGACTGAGGGTAATCCTGGCATTCCCAGCGGAAATGCTCTCTTAGGGTATGTAGGGTTTCACCGAAAGAAAAGTCCTCGGGGGGGGGGCAGAGGGAATGGAATCCTCTGCATCTGAATCCTCATAGGTAGATAAGGGAATGTCCTGGTAATCAGAGGGGTCAGAGTCACCGGACTCATGATTTGTAGAAGGCAAATCAATTCTTTGTCTTTTAGAGGGGGAAGGCATTCCTTCCCCTGATTAAAGTAATAAGGTCTTCAGCCATTCTAAGCATTTGTTTATGTGGCATGGGAGCTTGAGAATGCGCTTTGTTCGTCAGTTTCCTAGGCATAGTGCAAACTCTGGGCCTGAGAAATTCAGTAGTTTTAGTCAAAAATGAAGTAGTTGGTTTAATATGAACATCGGAAGGTCTGAATAGACCCTCAGAAGCCAGTGCCTGCACAGCGGCTCCGGACCCAACCAAGGTAGAGATATCTGCAGGTTCCATAGTTGAAGAAACATCTTGCGGCATACCAGACTCCGAATGGGTCTCAGTAGAGGCCTGTGAATCTGTAGAAGTGGGTATCAGGGGCTGCAAAAGTACCTCACTGAGTACAGGCGGACTGGCGACTAACTTAATGAAGCGTTGTCGGCAGTTTTGGACCTATGCGGTCTGTCTCTGTCTTTATCCTTACGTTTTTTCGGAAGATCAGTAGTCGGATGGCTTAATGAAGCCATTTTGGAATATGGAGAATGAGAGCAAAAGAATTTAGCGACAAAGATAGCCTGACGACGAATATTTCGGGTGTTGAACAAGGCACAAAACCGACAGCGAGGAACGTCGTGGTTTGGGCCTAAACAGGTGACGCAGTAAGAATGAAAATCTCTGTGAGGTATTTTCTTTCCAAAGGCAAGACAATTGTTAACTTTTTCTGACCAGTTAGAGCAAGAAAAAAGGATCCCCAACGGGGTACTTAGCTTTAGAAGACTTCAGGTTTGAAATTCGAATAACGATAATTTCAGGATGCAGCTGACCGGCACTTGCAAACTGCTTCTGCTTCGGGCTCCACTCAGCAAGAAAAGCTGATGTAATGGCGTCGGCTGCATGTTTTATACCCCTGATGTCATGGAAGAGGTGACAGCATCCAATGCAGAAATCCCAGGATTCTGATATTCAGGCCGACTGAGGGCTACCTGCAGGCAGATAACTTGTGTGATGACCAACAGTGAAACACGAATCTTGGCTTGGAAACTCAGCTGAAGACTCAACTCTATAGCTGTGTCGGTGGGGAATCTTATTGGAAATCTGGAGGGAGACAGAAATCCAGACCTCGGACTGTGTGTGTTCCCTGTGTGCTCTTAAGGGAAATTCTGCTTGATAGCCCAACTACAACTATTTAGAAGAGTTGGGAGATGGTGGGTGTGGCTACAGCAGCTTTGGGGAATTTAAACATCTACTGTTATAGATAAGTGCAACTTACACATCTGTAGTATGTTCATCATGCCCACTTTTGTAGTAGCCTTTAGGTGATATGGGTTGATTACCAAAGCCTATCCAACCTGGAAAGAGGAAGGATATGGACACATGAGCTCCTGAAGAGTGGTCCTAGCATAGCTAGACCTGGCCCTCGAAAAGGAATCCAGTTTTTAATGCTTTGTGAAAGTATGTACACAGGATAATGTAGCTCCATCTAGAATGCTTCTAGTACCCACCCCTTTCCAGTATGCTATCAAATAAGACAAGACTAGCAGAATGTGCCTTGATACTGCCGGAATTTTGTTTGCCATGGTAGGAATAAGAAAAGCAATAGAAAGGACAGTACATGTGGAAATAGTCTGTTTAGACACAGTGCCCCTTTTTCATCCCTTGATAAGAAATAAATAGTTGATTGGATTTTCTAAAGGGCTTAGTCCTGTCAAGATAATAAGTGAGCTGCTTATCTGTGTCCAAAGTATGCAGAAACCTTTCTCCCTGGTTTTAGGGTGTGGGTAGAAAACTGGGAGACTGATGTCTTGATTCAAAGTAAACTCTGAAAATGTTCTTAGTATGAGTGAAGGGCTTGTTCTTAAAAAGAATGCTATTCCTGCGGAAAATCAGATAGTACTCACCCACCATAGCTGCTTGCAATTCAGATACTCTTCCTGCAGATGTCAGAGAAATGAGGAGTACAGTTTTCCTAGTCATAAACTTTAAATCAGTGTGATGGGCAGGTTCAAAAGGTGAAAGTCAATTTCTCCAGCACAGAGATGTGATCTCAAAGAACAGTAACCTGTTTACAAGGTTATCTCAGGTGTAGAACACATTTAAGAAACTGCTTCACAACAAATAGAAAAGAGAAGAAAACCCATGGAAAGACATGCTGAAGTGGCCCCAAGATGAACTTTATTTATAGAAGAATAGGAGAGGCCATGGGAAACAAAACTCACAAATAATTGAGAACCAGTGATACAAAATCCCTAGAGGGGTCATGGTTATTGGTTAGGCACCAGCTAGAAAAATCCCTTCCACTTACCACTATAGGATTCACTAGTAGCAGACTTTCTTACCTCCTTTAGTACCTGCTGCATTCCCCCATGAAATAAATGCCAAAAAGGTATTAGACTAACCATCTAGGCAGTCAGATGAAATAGATTTAAATTGAGGTGTACCCAACTCCTAGTGGCTTGTAAGAATAGGTCTAATCTGCGAGGAAGCTTTTGATATTTTCTCTTAGCCAATTCCATAAAATGGGAGAATCAGTGTTGCCTGAGCCAAAAGGAGGTCACACCAGAATGACTTTTTGGGGTATCCTTTTGAATCTTCAGAGTTATCCTGGATGTGAATGGAAAAGGTGCAAACACAAAGGAACATTCCCTTCCAAGGGAATGAAAATGCATGTTTTCCAAGCTTACTTGGTTGAAAGGAGTCCTCAAGCAAAACTTCAATTCTGTTTTGAAAGGAGGCAAACAGATCTATTTGAGGTGCTTTTCACAACTAGATCAGTTCTGTGAATACCCCCTCATTTAATTTCTATTTGTGAGGATCTGCCTGGTCGTGTTCAGCTTCTCTGCCATAATGTAAGATGCTTAAGAAATACTGAAAACCTAACTCCCAAGCTATCACCGTCAGCCTGCATAGGAGGTACAACCTTGTACCTCTCTGTTTATGCACCACATGACTGTGGTCAATTGAAGAGGTACTAGGTACCATAGGAGATGGACAGATTTCAAGGCATGGATCACTGCCAACACCTCCTTCATATTGACATGCTTTGGTCTGTTTAACAGACTCCCAATAGAAACTGCTCCACAAGTAAAATCTGATACTGCTGTGGTGTTTGATTGTTTTGGGGTCTGAGTAAGGAGAGGAGGAGAGACCTTGGTTCTGTTGAATTTATTGTCCCTGCCAATACAGTTCCCTTTTATAAAGCCCTAAACTGGAATTTGATACTCCACGGAATGCAAATGCTTGATCCATGCGTTTTTTTTTATTGTTGTTAGAAACCACTGCATCTTTCTCACATGCAGCCTTGTCACAAGAATCATTGAATCCATGAACCCTAGAATCCTGAGAATTTTGGTTTTAGTGTTTGTACTGTTAGTTGTTGCTTAGATCTCTGTTGAAACTGTTTTCCCCACCCCACCCCCTATTTTCTGCCATGTCTTCAGTTGGTATAACTGTTTTTTACAGCTTGTGTGTTACCTAACTCAAGGATCACTTGCATAAAATTTGACCTGCATTTAATTGCTGGAACCTGCGTTCTGAGACACTGTCTTCCAGACTATCTGCAAATATACAGAGCTAGGTATATTTTTTGTGGTTATAGAGTTGGTTAATTGTTGCTTAGATCTCTGTTGAAACTGTTGTCTCCCTGTTCTGAGAGACTGATCTGCAAATATCCAGAGCTGAGTATAGTTACTTAGATCTCTGTTGAAACTATTTTGTCCTACCCACCCTATTTTTGGTTTGTAGTTTAAATTTGGTGGCTTTTGCAGTTGCCGGCCCCACTGTAGATTTGATCTGGGACACTCCCCCAGTCCCATCCCTTTACCACATTCTACCTAACAAACTCTTTCTGCACTTGCTTTTAGTCCTTTTTAATTTAATTGCATTTTTTAAACTGTGTTTGGTCTAATATTGCTACATACTCAAGTGTGCTAGCTTGCACTGCATGTGAATTGTTTTTACTACTTTTCTGTAAAAAAAAAAAAAAAACTGTAAGCCTGTTTCCTACCTTTCCTGTAACTAGTGTTCCAGATACAGATTTGCTGTATCCAGGACTGTATGTAAGCTTCTGAGCTCCCCAAGCCTTTCTGTGTTGGGGGGAAGCCTTCTAGCTTATCAGTGGGAGTGGTAAGCAGTAGGTAACCTATCTACCATATAAGGAGTGGTTCTGGCCCAGAAATTGTAGTTATTGGCCGTTTGGGCAATCTCTTCCATCTCTCGCAACTTTCTGATTTGAAAGTCTGCATTTGCACTTGTTTCTGTCCTGTAACTCTAGTACAGATACAGATTCTTAGTTTTGGCACTTAAATTTGCTTATTCATGCTCAGCACTTGTTCAAAACTTGTAAGCACTAAATAAGCTACTAGTTACTATAGCACTCAATCTCCCTCATTACCTAGAGGAAAACAGTTTTTGTACTTAACTTTCTCACTTGATTAGAGAAAAACAGCTCTTGTACTCACTTTCCTCACTTATCTAGAGGAAAATAGTTTTTTATTTAGGCATGTCCAAGGGTCAGCTCCCAGTGTTCTCTCCTATCTGATGAATCTGGGCATCTTGAGGCAATGTAGAAATTGCCTCATGTACACAGACAACCCTCTCCTCCTACCACCCAACACTACAACTTGTGAGAGTTGCACTTATCTAGCCAAACTGGAGGTAAATCTCTCTCCAACCAAGACTGAACTTGACAGTCATGAGGAGAAGGTAAACATTTGCACCACACCACACTCATCATAGTCTCACTAAATCTACACCATCAAAATCCACACATAGTAATACAAAAACATTTGCGGAAGCTCTCAATAATAATCTGTCTAAGCAACAGACACCTCCAAAGCAAAAACGCAAGCAACCTCCATCCCCCAACACAACCCAAATGACACATAGCCCACAGACTCAGTGTGCCACTCAACCAAAGCCAATAAGGCAAAACAACGTACCCAACACACTAGTCATAGGTGACTCTATAGTCAGGCACACTAATGTCCCACTCACCGGGCTAAACAAGGAGAAGGTTACTGTCAGCTGCCTGTCGGGTGCCAGGATCCGCCACATAACCCACGCACTCAGGTCACTCCACAACAAGTACAAATATAACTCTGTCATTGTCCATGTTGGTGTGAATGACCTGAGATGTACCTCCCTGGACTACATGAAAAGAGACATGGAAGAGCTCTCTGATCTTGTAGCCCAGGCAGGTATGACCTAGCCCTGAGTAGCATTCTGCCATCGTCCTGAATGATACCGCAGTACAAGGACAAAATGATTGACTTCAACAACTGGCTAAGCTTCTGGTGTCATTCTAAGGGGATCCAGTATCTGTCTGCATGGGATGACAGTCGACAGACCACGATTCTTTGCCATAGATGGCCTGCACCTGTCGTCCCTGGGATTCTGGATACTGCCTAAGGCTCTTGCTGCCCCTATAGTGCCTTTTTTGGGAAAGGTTCAAATAACAAATTCACCACCATAACAGGAACAGGCAAGCAAAAACTGAGGGTAATGATACTCAATGCTAGAAGTCTAAATCTCAAAATGCACTCACTCGAGGCACTCCTTAAAATGGAGAACATCGATATCTGTGCAGTGACTGAGACCTGGTTCAAGGCTCCAGAGAGCACCCCTGTACTACCAGGCTATAACTCATACCACACTTTTCGACCATGTAACCTGGACCGAAACACCAAAGGCAGAGGTGTGCCCATATTCATTAAGGATATCCACACCGCCAGGCTAGTTGCTCAGCATAATGCATCCGAGGTTATCCAAGTGCAACTAACTCTGAGCAAAACTGCAATCCAAATTGTAGCTTGCTACAGATCCCCCACCATGACCCAGGATTCCCACTCCTCTTTTCTTGATGTACTGGAAAATATTAGGGTTCAACCAAACACCCTAATAATGGGCGACTTCAACAACCCCACTATTAACTGGGAAACTACTCGTGTGCCAACTCCTTAGCTCAACGCTTTCTGGAATTCATAAACTCCAATGCCTTGGATCAACTTATCCACACCCCCACCAGGGGCAACAATATCCTAGACCTAGTCATTACCAACATGAGTGACCGGTGTTCCACACCTGAAGTCAACTCCTCGTTGGTCCGATCTGACCATAAGCTAATCACCCTTGATATCCATATCCCGCCCCCACCCCCCATTAAGGAAACCATGGTAAAAAAATTCTCCAAAGCAAACTTCATGCTTCTTAAGACAGAAGTGGTGAACTTCATGACACCCATGCAGATGGACAATACAGTTACAACTGCTGAATCCTACACAAATGCACTCTATAAGCACTTAAACGAGTGCATGGATTGTGCTATTCCAAACAGAACCAAGACGCTATCCTCCAAAAAAAGGAAGCCAATCTGGTGGTCCCCTGCCATAAACAAACTGTACAACAGAAGGAAGAAACTGTTGCAAAAGAGAGTAAAATCCCATGAGTGGAGGAGCTCCCTGGTCAGCCTCAGTAAGAAGCTGAGATCCTTTATAAGATCCTCCAAAGCTAGCTATGAAAACAAAATCACCACTAATTCTAAGGACAACCTCAAAGCATTCTATTGCTATGTCAAGAATCTCAATGGCAACACCCAGATCTGCTCTAAGTTACAGCACAAAGGCACGAAATTACAGAACCAACTGATATTGCCAACATCCTGGCAGATAGGTTCAGTGCTAACTTTACCCCCCCTCACCCCCTAAAGGGCCTATATCTATATAGGAAGAATGCAGAGTCCCTGTAATCACAACTATGCAGGTAAATGCTGCACTCTCTAAAGCCAAAAACACAGCATCCATGAGAGCGGGCAACATCCCAGGCTGCGTTTTACATGAACTTCAAAATGAACTGGCTCCCCACTTAAGCACCATGTTCAATAATAGCCTCGCATCAGGCTTTGTGCCCACTGAATGGCACACAGCAACAGTTATCCCACTCCACAAAGGAGGAGCCACCACTGATCCCGGGAACTATCAACCTATTAGCCTGACAAGCTTGGTCTGCAAGGCCATGGAATGTATCATCATGGAACTCATAAACAAAGACATTGGTAACCTCCAAACTCTGGATCTCACCCAGTTCAGGTTTGTGAAAGGCAGATCATGCCTTCTGAACCTGATCAACTTCTTTGAAGCAGTCACCAAAGCCGTAGATGGGGGTAAGGTGGTTCACACAGCCTATCTTGACCTCACCAAGACTTTTGACACCATCCCCCATTCTGGAATTATAGCTAAACTCACTAAACTAGGTATAAATCCCCTACGTCACAAGATGAGTTGCTAAATGGCTCACTGACAGAACCCACACTGTAAAAGTTGCAGACTCCAAATCTGACCTCAAAGCAGTGACAAGTGGAGTACCACAGGGTTCCATCCTGGGACCTCTCCTGTTTGGTATCTACTTCTCTGAAGTACAGGCTAACACAGAAGGCCTCTGGCTAACGAAGTTCACAGATGACTGCAAACTATGAGCCATAGTCAAGTCCCCAAATGATGTGGACATCCTACAGAAGGGCCTCGCTGAGACAGATGCCTGGTGTCAGAGCCATGGCCTCAAGCTCAATGCCAAAAAGTGCAGTCTCATCCCCTTTGGTAAAAACTCTGTACCCATGAACTACCACATAGGCAGCAATCTACTTAACACCGAATGTGTGATGAGACCTTGGGACACAGGAGGACAGTAGTCTCTCCTTTGATAGTCACATCGCCACAGTAGTCAGGAAGTCCTTCTACGTGGCACACCTCATCATAAAAGGGTTCTCATCCAGGAAAAAAGAGGTCATTGTTCCCCTCTACTTGACACTCATTAGACCCATTATAGAGTACAACGCCCCTTTTGGAATGTACCTCACAAGACATCTGCAGCAGCTGGAAAGGCCACAGAAGTACCTCACAAAGAGGATTACTGGCCTCAAACAAATGCCCTACACTGACCACCTCAAAAAACTCCAGCTTTACAATGTAGCATATCTCCTACTCCGAGGTGATCTCTGCCTAACATATAAAGCTATGCCAAACCCAGAGCTGTTGGACATGCTACACCTAAAGAAATCCCAGTCCCTCCGAGCTACATGCTCTAGGGACCTAACCTTGTCACCACAATAAACAGGACATGCTGGAGGGATAGATTCCTGTCCCAGAGACTTCTCATACTCTGGAACAGGCTACCCATCTATGTCAAGCAAAGTTCTTTATTAGCACTCTTCAAGAAAAATCTTGATGAGTGGATGGGAAATGGGAAATAGGAAATACAACCCGGGGATCACTTCTGTGTCTCTGCTCGACAGTGGCACAGGAAAATAACTTTCTTGGGTGGCGTAAGCCAGGGAACTTTGTTGGCTAGGCTTATGTAGGCCCTTGGGCCGATAGCCTAGTACCTACCTATGAACCTATGAATTCTCTTGCAGAAAAGATTATTCCAAATAAATATCTACCTTCTCAAGTCAAAGTTCTTTTGAAGAGAAGTATTTATAAGGCATCCCAAAAACACAATCCTTTGAGACAGTCAAGGAGGATTTTGAAATGTTTATCTGAAAGTCTGTACTGGTCAAAAAGAACTTAGCCCAAGTTAATGACTCTTGACATCTGGATAATGAATCTGCAAAGATAAGCAAGCTATCTAAATAAGAAAAAATGTAAATGCCATTTAGTCTGCAATGAGCCATGACTTAAGCTAAGCATTTCATGACCGCCTTTGGAGCTGTAGATAAACCAAAGGGTAATGAAGAGAACTGATAATGTGACACAGAGAACCTTAGAAACTTCCTAAAGCCTGCAGCTATGGGAATGTTCTAATAAGCATCCTTCAAGTCTAGTGTTATCAAGTAAACTCATGGGAGGAATGAGGGGCAGCAGGTTCTGTAAGGTCAACTTTTTGAATTTTGATACTTTTCACATAGAAATTTACAAATTAAAGATCTAGTACTGGTCTCCAAGAGGCATCTTTTTTGGTACCAAAAACACTCTGGACTTGAAACCTTTCCTCATTTGACTTGTGGGCACTGATTTGATGGTTCTTTGAGTGTGCAAAGACTGAAAAGCCTGAGGGGGAAAAAATCTGTTTTCGGGGGTGGGGCAGAATTCCATTGAAAGGATGTTTTTGCATTCAGTGCCATTTGTAACACTCGTGCACCACTTTTAGCACCTAGAACTCTGAACAATCCTTTGGAGTGCTAAGTACTAGTTTGTGGAATAGACTTGTAGAGATACGGGCCAGAAGACGGAGAATGCTGGTGTAGTCATTATGTGCTGTTGGTATGTCCCTTTTCATAAATGACATATTTTTTGTTACATCTTTCTGGCCATTTCTTTTCAGCGCCTTGTTTGCCAGAGAAAGGTTGGTTTTGTTTATATGGCAGAAGGAGGGAGGCCTGATTTCTACTGAAGTACATGAAAAATCTTAGAAACTCTGAATCAATTTCCTACTTTTGTCACAGTGTTTGAGAACATGGGTATTCCTTATCTAGAGTAGAGTCCAAGATTTTAGACTATACATCATTAGCAAACTTTTGGTTACGTACCCAAGCATACCTTCTTAACACTGTGCGCAGCACTGGCCCTAGACACAGTAACTGCACAATCATACATACTTTTCAAAGCATGTTCAGATACCAAGACAGGGTATAAACAGCTTGGTTCAAAAAAGAGCTTTCTTAGGTAGGAAGGGTGAAAACCAATTCCCTCAGACTGTCCATATGGCAAAGCATAACTTTCCTCA
This sequence comes from Protopterus annectens, assembly GCF_019279795.1. Lineage (NCBI taxonomy): Eukaryota > Metazoa > Chordata > Ceratodontiformes > Protopteridae > Protopterus > Protopterus annectens. The sequence goes on from NC_056739.1 coordinate 1,376,985,457, forward strand.
TATATGCCTGGTAATTCAGAATTCTGAAGGCTAAAATGGAAGAAAACATTATCTTGCTTATATAGTTCGACATATTCCCTTCATTGTCACTAGGAAAAGGATTTGTATTAAGGACCAACCTGTTGCCAGCATGAGGTGCATTAGAAATTGCTGCTCAATTAGATCTAAAGAGAGAGAAAATCAATTTATTAACCTAAGGTATCTTGTACAGGTTTAGGGACTGATGGCTAGGTATCAGGATGATTACAGACAGCATTCAGCACACCCTGCATGGCTGGCAGTATAGGAGGAATGGAATATATTCATTTGTAACATGTCATAGTATCTTATCAGTTCTGGGGGAAGCATTCATTTTCCCATAGTCTGATTAAAAGAAAATTCCTCCACACAAGGATATGGTTTAATATTTTTCTCACAATCAGAGAGGTGGGTTTAATATTTGTAGGAGAAGGAGCCCTATATTTAGTCAAAATCAGTTTTCTCAGGAATTACCTTACAAATAAGCCCACTTGTGACTGTCCTTCTGAAAAACTAATTACCATTAAAGATGAATTCATTAACAAGACAGGCACAGAAGCAGTGTTTAATCTTTTGTTTTTTCCTAATATGAGCTCCAGTAGAAGATGATAGACTCGAAGGAGAAATGTATGTTCAGTTTAATGGTCTCTTGCCCAGTTACCCTGAGAATGATCTCCAGGAGTGTCTCCCAGGCCTAGAGAAGATGGTTCTTCTCATGCCTTTATCAGACACTGGAACAGCTGAATAGGATGTGGCTGACCCCCTGGCTCATGTTGGCCTGAAGAACTACAACAGAGGAAGCCAGGGAGGTGAGAGGCTTGAGGAACAACCAATGGCCACTGCAGGTTCACCCATTATCAACTGAGCCATAGACTGAGTCCTCATGAGTGGGGACTGTAGATCAGTGTGTGTTTTGACTTTAAGAAGCATTTCATAGTGATGGCACATGCATATAAATTGAGAGTACATGCAGGCAGCAGTGCCATTTTGAGTGAACAGCCAGAGTGTTAACACGTATGCAGTAGTCAGTCCGTTTATAAGTTTAAGTTACTAAGCCTCAATCCTGATGTGTTTGTATATAATAAAGGTGCTTGAACCGAACTCACAACTGTTCATCTGTTTTATCCTGACCGGATGAGTGACATGCCGTCAGAAGTGGCATGTCTGAATGACATCGTACCAGAAGTGGCATTTCTGAACGACATGGTGTCGGAACCAGGATGTCTGAGCAACATACCTCTTAACTGTACAGATTTTTGCAGAATGTCCTGCTTATTGCCTCATATTTTTGGTCCATTTCTCATATGACTGTGGTTTTCAAGCAAAGCATTGGCAAATCACTCAGGGTTTAGATCAAAAAATAATGACAGAAATTTGAGTTTCAGATTTCATACCCTGAAAATCCATGCTAATGCAGAACCTGTTATTCTATCAACTTTCCAAGTTTGCATGAGCAATATTTAGAAAAGTGTCCCTATTTCTGGGCCTTTTTCCCCCCATAATTTATGGCTTTGTACAGATTTCTTGCTCTAGGAGGTTGAGAGGTATGCTGAGCAACAAGAAGCCAGAAGTCAAGCCATGAGGTACACAGTTAGAAATGGAGGTATATAGAGGAATGATTTATCCAAACCTGCTCAAATGATTGAAAAAAGGTCAGAAATGATTTTCAGGTAATTAAAACTCACATAAATGATTTATTTTGTAAAGAAAATGGTACAAGGCATTCACAAAGTACAAAATGCATCACTGATTAAACTTAAATAAATAGCACAAAATGCATTATTGATTAAATGAAATGTTCAAAAGCATATTTGATAAAATTATTCAAAATACTTATGACAGCATTCAAAATTACTTCTGATTTGCATAACGAGCATGTTAAAATTAAAACGAGCACAAGAAAAGTATAACTAGCATGATAAAAGTCAAATTACCATAACGAGAACAACAAAAGGGCAAAATGAGCATTGAAAAGCAAAGCGTCTACATTTTTTAGTAAATGACCATGTTTTTCTATATGAGCTTCTATTTTGCATTGAAGAAAGCTATTTGAAGTATAACTAGAGTTGTTCGAAGTATCTCAGTGTGCAAAATGTTTGCAGTGTGTGCTTCATTACAGTACAATTATTTCAGAGTATACTGTGTGCAAAGTATAGTTATTTCGCAAAGTGTAGTCAAAGTACAGTCATTTTGAAAAGTTTCTCGTGCAGCGTACAGTTCATTCGCAAACTGCAGTCATTTCAAAGTCTTTTTTACACTGATAAGAGTAGTTTCACAAATTACAGTGATTTCAAAGTGTTCTTGTGCTGCGGAGACTTATTTCACAAAGTGTAGTTATTTCAAAGAGTCTATTGTGCTGTTGATCATAATTAAAGTTTCTGGCATAAATTTCTCACATGTATGTTCATACATAACTCTAAGGGTCTTTATTACTATGTGTTGGCATTTCACAGACCCAATCCACTTGTGTTTGATCAAGATATTGCAGAGAATTGGAGTATTTGAGCATGAATGCGATATTTTCATACAAGCAGCTTTTTCCTGATAAATATGCACGTATGAGGGCATTTATTCTGCTTAATCTACTGTGGTCAGAAGCCACTGAAAGAGACCATTCATTTGTGCATGCACCAACAGTATATGCAGAAGAAGGGGAAAACCATCATATTGTTGCACAAACTGAATCAAGGGAGGACCCGGAGTGCTTGAAACATAAATTTAGAGAAATGTGTAACTTCCAAAAAAAGAAGTTATGTACTCAACATAACGTTCCATGTTTGTTGTCCATCTCGCCTTTCTTTCTTACAATGATGGGTTTGGAGCCAATCCTCGGCTCCGACTCGGCCGAATACTTAGCTGAAAGTCTCAAACCTGGCTCATGGCAAGAAGGTATCCCACAATGCAGTGGTGTAATTCCCCAGATCTTGTTTGCTGCTAATACTGAATATGTACACTATATACATATCTACAAACATACACATATAAACATGTATCCAAGTCTATACTATATGTACTGGAAGGAGAAACAAACTGAGACAAAGAACTCCTGAAAGTAGTAAAAAATCTACCAGGTCCACAAGGAGTCTTTGGCAGGGGGAAGGAGGGAGGGTTCATAAGAATGAACGCTGAGATGGACAACAAACATGCAACGTTATGGGAGTACATTACTTCTTTATGTTACGTTGTCCTATCTCGCCTTCATTCTTACAATGATGGGACAGCGTCCCTAGCACCTTTTTCCTGGGTGGCTCACGGGAGTACACCTTTAAGCACCGTGGAACCAAAGGATGCCCTGTCCCTGGAGGCCAAATCCACTTTGTAATGAGTGCTAAAAGTATGTGGAGTAGGCCAAGTAGCTGCTGCACAAATACTGTTTATGGGAATTCTGGCTTGAAAGGCAGAGGACATAGCCATTGCTCTAGTAGAATGAGCCTTCACTTTGAAAGGTAAATCTTTTGTGATTTGAGTTATAGATGAATGTGATACAATTTGAAAGCCAATTGGAAAGAGTAGTTTTTGAGACTGAGGATCCTTTTTTTGCATCAGAGAAGGATACAAATAATTGGTCAGATTTTCTGAAGTCTTTGGTTCTATGCAAATAGAATCTGAGTTGTCTATGCATATCCAGTTCATAGGCTGGTACTAGGCTATCGGCCCCAGGGCCTATACAAGCCTAGCCATAACAATTCCCTGGCTATTTCTTCCCACACTATTAACTTCCCTGGACCCCTGTCTAGCAGGGTGACTGACATGATCCCTGGGGTGAAGTTCCTTTCTCCCATGCAATCGTCAAGTTTCCTTTTGAAGACGGCCAAAGAGGGGCTCTGCTTGACATGTATGGGCAGTCTATTCCAGAGTTTGGGGAGTCTCTGGGTCAAGAACCAATCCCTCCAGCATGTTTTGTTTATTGTGATGACAAGGTTTAGATCCCTGGAGCATGTGGCTCTGAGGGATTGGGATTTCTTTAAGTGTAGCATGTCCAACAGCTGATGTAATTTGTACTCTGCCTTGTTGCTATGATTAGGAAAGAATACTGGAAGTTCTATGGATTGGTTTATGTTATTTGGAGAAGAGACTTTAGGTAGAAAGGATGGGTTTGTATGTAAGGAAACCCTATCCTTATGAAAAATCAAATATGGTGGTTTAACAGAAAGAGCTTGCAGTTCTGACACCCTTCTAGCAGAAGTTATAGCCACTATAAACAAGGTCTTCCAGGAAAGGAACTTGAGGTCTGAAGATGAAGAAGGCTTGAAGGGAGATAACGTGAGATGAAACAAAACAAAATTTAGATCCCAAGGAGAAAGGGGTTCCTTAAAGGGAGGTCTTAATAAGGAAGCACCTTTTAAGAAGGCTCTACACAACCTATGTGACATTAAGTTGGAAGTAAATCAACAATATGAAAATTTGAAATTGCAGCAAGTTGAACCATGATGATTGCTGCAGCTGAGCTTTGTTGAAAAAGGTCCACCAAAAATTCCAAAATAGAATGAATAGGTGCAGATAAAGGATCAATGTTCCTATCTTGAGCCCAAAGGGAAAACCTCTTCCATTTACTAGAATACAGTTTACTAGTGGAAGCTTTGTGCGAGGACATTAAGATATGTCTAACCGTAGGAGTGAAATTGTGAAGCCTGACTAAATTGGGAAGTGGAGCAGCCAAGCTGTTAATTTTAGGGTGTGGAGAGAAGGATGAAGCTCCCCTGACATATGAGTCAGCAGATCTGGCACTGGGTCCAGAATCCAAGGCTTCTCCTGAAGATGAGGCCAAAGGAAGGGGAACCAAACTTGGCGAGGCCAGTAAGGAGCAATGAGAATTAACCTGCTTCCCAAGCATTGTGCTTTCTGAATTACTCTGGGTATGAGAGGAAACAGTGGAAAGGCATATAGAAGTCCCGAGGGCCAATCGTGAGCAAGAGCATCTCTCGGTGTCACCCCGAAGGGGGTATTAGAGTAAAGTAGTTGCTGCATTTGGCATTCATGGGAGTGGCAAAGAGATCACAGCAAGGCTGTCCCCATGTTTGGAAAATCATTTCCACTACATTGTGATTGAGACCACTCGTGAGAGGCATTAGGATTGTTCTGTTCAGCTTGTCCGCTATCATGTTGGACTTCCCCGGAATGTGCATTGTGATTAGAAAGCGCTGGGAAGAAACTGCCCATTGCCATACTCTTAGGGCTTCTCAACAAAGGGAGTAAGATCTGGTTCCCCCCTGCTTGTTTATGTACCAAACCACAGACATATTGTCTGACTGAATCGCAATAGCCCCTAGAGGGAGAGAGTCTTGAAGTGCTTGAAATCCAAGAAGCACTGCTCTCATCTCTAGAACATTTATATGCAGGTGTGCTTCATGTTCTTGCCACGTACCTTGGACTGTTCTTCCCAGATAATGCCCCCCCCCACCCTATCTGGGAAGTGTCCGTGGTCACTGTAGCTATTGGTTGAAGTGGAACAAAGGGTCAGCCCATTATCACATGAGTAGAGTGCATCCACCATCTTAAGTCGTTCTTGCAAGAGTCTGTTATTCTGATCAGATTAGACATTGGAAGCTCTTGAAGTGACCATTGGGAGAATAATATCCACTGAAGAATCCTCATGTGCATTCTGGCAAGAGGGACCAGTGTAATCGTGGAGGCCATTGTTCCTAATAATCATAGAATTATCTTTGCTTTCACTTTGTTCTTGGGAAGGAGGTGAAGTATCTGCTGTCTGAGTGCTATAACTCTTTCTGTTGGAAGATGTGCTACCATAGATGAAGTGTCTAGATCTGTGCCTATGAATATAATATGCTGACAAGGCAACAAGGCAGATTTTTGAAAATTTACTGTGATGCCCAGCTGATTGCATATGTCCAAAGTTAGGTCCCTGGCTTGTAGAAGTAGATGCTTGGTGGTGGCAAATAGGAGCCAGTCATCTAGATAGGGAAACACACGGAATCCTATACGTCTCAAGTGAGCCGTGACTACTGCCATACATTTGGTGAACACTCTGGGGGCTGTAGTGAGACCAAAGGGAAGAGCTCTGAACTGGTAATGGCTGGTTCCCTGCCAGAAGCGTAAGTACCTTCTTGATGTCCTGTCCATTTTTATGTGGTAGTAAGCATCCTGAAGGTCTATCGAGCACATCCAATTGTCTTTCTCTAAAAAGGGAAGTATAGACTGCAGTGTCACCATTCGGAACTTTGACTTCTTGACAGATTCATTTAACTTGCTTAGGTCTAATATGGGCCTCCAGTCCCCTGTTCTTTTTGACACCAAAAATAATCTTGAGTAAGTTCTGAATCCTATTTGGCCTGCAGGGACTTCTTGGATGACTCTTTTGTGAAGCAACTTTTGAATCTCTATAGTTGCCTGTTCCTTTAGATTGGGTGGAACATCTGGGATTGTTTTGGTCTGTGGAACAGGTTTGGAAAAAGGGATGGAGTTTCCTCTGGATATTATATTTAGTACCCATTTGTCATTTGTGATATTTCACCAGGCTTCTGAGTACATTGATTAACGTCCCCTGACTGCCTCCAGAGTAGAGCAGTCAGGCCTCCTTTCAGGAGTGCTGATAAGGGCATCAGCAAAAGGAATTGTGGTCACCCTGGTTTTGCTGGCCCCCTCTGCCTCTGGAGCAGCATCTACCATTATTACCTCCCCCGTCAGCCCCTGGGGAAGGTATCACCCCGTGTGTCTGGGAAAAATCTCTGGGATCTTTTGAACCACATCTTTCCGCTCTTCTGACCATTAGGATAAGGTATTGAAGGTACAGAAAAATGTACTCCAATGGCAGAAAGTTTTTTCACTTCCTGCTCGCACCGGGTTAGAGTGTCTTTTACTTTGTGTCCAAAGAGTGAGGAACCATCAAAAGGGGCATTAATAAACGTAGGCTTAAAGGGCTCTGCAAAATATCACAAGCACATCCAGGAGTGCCTCCTAAGGGTAACTCCAGAACCCACTGCCCTGCTCGCTACATCTGCTGCGTATGATATGAGCCTCATGGAGGAGTTGACAATGGAATTTAAGGTGGACAGCTGGGAGGAGACCTTCTCATTCACCCCCACAGTTAATGAACCTTGTAGAGTATCTCCTAGCTCTTTCAGGAGATCTCTTTGTAGCCTCATGAAATGGGATAAGTAGTTCAGTGATCGCAGTGAGAAAGTCGCTGAAGAAAAGATACGCTTCCCGTATCTGTCCATTGTTTGAGAGTCTTTATTCGGAGGATAAACAGATGAGGAAGTCTCTGCAAGTTCCTGCTTGGTGGCTGCTGCCACCACCATAGCATCTATGAGTGCTCCCTTAGAAATTTCTTGCCCGAAGGAGCTGACAAAAATTTGTTTGGCCTCTAAAGGACCAGTTCCGTAGTGTCGGGTGACTCCCACGCCTTTCGACTAACCAGGTGCATTAGTTCATTGAAAGGCAGAGACAACCAGGAGGCTGAAGGTTGAGACCCAAAAGCCTTCAGGTACACTGACTCCTCATCAGAAGGGGTGGTGGTCTGCCAGCCGCCTCTTTGCTTGAGGATGTCCAGAATATCTGCAAATGAGATATTGTCAGAGGATGACCGTGGGGACCCTTCTGACTCATTAAGGTCAGTGTCTGAAGTGATGGACTCATCTGGGGTGTCAACATGCTTCCTCTTGCAGGTTCTCTTTCAAGGTGGCTCCTCAGAAGGATATTCTGGGGAGGCCTCGGATGAGAGGGGTTCACCCAATGGGGGATCCTGAGGCTCTCGGTCTCTGCTGTCTTGAGGAATGGGTGGTGCTGAGACAGTAGCTGGCACCTTGGGGGGATGAGTACTGGTATCCATCTGTGGTGCTGAATGAGTAGACAACATGCTCATCAGCTCAAAGGCAGATTCTGCCAGCTCTGAGGATACAGAGGAAGGCAACAGAACCAACAAGATCGGACCCAAGGCTGATTGATGTGGTAGCCAAGCTAACCTGAGCCAATGCTCTGAGGGGTAGGCTTGGCACCAAAGATCAGGGCCGAGAATTCCCCCGGACCCAACCAGCGAACCTTGGCTCCCAGACTCACCAGACGGCACCAAGAGAGTCAGAGCAGATGGCTCCGTGTACACCAAAGGGGGTCCCAGAACAGACGGGTCCACAGTAAGTGGTACCAAGCACTCCAGCTCCGAAGGACCAGCTTGGCTTGGAGGAGGAACAACAGTAGGCTCTGAGACCAAATGGGTGGGAGCCGAGAATAATTTAGTCAGTGCCAGGGACTTGAGGAGTCTATGCACCACCCTTTCCATATCATCATCTGATAAGCTCCTTGTAGACCTGGAAGACTGGGAAGGAGTCTGAGACCTATGGAGGATTGGCAATCTCAAAGTCAGAGAAACCAGCGAAATCTCAATGGACTGGCTCCAAGTGGAGGTATCTTGCAGCTCCGAAGGCTTTGGAGCTGAAATTCCCGGCCTATCAACCAAAAGGACTTCCAACAGCTCTAAGGATTGTGGACATGGGCGCCGGAACCATGGAGCAAGGGGGAGGGAGCAAGGGGGAGGGAGCGTCCCCCCCCCCCACACTTTTACAAAACCGTTTTGTTTAGCTCCCGTGGCAGAACAAAAACAAAACACAACTCTACGGTGGTGTTGTCGCAGTAGACAGTTTGAAGTTATTTCCACTGCTAGGTGACTCTTAGGTAGGACATTCCAGGGTGAAATCAGTAGTGGATTGGACCGCGATCGATTGGGAAAGAAACCTACAAATGTAGATGACTGAGATTTCAGAAACAGAACCCACAAGTGCTGTTTTGACAGTTGGTGCCGACAATAAAAAAGGTAATCATCAGCAACTCAAATATATATAGTTGCATAATATAGTATAAAACATTTTAGGCAAACTAAAAAGTGTATCATAGAAAGACAGACTCACACAGTGACATGAGCGAGGGGTTGTTGCCTTGTCCTTCATCAGCATAATAGTTTGTTCATTTCGTCTTACTGATCGGGATTTTTTTTTTCTGTCTAAATGCAATTACAATGCAGAAATTGCACTCTATCATCTTACTGTTTTGGCAAAACAGAGAAAAACCACTTCAGACAACAACAGGAAATACCCATCTGTCTTCAGAAACTGAGCTTAACAGGCACTTTAACATTCTAAATATGCGGCACAAAACAAACCTCTATGGTGGCAGCATTGCAGATTTAAGACACCAATGGCATCTTTAAGGAGGGCCCAAGTGTCATGCGTGCATTGTGGATAACACAGTAGCTGTGAAATTTTAAATGTCCATTGCCTGCCTACCTACCTTTGTTATTGCTCAAGTTTCAGGTAGAGGCACAGCTTTTTCCTCGGCATACTTGCAGGTAAGGAGAGGGAGAGTTTTGTTGTGCATCTGATATATGCTGCTGGACTTTGGAGAGAGTTTTGCCATGTTTCTGGTATAGTTATTTGATGTGTCCTAGCTGTGTGTCCCATGGTCCTCATCCTCTTTATGTGGTTAGGTCTGCAAAATTGCTTTATGTAATCCTAGATCTTGAGGTCAGATCTGAACAAGATATATAATTCATCATTGGCTTCATCAATAAAACATTAGGTCTCCTCTTTGAGAGAGAACAGTTTATGAGTTTATTAGTGAGCTTGAGCAGCAGCTGCTGGAGAGTATCTGTCACTACGTTTGTTACATGCAATGAGTATCCTTCCTAGCCTCCAGTCCAGACTAGCCTTCAGATTCAAACAAGCACTAAATCTGCACGGTCAGTAAATTTGTTGTGGGTCACACATCAAGGCTTGTCATTGCATTTGTAGGCCCAATTCTAGCTGTCATTTTTTTTCAGCTTTGAAAAAGCTACTCAGAAGCTGGCAGATGATTGCTTAGGGATGAGTACAACACCACAGAGTCATTAGCATTTTGGATAATTCTGCATTGTCTACTGTATGACAGAGTATTAAGAATTACAGAATGGGAGTGTGTTAGTATGGTTTGTAAGTATGGTTAGCAAGTTTTGTGATGTAAAATGCTTGCAACTAGGATTGTGTCGTTTGGGTTTGTTTTCATTTATATAAATGTATGGTTGCCTATGTAGTAAGTGATGGTTTAATAAAGATGTTTCTTGTTTAAGAAGGCAGGAACTGAATAATATATGTAATGTTGTTTAGGTTATATGATATATAGCAATATATGTGAAGTATAGTGTTTATAAGTGTGAACTTAAGACAGTTTGATTATTTTTATATAAATGTAAATTTCCTTATGTCACAAGTGATAATTCAATAAAGGTGTTTAAAAAAAATAAGGAAATGTGGCATAAAGAGAACCACTTCCTGATCTGTGCCAAATGTAAAGTGAACCACTGAGAGGAGAAAAAAAATGAAAAACTGTACCAACTCAGAGAAAACAAAAACATTATTTTACTATAAGTAGCATCTCTTTTACTGTAAAGCAGATATTTAAACCATTAATTATATCTTGATACGCATTTATTGACACTCCAGGGTTGGCACAGTGAATGAAAAGCATGACAGACATCACTATCAAGACAGGCTTGCATGGCACAAGTCATCCATGTCTGCATTCACAATGAAGTGCTGTGTTTCTTCCACCAGAAGCAGTCTGCAGAGGATCAGTACAGCAAAATGCAAAATCAGTTCATAATTGAACTGGAGAGTAAAAAGGGAGACAGGAAAGTATGAAAGGTGAATGTAGCAAGAGAGGAAGACACAGAAGGGTGACAATAAGGTATGACAAGTGGAGGAAGGGAGAGCTATTTTTGTTGGGTAGAGGTCTCCATTTTCAACATATAAAGAAGAAGGTGTGGTGGGGTGGCTCAAGAAGAATGTTTGGAAAGAGGGAGAACAACATATAGAGGAGCAAGACTAACCTACATAAACGACGAATACAGAAATAGACCTGGTGGCATGTACACAAAAGATATGAATGACAGTGGAGTGACAGACTGGCAGGGGGTAGGCAGCTGTACATGGGGACAGTTGAACAATGCATGAGGAATGGCACAATAAGGAGAAGAGTACCTGAATGGAATAGGGCAGGGGGTCATTGCCACATGTCAGACCATTCCAAAAGACAAAACCCAGCCATCAGTCACTTTCATGATTGACACCATGGTCAGGCTGCACCTTTGTTGGCCTGATGCTCAGGACCTGACACTTCTGTGACTTGGTAATTTGTGCCTTTCACAGTACTGGAAGGGGACAGGCATTTGTTGATGGACATAATACCAGCCTCTGCAACTGATATTGGGAGATGATGGGACATACCTTTAGGCTACTTTCAGAACAGGATCATGCGTCTCCTGCTAGGATGTGACCACATAGGCTACCACCAATCCTTTCAGGTCACCTAAGGTGACTTCCACGCCTATGCTGAAAGGCAGACCTGATGATCACTGGTTTAATGTAACATAGCCAATTTATACTTCAAGGGCAACAGGCACTTTATTTGTAGATGAAACAATGAAATATAAAGTTGTTTGCTAGCATCAACCTCTTCATTAGTTACAGATCCCTTTAACGTGGAATTATTTAGATGACTTTACTTCTACAGAGATTTTGCATATTTACTGATATTTGTCCTTTTTTGGTAGACATTTTCTAAAAATGGTAGTTTTGTCATTAATTGGTTCATACATTGTTTCATTGCTTACTAGAAGACTGTTCAGAGTTACAAATTTAAAATACCCCAGAGGTAAGCTTAGTCCTCCTATGGCCAGATGCAAAATGAATGTGAGTTTTCATGCCCTTTCAATGAATGTGAGTTTCAAGGGCAGAGAAGTTTGCTGCTCATGTTGTGTTTTCATTGTGAGACTGTATTGTTTGTTTAACAAATGGCTCAGTGTTTGTGCTATTTTATTTCATTTTCTGTATCCATTGTAGAAGTGAATAAGAAAAAACTATGCATGCTGACAGGTTTGAACAGTGTTTATGGTAACTGAGGAGAACTAGCCAAGTAATGGAACACTGGAGTGGCTGGGGAGGGGGGGGCTGCTACTGGCATGGCAGGGGGTTACAGTCTATCCATTCAAGTAAAACAAAGCTCATCCCTGTTCATATTCAAATGCAACTTGGATCTAAGGATGGGTAATAGAAAATGTACTCCAGGATTGCTCCTCATGCCACTAATGGATAGAGGCAGTTTTTAAATGCTGCATCCCTTACATGGATCCCCTCAAATTATCTATGGTATGATCACAGTTATTCTCACTACGGCTATTGTACAATTATCAACCATGGGATAGGTAAGACCAATCAGAAAATGTTAATGCAAGCACCAAAAGGAAAACTGGCTAAGCTTAAAATGTCCTCTAAGTGAACCTATGCTGTGGTAGTAAATAGTTTTAAAGAATTACCCTTTTGAGATCACGAAGTGTCGCTCTCACTCTCCACTCCCCCAGTCTTCAACAGCTTCCGGCGCCTATGACTGTGGAGCCGAGGAAGTAGAGTCCTTTGAAATGTTTAGAAGTTTGACTGGCAGCTCCGACTGAGCCGATTTAGCAGGAGATTGTCTTTTATGAGACTTATCACTTTTTGAGGAAGGAGACGAAGAAGAGGAGGAAGAGCTAGGAATGGCTTCTTCAAAAGGCGGCTTTAAGAGCCCTTTTAGAATCAACTTGTTTCTTCTTTCCTGAAGAACTCTAGCACTAAAAGAATGACAGAAGGTGCAGTCTTCTTGGAGATGAATGGCACCAAGGCAATAAACACAAACATGTCCATCTGTGATGGACATTTTTTGTGAGCACTTTTGACATTTCTTAAAGCCCGAAGGCTTATGTTCTCTCTCTTTTTGGTCTTTAGATATTTTCATGTTAAGACCCTAAAGACGACAGTAAAATAACAACAAAGTTTTATTAGCTAAGACTAATATGCTAAAGATAAACCAAAGGTTACTATACTACAACACAAGGAGTGACAACCAGTGGAAGAAAAATAGAACCTCTAACTAAAAAGTACAGTTCTGTACACTTACCATAAATGTAGATGTTCGAGTGTATTCACTGTTGCCATCATTACATTTGGGTAATCCTGCTGACAGGTTGCCCTCAGCTGGCCTGAATTCCAAAGTCTTGGGTTCTGCGTCGACTGCTGTCGCCCCTTCCCTGACGTCAGGTCATCAGGGGTATAAAAGAAGCAGCCAATGCCGTTTTCTTCAGTTTTTCTTGCCCCAGATGTCAGGTGCCCCCAAAAAGGGTAGCCAAACTTTATATATATATTCATAAATACACTAATATAAATTTTACCTTCATCTATAAGCAAATACATCACATAGGTAGTATAAATCAGAGAAGGAAAGATAAGATCCGGAGGAAAGGCGGGTGGGTAACCTGGACTGCAACAGTGAATACACTCGAACATCTACATTTATGTTAAGTGTACACAACTGTACTATGTTCTTCGTGTTTCACTTTTGCAGTCATTACATTTGGGTAGAGTCCCAAAGCTATGGTTGGGAGGCTGGAACTAGACAGCAGTAGGAGCGGCTATGAGGACCTGCAGAACTGCAGTGGCAAAGCCTGCCCTGGATTTAGAGTAGAGTGGCAGATGATAGTGCTTTGTAAAGGTGTGCACTGAACTCCAAGTAGCCACCTCTAAAATGTCTCTGGTTGGTACTCCCATGAGAAAGGCTGCTGAGGTGGCTGCAACTCTGGTGGAATGAGGCCTAATGCCCTTAGGCACTGGCTTGCCATGGTGTAAGTAGCAGAAATGAATGCAATGGCCTAACCACTTAGAAATAGTCTGCTTTGAGATAGGCTTTTCTTGTAATCCTGCAGCATATGCCACTAGTAATTGCTCTGTTTTCCTTAAGCTTTGGTTCTGTCCAAGTAGCATCTAAGCTGTCTGTGTACGTCCAAAGAATAAAGAATTCTCTCCCCCTTGTTCTGTGGATTTGGGTAAAAGGTTGGCAGATGGATGGCTTGGTTAAGAGCCACACTGGACACTACTTTAGGCATAAATGTTGGGTTTGTCCTCAGGGAGACCCTGTCTGGATGAAAAATGATGAAAGGTTCCACAGCCATGAGCGCCTGTAGCTCTGAAACTCGTCTTGCAGAAGTAATTGCTAAGAGCAGAGCTGTTTTCCAAGATAAAAACTTCATATCAGCAGTAGCAGTTGGCTCAAAAGGAGGCAGGGTGAGCTTTTCCAAGACATAGTTGAGGTCCCATGCAGGTATTGGTAGTCTCCTTGGGGGTCTTAAATTTTTGGCTCCTCTGAGGTACTGCCTTAATAAAGGGTGAGAAAAAAGTGGTGGCTCTGTATTGTAATGAGCTGAAATGGCAGAGGCATGAATTTTAATTGATGAAAAAGATAGGACTTTGTCCAGCATCTCAGTTAAGTATTGCAAAATCTGAGGAATATTTGGTACTGCTGTATCAGTTCCTTGTGCCTGGTTCCAGGCACAGAATCTCTTCCATTTTCCAGCATAAGACTTTCTAGTACTAAACCTTCTGGCTTCCAGAATGACATCCATCACAGATTTACTGAGAGGTGTTTTTTTGTATGACTATATTATCCGCCATGCTGCCAAGTTTAATGTCCTGAGTTGGCTGTGCATGATCTGATTGTTTTGCTGGGGCAGTAGTCGAGGTATTTGAGGTAAGGTTCAAGCTGGGTATAGAGATAAGTTTCTTAGTATTGGATACCAGTACTGGCGTGGCCAGTCTAGGGCAATCAGTATCATCTTTGGCTTCTCCTGTCTGACCGTTAGGAGCACCTTGGCGAGGAGAGGCAGTGGAGGAAAGGCATATACAGATAGGTTTTTCCAGCTGAAAGATAGGGCGTCCACTTTCCATGCTTACCCTTGTGCAAAATCTTTTTAGTTGGTAATTGAGAGGGGAGGCAAATAGATCTATGTCCGGGCATCCCCATTTCCTTGTTATCATGCTGAAGACTTGTGGATCCCAGCTTCCACTCGTGGGGATCCATGAGGTTTCTGCTTAGTTCATCTGCCAGAGTATTTTCCTTTCCTGGCAGGAATTGTGCCTGCAGATGTACTTGGTAAGTCAAAGCTGTGTCCCACAAGGTCATGGCTAGTCTGCAAAGGGGGTAAGAATATGTGCCCTCCTGCTTGTTTATATACCACATGACCGTGGTGTTGTCTGTCTTTATCAGTAGTTGTCCCGGATGAAGTAGGTCCTTGAAGGCTGTCAGGGCATTTTGAACAGCTAACATCTCTTTTTGATTGATATGTAGATGCATTTGGTTTGAGGACCATGTGCCCTGAATGCATCTTCCTGCCATGTGGGCTCCCCAGGCATAGTCTGATGCATCTGTTGTTAGTGTCTGCCTGGCTGGAGGTAATGCGAATGGCTGTCCCTTGTTCTGGTGACAAGCCTTTGCCCACCATCGAAACTCCTGTTGCAGGCAGGGAAAGAGAGTAATGACTGTTTCCAGGCTGTGGCAATGTTGAGTCCAAACACTTTTTAGGTACCATTGAAGTTTCCTCATATGCAGTCTTGCATATGAAATTAGTAGGATGCAGGATACCATGAAGCCTAAAGCATGCAGAATTTTTCTTGCAGATAACTGGGCCTTTGTCGCCAACATTTTGAAATAGGTAGTCAGTTGCCTTTGTTTGTCTGGCGTGAGATAAGCCATATGGGCAGTTGTATTCAAGCTTTCACCCAGGAATGTTATCTCTTGTGAGGGTACTAGTTTTGATTTCTTTTTATTGACTGTGTACCCTAGGCATGTTAGAAGTCTTTTCACAAATGCCAGATGTTGAAGAATGTCCTTGTTCTCTGCTTGAATGAGACAGTCGTCCAAGTAAGGATATATTTGTATTCCTCTTTGTCTGCAGAATGCAATTACTGGTGCCAGGCGCTTTGTAAAGACCCTGGGTGCAGTAGATAAGCCAAAGGGCAGTGCAGAGAATTGTTAATGCATTGAACCAGCCTTGAATCTTAGGTATCTTCTGCATGATTGTCTGATTGGAACATGCAGGTATGCCTCTTTTAGGTCTAAAGTCACAAGCCAAGCATTCTTGCCCAGCATGGGCAGAAGCTGCTGCACAGTCAACATTTTGAATTTTGGAATATCCAGGAAAGTGTTCAGAATAGATAGGTCCAGTATTGGCCTCCAGGCCTTGTCCTTTCTGGGTACCAAGAACAGCCTTGAGTACAATCCTTGCCCCTGCTCTTGCTCTGGTACTTGTTGAATGGCCCCCATGTCCATGAGGGATGAGACTTGTTTTGTGCCTCTGCCCATTGATTTTTTGGCAGATCTGGCCAGCCGTTTGCCTTTGGCAGAGTATGGAAATGGAACTTGTAGCCTTGTGACACTATGTTTAGAACCCACTTGTCCTGGGTTATAATGTGCCAATTTTGAACAAAAAGTGCTAATTTTCCCCCTAAGGGTGCTGCCAGAAGATAAGTGCTTGGTGCAGGCAGGGGGAAGTCATTGAGACCGTTTTCTGTATGTTTGTGATCTATCTTCTCCAGCTTTGGAGGTAGAAGCACCCCATTGCTTGGGCCTATAAGAACCTTGTGCCTGGGGTCTGCCCCTAGGGTGTCTGGATCTGCCCCTTTGAGGTCTGTCTGACACAGGAAAGGACCACATTTGTGTAGGCCAGTGTCTACTAAACCTAGGTGGCTGTACTTGTAAAAAATCTTTGACAGTTTGCATAGATTTAGCTTTGTCCTCCATTTCCTTTAACACCTCTTCTGCCTTAACACCAAACAATGTATCATGCTGTAAAGGTGCATCTAGTAATTTAACTTTAACATGATCAGGCATATTTTGTTCCTTTAACCAAGCATGCCTCCTAATTACAGAACCCGTAACTGCAGGGGGCCACCAAAGAATCAAAACCACATTGCAAAGTATGTTTTCCAACTTGTTGTGCTACATACAATAAATCCTGCATTTCCTTGTTTTCTGCACATTCAGAATTTAACAACATTTTCTGTTTAAGCAATCCCATGACATGTTTCTGATACTTAAGCATATGAAAATGACAGTTTAAGGCCCTTATAGCCAAAGTTGCAGATGTGTAAACCTTTTTTCCCCATCTATCCAGTGCCCTTGAATCTCTGTCAGAGGGGGTTGGGTTTTTTTGCAGTGGAAGCCTTAACTCCCTTTGGACCATGTGAAATAGTTTCTGGGGCAGCAGCAGGGTTTTTAAAAAGAAATTTGTGCGAGTCAGGAACCCTGTAATATCTGTCAGGCTTAACAGGAGCTGGGGGTAAGGAGTCTGGGGTCAGACTAGACTCCGAAAACATATCATCTACAATGTCTAACACAGGTGGAAAGGCTAGAGGCCTGTGCTGAGGTAGTACAAGAAAATCCCTGAGCCTCTTTTTAGATTCTGAAAAATCTTGGCCCTCCCAGTGGAAATGCTCCCTCATGGTATGCAAGGTTTTCCCAAAGGAATAGTCCTCAGGAGGTGATGCTGAAGGTATAGATTCTTCAGCATCAGAATCCTCATAGGGGGGAAGAGAATATTCCTGATCAGAAGAGGAATCAGAAGAAATAGAAACCTGATCTGAAGATTCATAGTCAGTGTCTTGCCTAGGCCTCTTATCTGGAGGGGGATGGGAACCCCTGATCAAGGTAATAAAGTCTTCAGCCATTTTGAGCATCTGTTTTTTGGGCATAGAGGCCTGTCCACGTGGCTCTTGAGTTTGTTTCCTTCCTTTAGAAGGTGCTTTAGTCTTTGCCTTTGAAGCTGAAGTCGTTTTAATGTAAAGATGTTTAGGTCTGAAAACACCCTCAGAAGCCGGTACCTGCTCAGCGGCTCTGGACCCATCTGAGGGATTAGCGTCCAAGGCTCCAATACCTTGAGTATCCAGTGGCATGGCCGACTCCACATGGGAGTCGGTAGCGGCCTGCGAATCTAAAGTAGTGGGCGTCAGGGGCTGCGAAAGCGCCTCACTGAGAACCGACGAGTGGCTTAGGAGAAGCTTTGTCGTTGGTTTTGGGCCTCGGTTGTTTTTCTCTATCCTTTTCTTTGCATTTTTTGTAAACTCCGGTAGTCGGATGGTTATCCAACGACATTTCAGGATAATTAAACCGGCGTCCAAAAAAGTTTAAAGCAAAATCATACCAACGCTTAATAGTGCGTTGGTTAAATCTAGCACAAAACTGACAACCAGTATCATTGTGATCAGGGCCTAGGCAAGGAATACAGTAAGAATGAAAATCCTTATGAGGTATTTGCTTTCCACAAGAAATACAATTATTAACTTTTTCTGACATCGGTCTGGAGCAAGAAAAAAGTTTCCCCAATGGGGTACTTAGCTTTATTGAAGACTTTGGATCTGAAACTCAAACAAGAAAATCTCAGGAGTCGGCCAACCAGCACTTGCAAACTGCTTCTGCTTCGGGCACTGCGCGACAAGAAAGAATGAAGAAAATGGCGTTGGCTGCTTCTTTTATACCCCTGACGACCTGACGTTAGGGAAGGGGTGACAGCAGCCGACGCAGGACCCAAGACTTTGGAATTCAGGCCGGCTGAGGGCAACCTGCCAGCAGGATTACCCAAATGTAATGACTGCAACAGTGAAACACGAAGAACATCGGCACTATTTAACATCGGCACTATTTTCCAAATAAAACAGTACAAGCCCTCTAACTTAAACAGGCATATAGCTCTCCAACTTAAACGAGACTTGACTTGGGTTTTGCTAACAAATGAACAACCACTACACGGGATTACCAAAAGGGCCTAGAAAGTGATGGCAAAAGCCGTGCTAAAGGGGAAAAAACTATCACTATTTAACAAAGAGCAGCAAAGGTACTCTACGAGTTAAACCTAATATGACTAAAGCTAAATATATGCAAAAATAGCAAGTTTTGACAAAGGTAATAGAAAAAATATATATTACAACATTGCCACGGCCAAAATGAGCGCATGCTACCTTGTAAAGCAGCAAACGAGATCTGGGGAA
Source organism: Protopterus annectens (assembly GCF_019279795.1). Taxonomy (NCBI): domain Eukaryota; kingdom Metazoa; phylum Chordata; order Ceratodontiformes; family Protopteridae; genus Protopterus; species Protopterus annectens. The sequence goes on from NC_056739.1 coordinate 1,377,004,305, forward strand.
TTATACCACTGCATTGTGGGATACCTTATTGTCACGAGCCAGGTTTGAGACTTTCAGCTAAGTATTCAGCCAAGTCTTGGCTCCGAACCCATCATTATAAGAATGAAGGCAAGATAGGACAACATAACATCAAATGTTACATTGGAGATGCACTTATTTTATACAAGAGACCAAAAGCCAGTTTATTTTATACAAGAGACCAAAAGCCAGAAGAAACTTTTGCAGCTTATATTACTGACTTAAAAAACAAAATGTTAAAATGTGTAGATTTAGTGATTTGAAAGATGAGTTGGTAAAGGACAGGCTTGTGCGTGGTGTTAACAATGCTGCAGTGAAAAAGATTTTGCTTTGAGATGGTGATTTAATGTTGAGCAAAGCCATAGAGATTTGTCAAATACACGAGCTTACAGAAAGACACACAAATATGCTTGCAAGTGATGAGCAGCCTCTAGAGCAAACGTAGACAACGTGCAGCATATGGCTAACAGAAACAGGCCTAAGCATATGGCAGCTGCAGCCCCTGTGGGATTTCCAGGCAGAGGCTGTAAACTTTCCACCAAGTTCTAAGACTAGCTCTGTAATACAGACATGCTCAGTGCAGCACAAGGGTGAGTCAGCAAAACCCAAGTCAAGTCTCATTGTCAACTATTGTAATTGTGGTGCCAATCACAAGTCCAAAAGGGAAAAGTGCTTAGCATTTGGTCAGCAATGCCACAAGTGTAAAAAAATGGAACCACTTTCAAAAGCTTTGTAAATCAAGCAAGCCTCATTCATTTATTAACAAAGGTAATCAAAAAAGCAAGTTGATCATATAGAAAGCTGCAACTCTGCTTTCTATGCAGATGGTGTATCAGTGGTTTGTGAAAAAGTTAATACAGTAGATTTGATGGAACAAAGTGTTTTGTACTGTCCTGATTAATGGTAAACCCACAGAGCTGAAAGTGGACACTGGTTCAAAGTACAATGTTATATTATCAGAAAGATTTCCTAGAGTAAGAGCTTGTGAACAACTTAATTTGGCCAATTGTGCAAAGCTTGTTGCTTACAGAAGTGAAGAGATTCAAACAGAAGGCTCACTAGTGCTTTCATGCTATTCAGCTGGGAACATTAATTGCTTGCAGTTTCACGTAGTCAAAAGACCTGCAAAATCATTATTAGATCTCAGAGACAGTTTAAAAATGAAACTGCTTTCCTTTACCAAAGAAGTCCACCATGTAAGCACATGTCCTAGTTCCAGTTTTACCAATGCTATGTTCACAGGGTATGCTAATATTTTCGAAGACAAGCTAGGTAAACTTCCAGTGTACTCTATGAAATTAGATCCAGAGGTCAGTCCAGTGGTCAGACCAGCAGAAAGAAGAGTTCTGATAGCTATGCAGGACAGGGTCAAAGTCCAGTTGGATAAAATGCTGCAGCAAGGAGTGATTTGACCAGTTACAGAACTAAATGAATGGGTGTCTTCCCTGGTAGTTGCTCATAAGAAAAGCTCAGATGAAATCAGAATATGCATTGACCCAAGAGACTTAAAGCATTAAAGAGACCCCACCATCCTGTTCATACAGTCGAGGAAGTTGCTACCCTCATGCCAAATGCCACTGTTTTTCTGTCTTAGATGCAGAGAGTTCATTTTGCCAAGTAATGGTTGATCACACATCCTCACTACTGACTACTTTTAGTATGCCATTTGGTAGACTGATTTCTCAGAATGCCTTTTGGAATAAATCCTGCCAGTGAAGTCTTTCGGCGTGCAATGGAACACATTTTTTCACGTTATCCATGTGCTATAATAGTAGATAATTTACTAATTGGAGGCAGTGGTGAAGCAGAGCATGACGGAAACCTCAGGAAAGTTCTAGAAAGAGCACGTGAGGTGAATCTAATGCTCAGTCCTCTGAAATGTAAATTCAGGCTGAGAGAATTTACTTATGTCAGTCATTTACTTAACAGTTCAGATTTATGACCAGATCCTTCCAAACAAACAGCCATTCTTGAGATACCAGCTCCAGACAATGTCCAAACCTTAACAGTGTTTTCTTGGTATGGTTACCTATTTGGGCAAGTTTACACCAGACTTCAGTGAATTATCAGCACCCTTAAGAGAGCTGACATGCAAAAATGTTACCTAGTCCTGTCTGGAATAACACCAGAAAGCATTTGATGACTTGAAACAGAAAATTGCCAGTCCACCTATGTTAAGATACTATGATGTCTATAAACCACTAATTCTTTCCTCTGATGCTTCAAAGATCGGTCTTGGTGCACTTATTCTTCAAGAGGGCAGACCAGTAGCATATGTGTGTAGAACTCTTACCCAAACTGACATGCAGTATGCTCAGACTGAGAAGGAACTTTTGGAAATTGCGTTTGCATGTTCAAAATTCCATGATTATATTTATGGTCGAGCTATCCAGACTGAGACTGATCATCAACCTCTAGTCACTATTTACTAGGGTTCCTATGAAATGATTGAAGACGCAATCTGATATTGTTAATCCTCGTTCATTCCATACGCATGGGTATTGGTTCCGACCTTGGAACCGAGCCGGACATTTTCCAAACTTGCATCAGCTTCAAACTCTCGAGCTAAACTCTTACCCACAATCCCCCTCTCCCTGTTACCTCAGATTTCGTTTGCCGTGTTGCCATTCGGTCGTGTCAAGCTGCTTCTCTTGAGCTAAGTACAGTTATTTGTTGTATAATAGTAATTTATATTACTTTTCTGTCAGAAAAGTTTCTTTTTCATTGTCTCTTACCCTATTGCATCTAGCAACCATATTTTCTTGAGGTTTTCTTCTTTTCTCTTCTTTTTTTTACCGCGAGGTGTTTCTCCCCTTACCATTGTTGGTAATCTTTCCTTGTTTTCATACCTTCGGGTATTCTTTTGTACCATTGCTGGTACCCTTTTCTACTATCTATTTTTACTATCATGGCAGATAAGAAAGGTAGTCCGGGGTTTAAACGGTGTTCTGATTGTGGACACAAACTACCTACATCTGATGCACACTCTTTGTGCGTTTATTGTTTGGGGGTGTCCCACTTATCTGTTGACCCGCCCTGTACTATCTGTGAACATTTTTCAAATAGAACTTTGTTGGAAAGGAAAAACAAGTTGTTGCTGAAGGGACTTCTTAAATCTCCCTTTTCAAAGGCTATTTCTGGGTCAGAGACCTCAACCCCTCCTAGAGCCCATAAGAAAATCTTGGATGTTCCTACCAAGGCTAAATCTTTGCCTTCATCCCCGGCTGGGGACTCCCACCAACCAAAACCTAAAAAGGCTAAATTTTTGGCCCCGGACCTCACTCAGTTAGCCCCAGTGCTTTTGGTGCCTAGATCTTTGGCCTCATTAGTGACTTCAGCTCTGTCTTCTCCTGCAGCCTTCACTATATCAGCACTGAGGGGCTCCTCGGTTCAGACTATTACCACTGTATTGGCACCGACCACTCAGTTGGCGCAGACCTTGACCACGTTGGTTCCAACATCTTACTCGGAACCGATGCCTTTATTGTTGACTCCAGTTTTGTCAGTTCCAGCTTCGGTACTGACAACCACTTCGATACAGATCCCTGTGTCAGTGCAGACCGTGACCTCGGCACCAATGACTTCTTCGGTGCAGACACCCGTAGTCCAGTCTCTCTCAGCACCGTTGTTCTCGGTGCAGACTGGTGAGATGGGAACCGGGTTTGCCTCTTCTGTGGACAGGCCTGTCTCTCCCTCAGTCTCCATGAGGTCCACTAGAAGCCTTTCCAAACACGATGTGTTGCGTCTTGTGGATCAGGCGCTCTTGGCCAGAGGTATCCCAGCTCCCAGGAACTATCCTTCCTTGGGAGGTGATCACCCATCTCCAAAGACCCCTTCTTATTCTCCTCCTTCATTGCCTTTGAAGTCCATGGATAAAGCACAGTCTTCCCCTTCTGCGGTTCCCTTTATGGATCTCACTAAGGAACCGCAGTTACCTTCGTGGCAGGAAAGTTTTGCTATGATCCAGGATGTCAGTTGTGACACGCATAGTTTGCTGCTCCACAGCCATCCAGGGACTCTGGGTCGCAAGGCTGAGCCACTTAGGGGAGGGGTGACCCCTGTCCTGGACATTCACTCCTCTTCAGGTGGACCAGCCTTCCAACTGATGGAGAAGGCGTTCGCTGCTGCTGATGATACTGGACTGTCTATCCATCCACCCTCCTCTGATACACTGGTTTCACAAGTCGCACTGAGCGGACACCGGGTGCAAGGGCCTCAGGACATATTCCCACAGGAAACCCATTTTCTGCTGTCTTCCCCAGCTTCTCCCGCTGAGGAAGTCCACCAGAAAGGTTTGTGTAAGAGGAAGCACATGGACTCCACAGAGGAATCCCTCACTGAAGACGCAGATTTTAGTGAGGGGGAAGGATCCCCTCAGTCACCCTCTGAGGTATCCTTTGGTGATATCCTCAAAATCCTGAAACAGAGAGGTGACTGGCAGTCCTCTAATCCGACCTCTGAGGAATCAGTGTTCCTGCAGGCTTTTCGCGCCCGGCCCCCAACCTCCTGGGTTACTCCACCTGCCGATGAACTTGTCCAGCTTATCGTGCAGCATGCTTGGAAGGCTCTTGACACTGTCGAGGCTATTCCTCGGAGGCCAGATAAGATTTTGTCCCCTCCTGCTATGGATCCACATTGGTCAAAAGGTCTTCCTGTGGATGCTTTGGTGGTGGTGGCAGCAACAAAAAAGGATCTGGCAAAAGAAGAAAGCCAGACTGTCCATCCACCTAACAAAGAGTCCTGGGCCCTGGACAGGATAGGGAAGTGCACCTTTGCATCAGCGACCTTTACTATCAGGTCCCTGAATTATATGGCACACTTTACCAGGCTTCAAAGGGATCTGATTTCTGAGCTCTCTGAAACCTTGGCTGGTGCCATGTCTGATGAGATCCGTGACAAAGTGGCCTCTCAGCTGGCCACCATTGAGTCAATACCTAACTCCTCTATGCAACTGATATCGCATGCATCAGAAGGAGCAGCTAGAGCAGTGGGTTCAGCTGCGGTCTTGAGACGACACTCCTGGATGTGCTTGTGCAATTTCACAGAACCCTTTAAGGCTTCCTTTCTTAATGTTCTCCATTGAGGCCTCTTTGTTGTTTGGACCCAAAGCTAAAAGCACACTGGCCTGATGTGAACAGGACGGTAAGACCCTTTCTGCCGTAGGTGTCCGTTATTCTTCCCCTCAACATGCTTTCTCCCGAAACCAAAAGAGTGGGAAGATAGGGTTCAAGAAATCTCAGGGTCCTTTCCGTGACACACAGGCCGAGTTCTCCCCTAGAGGCAGAGGGGAAAACTCACAGGGAAGATGCTCCTTTCGGGGCAGATGGGGTCCGTGTAACCAGGGTTCCAGGGACTCTTTCCCTGGCCAACCTTACCAGCGCTCCTGAAGAGCGGCCCAACTCCTTTCCTCTGGAGGTGGTTGGGGTCGTTTCTCCTTGTACCATTCTGCCTGGCTAACCATCACCACCAGTTCTTGAGTACAAAGGATTAAAACCAGAGGTTATCATATCCCCTTCAATATTTCTCCTGTCCCTTCAAAAAACCTTCCCGACGTTCCACCCAGTCAAATGGAAGAAGCAGCACTAGAGATAGAAAAGCTGCTAAGAAAGAGAGTCATCCAAATAGTCCCTCCAGACCAGATAGGATCCGGATTCTACTCAAGACTATTTTTGGTGCCAAAGAAAACCGGGGACTGGAAACCAATTTTGGATCTCAGTGTATTGAACAAGTTTGTGAGAATACAAAAATTCCGGATGGTCACAATACAGTCTATCCTCCCGCTTTTGGAAAAAGATGATTGGCTGTGCTCGATAGATCTTCAAGATGCGTAATACCACATAAAAGTGGACAGGCCATCAAGAAGATTTCTGCGCTTCTGTGCGGGAGCCAGTCAATATCAGTTCAGAGTACTGCCCTTCGGACTCTCTACAGACCCCAGAGTGTTCACAAAGTGCATGGCAGTTGTCACAGCTCACTTGCGACTTCAAGGATTCCATGTGTTTCCATACCTAGACTGGCTCATTTCCTCCCCAACCAGACATCTACTGGAAGAAGCCCTGGCATACTCTCTCCTCACTGCACAAAGTCTAGGCATAATAACAAACTGGCAAAAATCCAATCTCACCCCATCTCAGTCGGCAGAATTCATAGGGGTTATCTTGGACACAAAGAGCTGCCATTCCAGAGCACAGAATTTTAAGGATAAAGCAACAACTGATTCCAATCCTTTCAAGGGAGAAATCCATGGCTCACTCGGTTCTACAGCTGTTGGGTTCCATGGCAGCCTCCATCACCATTGTCCCCCTGGCCAGGTTTCACATGAGGCTTCTACAATGGCTACTACTCACCCAATGGTATCCCTTTCAGCATCCTCTTTCAGCCATGATTCGTGTAACCCACAGGTGCAAACAGGATTTAAATTGGTGGATGACACAATCTGTCACAATGGTCTTGCCCCTTCTACCCCCAGCAACCTAAGGCCACAGTGACCACGGACACCTCCCTGATGGGGTGGGGGGGCTATGTCAGGGACAGACAGTCCAAGGCACTTGGTCCGAACTGGAGGCCCGTCTGCATATACATTTTCTAGAGCTGAGGGCGGTGCTTCTGGTGTTGCAAGCATTCCATCCCCTGCTGCCGTCTGGGACAATTGCGATTCAATCAGACAACATGGCGGTGGTCTGGTACATCAACAGGCAAGGTGGAACCAAATCTTACCCCCTTTGTCAAGAGGCCATGAGGATATGGCAATGGGCGATGGCTACCAACCGTTTTCTTCTAGCAACGCACATTCCCGGGAGTTCCAACATGATAGCAGACAGACTCAGCAGGTGTATTCTTTAACCTCATGAGTGGTCCCTGAATCCTTTGATAGCGGCGATCTTCCACTGCTGGGGCCGTCCTTGCTGCGACTTCTTTGCATCTCCGACCAACTACAAATGCAGCAGCTACTTCATGCTGATTCCCCCTCCGGGGCAGTCACCCAGGGATGCTCTAGTCCACGATGGGCCCTCGGATCTTCTTTACACATTCCCACCCTTTCCCCTCATTCCCCAGTTTCTGAAGAAAGCCCGTCGGTTGAAGAGCAAGGTGATCCTCATAGCACCATATTGGCCTTTACAGATTTGGTTCCCCTTCCTTTGGCCTCACATACTAGATCGACCATGGATTCTCCATCCAACCCCGGAGTTGATCTCACATCCACAGAACCTGATTCATCCCAACTTGAACAGCCTGAAGCTCACAGCTTAGCTACTCCAATTCCCTTGATCGTCAGGCAGAATGATCTTTCTTTACCAGTATGTGACATTCTCATTGCATCTCATAAGTCTTCCACTAGAAGTACTTATCTGAGCAAGTGGAAAAAATTTACCTGTTGGCTGAAAGATAAACAAGTAGATCCCTTCTCAGCACCAGTGTTGATAATACTAGACCATCTGGCCAACCTTTTCCAATCAGGTCTGTCGGCCTCTACCATTTGAGTTAATTTGGCTGCAATTTCTAATTTTTATGAGGGTGTCCAAGATTCCTCTCTTATGTCCCCCAAACTGTGAAAGACCTTCATAAAAGGTGTGAATCATCTGAAGCCACCTTTTAGAGAACCTATTCAACCCATGGGATTTATCATTAGTTTTACAAGCTCTAAAAATGCTACCCTTCGAACCAGCCTCTTCTTGCGACCTCAATCATTTGTCATGGAAAACCTTGTTTTTGGTCGCCATTACTTCTACCAGACGTATTTCTGAGCTTCAAGTTTTATGTATCAAGAGTCCATACTTGATTTTTCATAGAGATAGAGTGTCTCTGAGAACTAGTCCATCCTTTCTGCCAAAAGTGATCTCTGAAATGTCCATTAATCAAACCACTGAATTGCCAGTTTTCTTTCCCAATCATTCGAACAGATGAGAATATTGCCTACATACCCTAGATATCTACAGGCAAATCCATTTTTACTTAAACAGGACTAGGTCCTTTCATAAATCTGACCAGTTATTTTTGGCCTTTTCTGGACCTAGATTAGGATCTGCTGTTGCTAAGGTCACATTAGCTAGATGGTTGAAGGAATATGTGAGCTTCATTTATACACAACGTAATATCTCGTTGCCTACTACCATGAAAGCTCATTCAACAAGGTCGGTGGCAACTTCTGCTGCCTTCCATGCCAGAGCTTCTTTACATGACATCTGTGCAGCTGCAACTTGAGCTACGCCTCATACCTTCATCAATCATTACAAATTGGATTTGGCCTCCAGGGGAAGAGCATCTTTCGGTTCTATGGTGCTCAGGAATGTCCTTCCATGAGAGCCTCCCAGGAATAGAGGTAGCTGGGGACTCTGTCCCATGTGTAAAGAATGAATGAGGATTAACAATATCAAATAAAGAAGTTATATCTTACCATAACGTTCCATCTGTATTGTTGATCCTGGTTCAGTCATTACGACTCTGTGGTAAGAGTTTAGCTCGAGAGTTTGAAGCTGACGCGAGCTTGGAAAATGGCCGGCTCGGTTCCGAGGTCGGAACTGATACCCATGCATAATGACTGAATGAAGATCAACAATACAGATGGAACATTATGGTAAGACATAACTTCTTTTTCTTTCGAATGCGTCTTGATTGAACTTGAAAGCACGAAAAGCCAAAATAGTGAAACGGCATATAAGCGAATTCTGTCCCTAGGAAAGAAATCGCTTGGCCTATTCTGTTACTTTACCATTTTTGTGACTATAGTGCAATCTCAGAGTTGGCATATTTAAAAATGGGGATGGGGGGCAAAGCCCCCCACTTTATGAAATGTTTTAAATTTTTTTTTTCTGGAACAGCGATTTTTTTTCCCTTGGAAAAAAAAAAGAAGTTATGTCTTACCATATCGTTCCATCTGTATTGTTGATCCTCGTTCAGTCATTACGCATGGGTATCGGTTCTGACCTTGGAACTGAGCAGGGCATTTTCCAAGCTCGTGTCAGCTTCAAACTCTCGAGCTAAACTCTTACCCACAATCCCCCTCTCCCTGTTACCTCAGATTGAGTTTGCAAGTCAAAGAAGGTAGAGGCTATCTCTGGTCAAATAACCTAAGAGAACCGGATGGTGACATCCACTAGAAACCACAGGAGTGGGAAGGAAGGAGGGTCGTAATGACTGAACAAGGATCAACAATACAAATGGAATGTTATGGTAAGACATAACTTCTTTATCTGATACTGTTAATCCATGTTCATTCCTTATGCATGGGACAGAGTCCCCAGCTACTACTATTCCTGGGAGGCTCTCATGGAAGGACATTCCTGAGCACCATAGAATCGAAAGATGCTCTTCCCCTGGAGGCCAAATCCAATTTGTAATGATTGAAGATGGTATGAGGTGTAGCCCAAGTTGCAGATGCACAGATGTCATGTAAAGAAGCTCTGGCATGGAAGGCAGCAGAAGTTGCCACCGACCTTGTTGAACGAGCTTTCATGGTAGTAAGCAACGAGATATTATGTTGTGTATAAATGAAGGTCACACAGTCCTTCAACCATCTAGCTAATGTGACCTTAGCAACAGCAGATTTTAATCTAGGTCCAGAAAAGGCCAAAAATAACTGGTCAGATTTACGAAAGGACCTAGTCCTGTTTAAGTAAAAATGGATTTGCCTGTGGATATCTAGGGTATGTAGGCAATACTCCCCTCTGTTTGAATGACTGGGAAAGAAAACTGGCAATTCAATGGTTTGATTAATGGACATTTCAGAGATCACTTTTGGCAGAAATGATGGATTAGTTCTCAGAGACACTCTATCTCTATAACAAATCAAGTATGGACTCTTGATACATAAAGCTTGAAGCTCAGAAATACATCTGGCAGAAGTAATGGCGACCAAAAACAAGGCTTTCCATGACAAATGCTTGAGGTCGCAAGAAGAGGCTGGTTCGAAAGGTGGCATTGTCAAAGCTTGTAGAACTAATGATAAATGCCATGGTTGAATAGGTTTCTCTGAAAGGTGGCTTCAGATGATTCACACCTTTTATGAAGGTCTTGCACAATTTGTGGGACATAAGAGAGGAATTTGGACACCCTCATGAAAATTAGAAATTGCAGCAGCCAAATGAACTCTAATGGTAGAGGCCGATAGATCCGATTGGAAAAGGTCGGCCAGATAGTCTAGTATTATCAACACTGGTGCTGAGAAGGGATCTACTTGTTTATCTTTCAGCCAACAGGTAAATCTTTTCCATTTGCTCAGATAAGTAATTCTAGTGGAAGACTTATGAGATGCAATGAAAATGTCACTTACTGGTAAAGAAAGATCATTCTGCCTGGCAATCAAGGGAATTGGAATAGCCAAGCTGTGAGCTTCAGGCTATTCAAGTTGGGATGAATCAGGTTCTGTGGATGTGAGATCAACTCTGGGGTTGGATGGAGAATCCATGGTCAATCTAGTAGGTGAGGCCAAAGGAGGGGGAACCAAATCTGTTGAGGCCAATATGGTGCTATGATGATCACCTTGCTCTTCAACTGATGGGCAATCTTCAGAAACTGGGGAAAGGGTGGGAATGCGTAAAGAAGATCCGAGGGCCCATCGTGGACTAGAGCATCCCTGGGTGACTGTCCCAGAGGGGGAATCAGGGTGAAGTAGTTGCTGCATTTGTAGTTGGGTCAGGGATGCAAAGAGGTCGCAGCAAGGATGGCCCCAGCAGTGGAAGATCACCACCACTATCAAGGGATTCAGGGACCACTTGTGAGGTTGAAGAATGCACCTGCTGAGTCTGTCTGCTATCACGTTGGAACTCCCGGGAATGTGCGTTGCTAGAAGAAAATGGTTGGTAGCCATTGCCCATTGCCATATCCTCATGGCTTCTCGACAAAGGGGGTAAGATTTGGTTCCACCTTGCTTGTTGATGTACCAGACCACCACCATGTTGTCTGATTGAGTTGCAATTGTCCCAGACGGCAGCAGGGGATGGAATGCTTGCAACACCAGAAGCACCACCCTCAGCTCTAGAACATTCATATGCAGATGCAGTTTGAACCAAGTGCCATGGACTGTCTGCCCCTGACATAGCCCGTCCACCCCATTAGGGAGGCATCCGTGGTCACTGTAACCTTGGGTTGCTGGGGGGAAAAAGGGTGAGACCATTGTGACAGATTGTGTGTCATCCACCAATTTAAATCCTGTTTGCACCTGTGGGTTACTCGAATCATGGCTGAAAGAGGATGCTGAAAGGGATACCATTGGGTGAGTAGTAGCCATTGTAGAAGCCTCATGTGAAACCTGGCCAGGGGGAAAATGGTGATGGAGGCTGCCATGGAACCCAACAGCTGTAGAACCAAGTGAGCCATGGATTTCTCCCTTGAAAGGACTGGAATCAGTTGTTGCTTTATCCATAAAATTCTGTGCTCTGGAATGGCAGCTCTGCAGTTCTGTGTGTCCAAGATAACCCCTATGATTTCTGTCAACTGAGATGGGGTGAGATTGGATTTTTGCCAGTTTATAGTTATGCCTAGCCTTTGTGCAGCGAGGAGAGAGTATGCCAGGGTTTCTTTCAGTAGATGTCTGGTGGGGGTGGAAATGAGACAGTCGTCTAGGTATGGAAACATCTGGAATCCTTGAAGTCGCAAGTGAGCTGTGACAACTGCCATGCACTTTGTGAACACTCTGGGGGCTGTAGTGAGTCCGAAGGGCAGTACTCTGAACTGGTAGTGAATGGCTCCCATACAGAAGCGCAGAAATCCTTCTTGATGGCTTGTCTACTTTTATGTGGTAGCACGTATCTTGAAGATCTATCGAGCACATCCAATCATCTTTTTCCAAAAGCAGGAGGATAGACTGTATTGTGACCATCTGGAATTTTTGTACTCTCACAAACTTGTTCAATACACTGAGATCCAAAATTGGTCTCCAGTCCCCGGTTTTCTTAATAGTCTTGAGTAGAATCCGGATCCTATCTGGTCTGGAGGGACTATTTGGATGACTCTCTTTCTTAGCAGCTTTTCTATCTCTAGTATTGCTTTTTCTGTTTGACTGGCTGGAATGTCGGGAAGGTTTTCTGAAGGGACAGGTCAAAGATTGAAGGGGATATGATAACCTCTGGTTATAATCCTTTGTACCCAAGAATCGGTGGTGATGGTTAGCCAGGCAGAAGGGTACAAGGAGAAATGACCCCCAACCACCTCCAGAGGAAAGGAGTTGGGCTGCTCTTCAGGAGTGCTGGTAGGATTGGCCAGGGAAAGAATCCCTGGAACCCTGGTTACACGGACCCCATCTGCCCCGAAAGGAGAATCTTCCCTGCGAGTTTCCCCCTCTGCCTCTAGGGGAGAACTTGGCCTGTGGGTCACGGAAAGGACCCTGAGATTTCTTGAACCATATCTTCCCACTCTTTTCATTTCAGGAGAAAGCACGTTGAGGGGAAGAATAACGGATACCTACAGCAGAAAAGGTCTTACCATCCTGTTCACATCTGGCCAGTGTGCTTTTAACTTTGGGTCCAAACAACGAGGAGGCCTCAATGGGAGCGTTAAGAAAAGAAGCCTTAAAGGGTTCAGCGAAATTGCACAAGCGCATCTAGGCATGTCATTTCAAGACCGCAGCTGAACCCACTGCTATCAGTCGCATAGAGGAGTTAGATAATGACTCGATGGTGGCCAGCTGAGAGGCCACTTTGTTATGGACCTCATCAGACATGGCACCAGCCAAGGTTTCAGAGAGCTCAGAAATCAAATCCCTTTGAAACCTGGTAAAGTGTGCCATATAATTCAGGGACCTGATAGTAAAGGTCGCTGATGCAAAGGTGCGCTTCCCTATCCTGTCCAGGGCCCGGGACCCCGTTAGGTGGATGGACAGTCTGGCTTTCTTCTTCTGCCAGATCCTTTTTTTGTTGCAGCCGCCATCACCAAAGCATCCACAGGAAGACCTTTTGACCAATGGGGATCCATAGCAGGAGGGGAAAAAATCTTATCCGGCCTCCGAAGAATAGCTTTGATGGTGTCAGGAGCCTTCCAAGCATGCTGCACTATAAGCCAGACAAGTTCATCGGCAGGTGGCGTAACCTAGGAGGTAGGGGTCTGGGCGCGAAAGGCCTGCAAGAACACAGATTCCTCAGAGGTCGGATTAGAGGACTGCCAGTCACCTCTCTGTTTCAAGATTTCGAGGATATCACCAAAGGATACCTCAGAGGGTGACCGAGGGGATCCTTCCCCCTCATCAAAATCTGTGTCTTCAGTGAGGGACTCCTCTGTGGAGTCCATGTGCTTCCTCTTACATGAACTTTTCCGGTGGACTTCCTCAGCGGGAGAAGCTGGAGAAGACAGCAGAAAAGGGGTTTCCTGTGGGAATATGTCATGGGGCCCTTACACCCAGTGTCCGCTCGGTGCGACTTGTGAAACCAGTGAACCAGAAGAGGGCAGAGGGGTAGACAGTCCAGTATGACCAGCAGCAGCGAATGACTTCCCCATCAGTTGGAAGGCTGGTCCACCTGAAGAGGAGTGAATGTCTAAGACACCCCTCCCCAAGTGGCTCAGACTGCCGACCCAGAGTCCCTGGATGGCTGTGGAGCAGCAAACTATGCATGTCACAACTGACATCCTGGTTGGTAGCAAAACTTTCCTGACATTAAGGCAACTGTGGTTCGTTAGTGAGATCCATAAAGGGAACTGCAGAAGAGGAAGACTGTGCTATATCCATGGACTTCAAAGGCAATGAAGGAGGAGAATAAGAAGGGGTCTTTGAAGATGAGTGATCACCTCCCAAGGAAGAATAGTTCCTGGGGGGTGGGATACCTCTGGCCAAGAGCACCTGATCCACAAGATGCAACACATCCTGTTCGGAAAGGCTTCTAGTGGACCTCACGGAGATTGAGGGAGAAACAGGCCTGTCCACAGAAGAGGCAAACTCGGTGCCCATCTCACCAGTCTGCACCGAGAACAACGGTGCCGAGAGAGACTGGACTACGGGTGTCTGCACTGAAGATGTCATCGGTGCCGAGGTCATGGTCTGCACCGACACAGGGATTGGTGCTGAAGTGGTTGTCGGTACTGAAGCTGGAACCTACAAAACTGGAGTCAACAATAAAGGGGTCAGTTCCGAGTAAGATGTCGGAGCAGATGTAGTCAAGGTCTGCGCCGACTGAATGGTCGGTGCTGATACAGTGGTAATAGTCTGAACCAAGGAGCCCCTCGGTGCCGATATAGTCAAGGCTGCAGGAGAGGATGGAGCCGAGATCACTAATGGAGACGAAGGACTCTGTGCCGAAGGTCTAGGCACCGAAAGCACTGGGGCTGACTGAGTGAGCTCCGGAGATGAAACTTTAGCCTTTTTAGGTTTTGGTTGGCGGGAGTCCCCAGCTGGGGACGAAGGCAAAGATTTAGCCTTGGTAGGAACATCCAAGATTTTCTTATGGGATTTAGGAGGGGTTGAGGCCTCTGACCCAGAAATAGCCTCTAAAAAGCGTGATTTAAGAAGTCCCTTCAGCAATAGCTTGTTTTTCCTTTCCAACAAAGTTCTATTTAAAAAGTTTTCACAGATAGTACAGGGCGGGTCAACAGATAAGTGGGACACCCCCAAACAATAAATGCACAGAGAGTGTGCATCAGAAATAGGTAGTTTGTGTCCACAATCAGAACACCTTTTAAACCCCGGACTACCTTTCTTATCTGCCATGATAACAAAATTAGATAGGGTACCAGCAATGGTACAAAAGAATACCTGAAGGTATGAAAAAAAGGAAAGATTACCAACGATGATAAGGGGAGAATACCTTGCGGTAAAAAGGTAGAGAAAAGAGAAGAAAACCTCAAGAAAATATGGTCGCTAGATGCAATAGGGTAAGAGAGAATGAAAAAGAAACTTTCCTGACAGAAAAGTAATATAAATGACTATTATACAACAAATTACTGTACTTAGCTCAAGAGAAGCACGACCAAATGGCAACGCGGCAAACGAAATCTGAGGCAACAGGTAGAGGGGGATTGTGGGTAAGAGTTTAGCTCGAGAGTTTGAAGCTGATGTGAGCTTGGAAAATGGCCGGGTCGGAACCGATACTCATGCGTAAGGAATGAACGAGGATTAACAATATCAGATTTGCTGTTCTAAGCATTCGAGATTGTAAACTTTCACTTACATGGGTTCGATAAATCATCATTCACTTTTTTAAGCATTTGATGATTTAATATAGACCCGAAGCTTATGCATACAGCTCCAGCAAGACTACAAAGAATGATGCTCAGATTACAGAAGTACAACTTCAAAATGGAATATACAAAAGGCAAAAGTACAGTTGTGTACACCTACCATAAATGTAGATGTTCAAGTGTATTCACTGTTGCAGTCATCACACTTGGGTATCTGCCTGCAGATAGCCCTCAGTCGGCCCAAATACCAGAGTATTTCTGCATCGGATGCTGTCGCTCCAGGACTGATGTCAGGTCGTTAGGGGTATGAAAACAGGCAGCCAACGCCATTACATCAGTTTTTCTTGCCCCAAATCTCAGGAGCCCCCCCAAATAGGAAGCTAAGTTATGGTGCGGAAAACACCACCAGTAAAAAGTAAATACCAATACTAATACCCCTGCCTGAAAGGGGGTGAGTAATAGCCATAGAGAGGAGAGAGAAAAAAACACAGGGGGGCTGGAGGGATGGAAAACAGGACTGCAATAGTAAATACACTTGAACATCTACATTTATGGTAAGTGTACACAAAGTAAAGTTGTGTACACTTACCATAAATGTAGATGTTCAAGTGTATTCACTGTTGCAGTCATTACATTTGGGTTATCTGCTGGCAGGTTGCCCTCAGTCGGCCTGATTAACAAAGTCTTGGGTCCTGCGTCGGTTGCTGCCCCTTCATCCATGACGTCAGGTAGTCAGGGGTATAAAACATGCAGCTGATGCCATTACATTAGTTTTTCTTGCCCCAGATGTCAGGTGCCCCCTTAATGGGAAGCAATTAAATATAAAAGTATAATGATATACCTCCAACAAAAAAGCAAATACACCAAAAAGGCTTTTAAGAATAGTAAAGGAAAGTAGAGGTATAGCCAAAAGAAGTTAGGGGGCTGGAGGGAGGGTAACCAGGACTGCAACAGTGAATACACTCGAACATCTACAGTTATGGTAAATGTACACAACTGTACTATGTTCTTCGTGTTTCACTGTTGCAGTCATTACATTTGGGTAGATTCCCAAAGCTATGGTTGGGAGGAGGAATTTAGATATAATTAGGGCCAGCTATAAGGCCCTGCAAGACTGCAGTGGCAAAGCCAGCTCTGGATTTAGAGAAAATTAGCAAATGATAATGCTTGGTGAAAGTACGTACAGAACTCCAGGTAGCAGCTTCTAGGATGCCCCTGGTAGGGATGTCTCTGAGAAAGGCTATAGAGGTAGATGCAGCCCTGGTGGAATGAGGTCTGATCCCCTGGGGGATAGGTTTTCCATGATGCTTATAGCAGAAATGAATGCAATGGCTTATCCATTTAGAAATGTCTTGCTTTGAAATAGCCTTCCCCTCTGCTCCTGCAGCAAATGCCACCAGCAGTTGTTCAGATTTCCTTTGAGGTTTAGTCCTGTCCAAGTAGAATCTAAGTTGTCTGTGCACATCTAAGGAATACAGTATCCATTCCCCTTTATTCTGTGGCTTGGGAAAGAAGGTTGGCAAAGGAATGGACTGATTAAGAGCCACACTGGATACCACCTTGGGCATGAAGGATGGATTGGTTCTGAAGGACACCCTGTCCGCATGAAAGATGATGAAAGACTCCACTGCCATAAGGGCCTGTAATTCAGATACCCTTCTAGCTAAAGTGATTGCTAAAAAGAAAGCTGTTTTCCAAGAAAGAAATTTTAAGTCTGCAGTAGCAGCTGGCTCGAAAGGAGGTAGAGTAAGTTTCTCCAAGACAAAGTTAAGGTCCCAGGCTGGGGTTGGAGCTCTCCTGGGTGGTCTCAAATTTTTGGCCCCTCTGAGGAACTGCTTGAGCAGCAGATGAGAGAAGAGGGGAGGTCCTGTGTTATAATGAGCTGAAATGGCTGAGGCATGGATTTTAATGGAGGAAAAAGACAGGCCTATGTGAAGCATCTCAGTTAAGTATTGTAAAATCTGAGGTAAATTGGGTGCTGCTGTGCTCATCCCTTGAGATTGGTTGCAGGCACAGAATCTTTTCCATTTTTCAGCATAAGATTTTCTAGTACTAGGCCTCCTTGCCTCTAAAATGATATCCATCACAGGTTTACTGGGGGATGGTAAAGGAGAGATTATGTAATTAGCCAGGCTGCAAGGTTCAGTGTTAGAAGCTGAGGGTGCAGAATCTGGTTCTCCTGCTGAGACAGCAGGGAAGTAGTCTGAGGCAGGTACCATGGGGATAACCGTGACACACTGTGCAGGAGGGGGTACCAATGTTGGCGTGGCCAGTCTGTAGCCATCAAAATCATCCTTGGTTTGCCCTGTTTGATTTTTAGTAGTACTTTGGAGAGCAGAGGCAGAGGGGGGAAAGCATAGACTGATAGGTTTTTCCAGCTGAAGGACAGAGCATCCACTTTCCAGGCTTGTTTGTGGGGAGTCCTTGTGCAAAATTTGCCCAATTGGTAGTTCTGGGGAGAGGCAAACAGGTCTATATCTGGGCTCCCAATTTGCTTGTCAACATGTTGAAAATCCTTGGTTCCAGTTTCCACTCGTGTGGGTCCATGAGGTTTCTGCTTAGTCCATCTGCCAGTGTATTTAATTTTCCTGGCAGGAATTGAGCTTGTAGGTGCACTTGGTAGCTCAAGGCTGTGTTCCACAATGCCATGGCTAGTCTGCAGAGGGGGTAAGAATGTGTACCCCCCTGCTTGTTTATGTACCACATAACAGTGGTGTTGTCCGTCTTTACCATTTGTTGTCCTGGAAGAATGTGGTCCTTGAAGGCCGTCAGAGCATTCTGTACAGCTTTTTCTTTTTGCTTGATATGTAGGTGCATTTGACTTGGGTTCCATTTGCCCTGAATGCACTTCCATGCCAGGTGAGCCCCCCATGCATAGTCTGATGCATCTGTTGTTAGGGTTTGGGCGGCAGAGGGTGGTGTGAAAGGTAGTCCCTTGTTTTGGTGGCAGGCCTTTGCCCACCAAAGGAACTCTAGGCGTAGGCAAGGTATGATAGGAATCACTGTTTCTAGATCCTGAGAATGTTGACACCAAAGGCTTTTTAGATACCATTGTAGTTTCCTCATATGCAGTCTTGTATATGGAATTAGAGGAATGCAGGAAGCCATAAAGGTTTGCAGTATTTGTGTTGCAGATAGCGGGGTTTTTGTGGCCACTTGTTTGAAGTAGGTTGTCAAATGAAATTGTTTCTCTGGCGTGAGGTAAGCCATCTGGGAAGTTGCATTCAAGCTTGCTCCCAGGAATATAATTTGTTGACAGGGTACCAGGTGTGATTTCTTTTTGTTTATGGTGTACCCAGACAAGTTAGAATCCTTTGTACAAAGGCCAGATGATTCAAAAGTATGTCCTGGCTTTCTGCCTGAATTAGACAATCATCCAGATATGGGAATATTTGAATATTTCTTTGCCTGCAAAATACAATAACTGAAGCTAGGCACTTTGTGAATACCTTGGGCGCAGTAGATAAGCCAAAGGGCAGTGCATAGAACTGAGAGTGTGTGTAGCCTGCTTTGAAGTGTAGGTATCTTCTGCAAGATTCCCTGATTGGGATGTGAAGGTATGCTTCTTTTAAATCTAGTGTTGCCAACCAGGCATCTTTGCATAGCATAGGAAGTAATTGGTGAAGAGTCAGCATCTTGGATTTTGGAATCTCCAAAAAGTTGTTTAGAGTACAGGTCCAGGATAGGACGCCATGAATTGTCTTTTCTGGGTACCAGGAAAAGTCAAAACCTTGTCCCTTTTCCTCTTCTGGTACCAGTTGAATAGCCCTCATGCTTAAGAGAGGAAGTACTTGTTTTTGGGCCTATGCCTACTGATTTGGGGGTAGGTCTGGCCACCTTCTTGGTGTTAAATCTGTATCCCTGGGACACTATATTTAAAACACATTTGTCCTGGGTAATGAGTTCCCAATTCTTTGCATGAAGAGCAACCTTTCCCCCCAAAGGGGCAGTCAGTTGATAAGTGCTTGGAAATTTTAAAAGGAAGTCATTGAGATAGCTTACCATAGGGGGAGTGTTGTTATTCCCAGATTAGGAAGTGAAGGCCCCCACTGCTTAGTTCTGTGTATCCCCTGTGACTGAAACCTGGGGTTTTTTGCTATGTCTGGGTTTGGCTTGAGAAGACCTGGAAGGAGCTGGAAAGGACCAATTCTTAGAGGGCCAGTGCCTACTAAATATAGGAAACTGAACTTGTAAAAAATCTTTAACAGTTTGCACAAATTTAGCTTTATCTTCCATCTTTTTATGAACTTCCTCAGCCTTGTTGCCAAACAGGCGGTCCTGATTTAAAGGAGCATCCAACAATTTAGCTTTAACATGATCAGGCAAAGCTTGCTCCTTAAGCCAAGCATGCCTTCTGAGCACAGACCCAGTAACAGCAGCCCTGCAAGAGGCCTCTAATGAATCAAAACCACATTGCAAAGTATGTTTTCCAACCTGTTCAGCAGAATGCATTAAATCCTGTAATTCTTTATTTTCCACACAGTCAGGAATCAACATTATTTTCTGTTTAAGCAGTCCAATAACATGTTGTTGATACTTTAACATATGAAACTGGCAGTTTAAAGCCCTAATGGCCAAGGTTGCAGAAGTGCAAACCTTCTTACCCCATCTATCCAGCACCCTGGAGTCTCTATCAGAAGGGGTAGGATTTTTAGCAGTAGAAGCCTTAATGCCCTTGGGCCCCTGTGAAATAGTCTCTGGATCTGCGATAGGATTTTTAAAAAGGAACTTGTGGGACTCAGGGACCCTGTAGTATCTGGCAGGTTTTCTGGGAGCAGGAGGCAGGGAATCAGGGGCCAAACTAGATTCCGAAAAAGCATCATCAACAATGTCTAGTACAGGAGGAATAGCTAAAGGCCTATGCTGTGGTAGGAGAAGGAAATCCTTAAGCCTCTTTTTTGAATCAGAAAAATCCTGGCTTTCCCAGTGGAAATGCTCCCTTAGAGTATGTAAGGTTTCTCCAAAAGAAAAATCCTCAGGAGGGGAAGCAGAGAGAATGGAGTCCTCTGCATCAGAATCTTCATAAATAGATAAGGGCAAATCCAGATCATCAGAAGAATCAGAAACAACAGAATCCTGATCAGAAGATTCATAATCAACTTCAGTCCTAGGCCTCTTAGAAGGGGGGGGGGGGGGTTGGCTACCTCTGATTAGAGTTATTAGATCTTCAGCCATTCTTATCATTTGTTTTTCAGGAATAGAGGCCTGAGCATGTGGCCTGGGCATCGTTTTTTTAGGCATGGATCGAGATTTAGGCCTACGTAAAGGAGGAGGCATCAGTTTAATATGCAAGTCCATAGGCCTGAATACACCCTTAGAAGCTGGTGCCTGCACAGCGGCTCCAGACCCATCCAAGGTAGAGACATCTGCGGGTTCCATAGTTGAAGCATCTTGCGGCATACCGGACTCCGAATGGGTCTCAGTAGAGGCCTGTGAATCAGAAGTAGCGGGTATCAGGGGCTGCGAAAGCACCTCACTGAGTACCAGCGAACTGGCGACTGGCTTAAGAGAAGCGTCGTAGGCAGTTTTGGACCTCGGCAGCCTGTCTCTGTCTTTATCTTTGCATTTTTTCAGAATCCTGGTAGTTGGATGGCTAACCGACGACATTGCAGGATAATTAAACCGAGAACCGAAATAGTTAGAGGTGAAAATATACCAACGATGGATAGTGCGCTGATTAAATAAAGCACAAAACCGACAGCAAGGTATGTCGTGGTCAGGGCCTAGGCAAGGAATACAGTATGAATGAAAATCTTCATAAGCTATTTGCTTTCCACAAGTAATGCAATTATTAACTTTTACTGACATCGGTAAGGAGCAAGAAAAAGTTTCCCCAACGTGGTACTTAGCTTTAGTTGAAGACTTCAGTTCTGAAACTCGAAAACGAAAATTTCAGGAGTCGGCTGACCGGCACTTGTGAACTGCTTCTGCTTTGGGCACCGCACGGCAAGAAAGACTGATGTAATGGCATCGGCTGCATGTTTTATACCCCTGACTACCTGACGTCATTGAAGAAGGGACAGCAACCGATGCAGGACCCAAGACTTTGTTAATCAGGCCGACTGAGGGCTACCTGCAAGCAGATAACCCAAATGTAATGACTGCAACAGTGAAACACGAAGAACATCTGTACTATGTTCTTTGTGTTTCACTGTTGCAGTCATCACACTTGGGTGGATTCCCAAAGCTGAAGAAGAGTGGTGGCGGTCAAGAAGAGTTGGGGTTGGATAGTATGCCTTGCAGGACCTGCTGTTGCAAAACCTGCCCTGGATTTGGAAAAGATAGGAAGGTGGTAATGCTTGGTGAAGGCGCGTACTGAACTCCAGGTAGCAGCTTCCAGGATGTCCCTGGTATGGACTCTCCTGAGAAATGCTGTAGAGGTAGATGTTGCCCTTGTGGAATGTTTTGACCCCCTGAGGGGTTGGTTTCCCATGGTGCTTGTAGCAGAAATGGATGCAGTGCGCTATCCATTTGGAAATTGTTTTGACATGGCCTTGCCCTATGCCCCTGTTGCAAAGCTGACTAGAAACTGGTCAGATTTTCTGAAGGGCTTAGTCCTATCAAGGTAGAATCTGAGCTGTCTGTGCACATCCAAGGAGTGCATGATCCTTTCCCGTATATTTTGAGGATTAGGGAAGAAAGTTGGCAAATGGATGGACTGGTTGAAAGGCACACTGGACACCACTTTAGGCATGAAGGAATGGTTAGTCCTGAGGGAAACCCTGTCAGCATAGAAAATAATGAAGGGTTCCACAGCCATAAGTACTTGTAGCTCAGACACTCTTCTAGCTGAAGTGATGGCCAGAAGCAAGGCTGTTTTCCAAGAGAGGATTTTAAGTCTGCTGATGCAGCAGGTTCAAAAGGGGAGGGGCGTGAGATTTTCCAGTACAAAGTTAAGCCCCCAAGCAGGGTTGGATGTTCTCCTTGGTGGCCTTAAGTTTTCTGCCCCTCACAGGAACTGTTTGATAAGAGGGTGCGAGAAGAGAGGTGGCTCAGTGTTGTAATGAACCAAAATGGCTGAGGCATGTATCTTAATGGAGGAGAAGGACAGGCCTTTGTGGAGTAGATCTGCTAAGTAATCCAGGATTAGAGGCTGGGAGGGCAGAGTTGTGTCCTCTCCTTTAGATAGAATCCAGGAGCAGAACCTTTTCCAATTATCAGCATAGGATTTTCGTGTACTGGGCCTTTTGGCTTCAAGAATGATGTCCAGCACCTGCTTGCTTAGGGTTGGCTGGGGGAGAATTCAAGGAATAAGCCAGGCTGCAAGATTTAGGGTTTCCAGTTGTGGATGCAAAATCTGTCCCTCCTGCTGAGAGAGTAGGGTTGGGTTCTGGTGTAGGTGCCAGGGTGACACCATCGACAGGCTGTGCAGGAGTGGGTACCAGTGCTGGCGTGGCCATTCTGGGGCAATCAGAATTGTCCTTGGTCTATCCTGTCTTATCATGAGTAATACTCTTGAGAGGAGTCAGATGGGGAAAGGTATAGATTGAGAGATTTACCCATTGAAAAGATAAGGCATCCACTTTCTAGGCCCTGTTGTGATGGTTCCTGGTGCAGAATTTGCTGAGATGGTGGTTGTAGGGGGAGGCAAAGAGATCCACCTCTGGGGTAGCCCATTTCTGAATCAGAAGTTTGAAGGTGCTGGGCTCCAATTGCCACTCGTGTGGGTCGAGATCATCTCTGCTTAAGTCATCTGCCAGTGAGTTTTGTTTGCCTGGCAGGAATTAAGCTTGCAGATGGACTTGCATGTCCAAGGTCGTGTGCCACAGAGCCATGACTAACCTGCAGAGTGGGTAGGAGTGGGTTTCCCTCTGCTTGTTGATGTAGCACATAACTGTCATGTTGTCTGT
Organism: Protopterus annectens; assembly: GCF_019279795.1. Lineage (NCBI taxonomy): Eukaryota > Metazoa > Chordata > Ceratodontiformes > Protopteridae > Protopterus > Protopterus annectens. The sequence continues at coordinate 1,377,027,275 of NC_056739.1, forward strand.
TTTTATTAGCAGTTGTCCTGGAAAGAGTAGGGATCTGAAAGCTGTCAAGGCATTCTGCACAGCTAGCATCTCTTTTTGGTTGATGTGCAGATGGAATTGACTTGGGCTCCTATGGCCCAGAATGCATTTACTGTCCATGTGTGCTCCCCAGGCACATTCTGATGTGTCTGTGGTTAGGGTCTGGGTGGTGTGGGGTTGAGAAAAGGGCAGTCCCTTGTTGTGGTAGCATGCTTCTGCCCACCAAAGGAACTCAGTCCTTACTTAGGGTGTGATAGGAATGACTGTTTCCAGGTCCTGAGAATGCTGGCAGCAAAGACTTTTTAAGTGCCATTGTAGTTTCCTCATATGCAGTCTTGCATATGGAATTCGCAGTATACATGAGACCATGAACCCTAGGTCCTGCAGTATTTTTCTTGTGGATAGCTTGGTTCTGCTGGCCATTTGTTTGAAGTAGGCTGTCAGATAGACTTGTTTTTCTGAAGTGAGGAATGCCATCTGGGATGTTGTGTCCAAGCTTGCTCCCAGGAATACAATCTTTTGACTGGGTACCAGCTTTTATTTCTTTTCATTGATGGTGTACCCCAAGGAAGTGAGAAGGTGTTTCACAAATGTCAGGTGCTGCAACAGCAATTCCTGACTGTCTGCCTGAATCAGGCAGTCGTCCAAGTACAGGAAAATTTGGATATTTCTCTGCCTGCAGTACGCAATGGCTGGAGCCAGGCATTTTCTGAAAACTCTGGGCACAGTAGATAAGCCAAAGGGAAGTGCAGAGAACTGATAATGCATAGATCCTGCCCTGAAATGTAGATACTTCCTGCATGACTCCCTTATGGGGATGTGCGGATAGGCTTCTTTTAAGTCTAGGGTGACTAACCAGGCATCCTTGGCTAGCATAGGAAGAAGCTGTTGCAGGGTAAAGCACTTTGAATTTTGGAAGCACCAGGAAGGTGTTGAGAATTGAAAGATCCAGGATTGGGCACCAAGAGCCCTCTTTCCTGGGTACCAGGAAGAGTTTGGAGTAGAATCCTTGACCCCTCTGTTCTACTGGAACCGGCTGAATAGCTCTGATATTGAGCAGGGAACCTACTTGGCTTTGAGCCTCTGCCCACTGGTTTGGAGTAAGGTCTGGAAACCCACTTGGGGTTGGTAGTAAATGGAAATAAAATTTGTACCCCTGGGATGCAATATTGAGGACCCACCAGTCCTGTGTGATGGACATCCAATTTTTTGCATGAAGGGCAAGTTTTCCTCCGAGGGGCACAAGCAACTGGGCAGGGCTGCAGAGTGGAGTAAAGAAGTCATTGTGAGTTTTTTCCATAAGGAGGTGGCTTACCGCTCCCTGCTTTAGGGGTGGGGGCACTCCATTGCTTAGATCTCTGCATACCCTGAGACTGCAGTCTGGGTGGTCTGTTTCCCCTGGGTCTGGTTTGAGAAGGCCTGGAGGGGGCTGGAAAGGAGCAATGTTTGGAAGGGAAATGCCTACTGAATCTAGGGGGTTGCACTTGTAAGAGCACTTGTAAGAGTTCTTTAACAGTCTGCATAGACTTAGCTTTTTCTTCCATCTTTTTAAGAACCTCTCCTGCTTTGGTGCCAAACAAACTGTCCTTGTTCAAAGGAACATCTAGTAACTTTGATTTGACATGGTCTGGCAAGGTCTGCAGCTTGAGCCAAGCATGTCTTCTCAGTACAGATCCAGTGACTGCTGCCCGGCAAGATGCTTCTAGGGCATCAAAGCCACACTGCTTACTGACTTGGCTTGCAGAGTGCATAAGCTCCTGCAAGTCTTTATTTTCTGCACAGTCTGTAAAGATTGCCACTTTTTGTTTAATAAGTTCCATAATATGTTGCTGGTACTTCAGCATGTGAAACTGATAATTCAATGTCTTAATAGCAAAAGTTGCAGAGGTATATACCTTCTTACCCCATCTGTCCAAAGCTCTGGGATCCCTGTCTGAAGGGGTGGGATTCTTGGCTGTAGTAGTCTTGATACCTTTAGGCCCCTGAGAAATGATCTCTGGGTCAGCAGTAGGATTCTTGAAAATAAATTTGAGTTTGTCAAGTACTCTGTAGTACTTGTCTGGTTTCCTAGGGGCAGGAGGTAAAGTGTCAGGAGTTAGACTGGATTCCATAAAAACATCATCATCCAGGACAGGGGGTATTGCTAAAGGCCTGTGCTGAGGCAACTCTAGGAATTCTCTGAGTCTCTTTCTGGACTGAGGATAGTCTTGGCATTCCCAGTGGAAATGCTCTCTTAAGGTATGCAAGGTTTCACCAATTGCAAAATCCTCTGGAGGGGAGGCAGAGAGAATGGATTTGTCTACATCTGAATCCTCATAAGCAGATAAGGGCATGTCTTCATAATCAGAAATCTCAGTGTCATCGGACTCCTGGTCTGTAGAAGCTGTAGGGGACTGGTCTCTTTCTCTTAGCAGGGGAAGACTGACTTCCCCTAATCAGCATAATAACGTGGTCCGTCATTCTAAGCATTTGTTTTTGTGGCATGGGAGCAGGTGCATGCGCTTTGGTAGTCGGTTTTCTAGGCATAGTGCATACTCTGGGTCTAAGAAATTCGGTAGTTTTGGTTAAAAAAGTCGTCTGTTTGAGTCGAACATTGGTTGAGCAAAGAACTGCCTCAGAAGCTGGTGCCTGCACAGCGACTCTGGACCCATCAAAGGTAGAGACATCTGCAGGTTCCATAGTGGAATAAGAGTCTCGCGGCATACCGGACTCCGAATGGGTCTCGGTAGAGGCCTACAAATCCACTGAAGTGAGCATCAGGGGCTGCGAAAGCGCTTCACTGAGGACAGGCGAACTGGCAACTAGCTTAATGGAAGCATCTGCACCTTTGGACCTATGCGGTCTGTCTCTGTCTTTATCCTTACATTTTTTCAAAATATCGGTAGTCAGATGGCTTACCGAAGCCATTTCAGAATACAGAGATTGAGAGAGAAAGAATTTAGTGACAAAGAGAGCCCAACGACGAATGGTTCTGACATTAAACAAGGCAAAAAACCTACAGCGAGGTACATTGTGGTCTGGGCCTAAACAAGTGACGCAGTAAGAATGAAAATCTCTGTGAGGTATTTGCTTTCCACAAGCAAGATAATTGTCAACTTTTTCTGACATTGGTTAGAGCAAGAAAAAAGGATCCCCAATAGGGTACTTAGTTTTAGAAGACTTCAGGATTATTCAATTCATAAATGAAAATTCAGGTAGCAGCCGACCGGCACTTGCGAACACCTTCTGCTTCGGGCTCCTCGGCAAGAAAGACTGATGTAATGGCGTCGGCTGCCTGTTTTTATACCCCTGATGACCTGACGTCAGTCCTGGAGTGACAGCATCTGATGCAGAAATACTAAGTCTCTGGTATTCGGGCCGACTGACGGCTACCTGCAGGCAGATAACCCAAGTGTGATGACTGCAACAGTGAAACATGAAGAAAATCTTCTTTATCTGCCTGATACCAGATCACCCAGAAATATCACAGAAAAGCTTGATGCAGAGAATTTTGACTTCAATGTCATGGAAGTGCGTAGCTTTTCTACCACAAGACTTGATGAGCTAAGAGATCATACAAAGACTGATCCAATTTTGCAAAAGCTCAACCACTTCATCTATGTTAGATGGCCATCAAAGCAATCTTGTGTACCAACAGAAGTGCAACCTTATTTTCCTTACAGAAATGAGATGTTGATGGAAGATGGTATCATTTTCAAAGGTCCTAAAGTTGTTGTTCCTACTTCCGTACAACATGAGTACATCCAAATTTTACACCGTGGCCACCCAGGTTTTTCGAAGCTACCAAAAGAAGATCAAGAGGACTAGTATTTTGGCCTCTGTCAAAAGATATCGGTAAAGTACTTTCATCTTCTTCCGTATGCAATAAGTATGCAAAAACAGCCACATCACCTAAACCAGATTCCTGAACTACCTTGGTCAACAGTAGCCACTGACATATTTGAGTGGAATAGTCAACATTACTTAGTGTTGGTAGACTCTTACGCGAATTGGTTAGAGATTGATCTGCTACCTAACCTAAAGTTCAGTACTGTCTTTACTAAGTTGAAACATCATTTCTCAGTCCATAGTAGTCTACACAAAGTTATTTCAGACAACGGTGCCCAGTTTACCAGACAGCTATTTCAGAAATTTGCAAAAGAGTGGAACTTTATCCATGTTACCAGTAGTCCTGAGTACCCACAGTCAAACAGCCTAGCTGAACGTGCAGTACAAAGTGCAAAACAATTACTAGAGAGGTCAAAGCATGACGATACTGATGTTTTCTTAAATTTGCTTAATCTCAGAAATATACCCAGTGTCAATTTGTTTGGTTCACCTTCTCAGAGACTTCTATCTGGCAAACCAGAACACTCTTGCCTATCAGTTCCAGTTTGTTGGTGCCTAATGCTAAAAACACCACAGCAATCAAAGCCCAACTATTCAAAAAGCATTCATTCCGGAATTCCAATTATGATAAAATGAGCAGATTTCTTCGTCCATTTAAAGGAGACATAGTGAGGATGCAAACGGCTAAAGGCTTTGATTGAATTGGTCATGTGAGAGGTGTATGTACCGAGCCAAGATCTTACTTTGTAGAATCTGAGGGTATAGAATACAAAAGAAATCGCAAGCATCTTCTTCCGGTGTCTTAATCAATATCACAGCATCATACCTGTGATACAAACTCTAGATTTCAGAGGAATCCAGAAGATGTTCCTGTTGAAGGACATGTCTCAGTACCTAATCCTATTCCTGATGATGTCCCAGAAGTTGAATATTCATAAAGACAGTCCCTGTTGCTAAACCTAGTCCTAATTTTTATGTCACACGATCTGGTCGTATTTCCAGACCTACCCCGGGATTCATGAAACTTGGCGCATGAACGGCGTTAGGCTTGCGCTGACCGTGTGGAGTAGAGATGGCGTAGTAGCGCCATATGCATATTAATGAAGGCGCGCTGCCGCCACATCCACGTGCATAGGAAACGTGCGTGAGTGCATGGGGCGTGTCCAAGCGCCGCACGGAGGCGTGGAAATGTCAGTTTACGTGCAACCTAAAATGCTGAATAGTACAGCCTGCCTCTAATAGTAATCACACCTGTCAGTGTCTGTGGAAACTAAAACATATGCAAAGCATGCAAGACAGTTTTGCGAACACAAAAATAAGAAGCAAACACAAATGCACGTAGCTGAATATTGAGTCCCCATCCCTCGAACAAATGACATTTAAAAACCTGTGCCCGTATTCTATTGCAGTGTTGATAGTTATACCAAGTATAAGCAAAACGCATCATGTTAGCGTGCCGCCAATAGCTAAGTCTAGCCCAATGGTCAGGGTTACCACCTGTCCCACATTGTGAGGGACAGTCCCCCTCTGGGCAGTTGTGTCCATACCAAAACCATTATAAATGTAAAATATCCTGCAATCGTAGGACATAATTATGTCCCACATCTTATGTAATAGTCACATACAATAGTTATTTCCGTATGTAAAATACCTACATGTTACAAGAAACAGAATAAGCAAGTAAACAAAACAGAAAAAGCAGCTAAACTGCTACAACAATAAGCTTACATTTAGGCATAAAACAAAAGTACTATCTGTTGTACTGACCATGGGTATGTGTTGCCCTGAAAAATCTGGTGTGTCCCGAATATATGAATAACAACCAGAACTGAGAAAAACACACTTTATAATAGCAAAGCTTTCGGATAAAATCCTTCCTCAATACTAATACAAACAAATCTAAAAACCAAATGGTTTAAATACAGGTCACTGAAGTCACATGACCAGCAGTCCAAAAATCATGTGACCACAAGTATATAAAACAAATCATTAAAATTAGAAAAATTAGAAAAAACATAACATTATCGCAACCTAGTATGTTGCAATTTAACAAGAACAGGTTTCAAGGTAATCATATTATTTAAACCTGGAAAATGGTCAGAGTTCAACCTAAGAATCCATTCATACTCTTTTAATTCAAGTAAATTACCACTATCACCACCTCTGGCAGGAGGCCGATACATCAATAACTCTAAAGGAGAATCTATGTTCAATACCTGAATCAACTATGTGCTTATACAAGGCATTACTGTCAATGGCCCTTCTAATCTCCGATTTGTGTTCAATGATGCGTTCTTTTAGCTTTCTAGAGGTCTTACCCACATAGAATGCAGTACATTTCATGCAATTAGCTAAGTACACCACATTAGATGTAACACAAGTGGTAGAAAAATTAAACTGATAAACTTTACCACTAATAGGATGTTTGAACTTATCACTGCAACCAACCACAATATCAGAACAACAGGAACAATTCAAACAGCCATACGTGCCGGGCTTAGTGGTAAAAGTCCTCTCTACAGGCCTGAAAAAATCTTTGTAACATAACATATTCTTCAAGGAGTTCATATTTCTATATGAGAAAAAAGGCCTGTCACCAAGAATGTCCTTAATCTCACTAGAGGCCATTACTACAACCCAATTCCTCTGTATTATTTGTTTCACAAAACAAGTCAAGGTATTATAACTAGTAAGATATCTAGTGCATACTTTTGAACATTCTAGGTTAATAGAACCAACATCATCCCCAAGAAAAATCGGCTTCAATATTGTCTTCATATTAACTAAAACTTTATTTTTTAAATCTAAAACTAGTTTAGAATCATAACCACTATCCAGAAACTCTTTGGACATCTCATCCAACTGTAAATTAAATGTAGCATCATCAGTATTTAATCTACTAACTCTATTAAAATGTGAAGTAACAATCCCCTTAAAGACATGTGGGGCATGCATGCTGGAATAATTAATGTATCTATCAGAGTTTATCTCCTTTTTGTGAATACTGGTATGGATAGAACCCTCAATGGTTGTATCTTAACATCCAAGAAATTAATCTCACTATCAGAGGCATCCATCTTAAATTTCAAGAAACTAGTGGTTGCATTTAAATAATGAACAAATTCATTCAACTGTGAAAGGGAACCTTTCCAAACCATAAAACAATCATCAACGAAACGTTGATAAAAACATATATTACTTACAAAAGAATTATCCAAATTATAAATATAAGCTTTCTCCCATTGGTATAACACCAAGTTGGCATAAGTGTTAGCCACAGAAGTACCCATGGCTACACCAGTGAGTTGCAAATATAAGCATTCATCAAACAGAAAAATATTGTTCCTCAAAACTACATCTAGAAGAGAACAAATATTCTCAACAGATCTATTCACAAGAGAAGACTGGGAGATCAAAAATTGTCTGATAGACTCAATACCAAAATCATGCGGTATTACAGTAAAAAGGGATGCTATACCAAGCGTTACAAACAAATACTCACTTTGTCGACAGGCACCACCAATACTATTAAACCAAGCACGCAATTTACAAAGGAAATCAGATGTATCTCTTAGCACAGAAGTGCATTTAGGTAAATATAGTTGCAATTGTGTTTGCAAATATATAGATATAGGTTCGGTGATCCACCCCCCTCCCGATACAATTGGTCTCATGGGGGGGTTGGTCACCGACTTGTGTATCTTAGGCAGCCCATAGAGACAAGGAATAATTGGACAAGAAACAGTAAAAAAATGAAATAAATCCAGAGTAATATCACCACTAATTTGCAAATCATAGATCACCATATTGACATAACTAATACATCTTTTAACATCTATTGATGTAATACGTTTAAAAGCCTCATCATTCAGTAGAACAGAAACTAAAGATATATACTTAGGCCGATCCATAAGGACTACAGCCCCACCTTTATCGGCTTGTTTAATCACTAAATCTTTGCTCGCCTGTAAACTTTTGAGCGCTTGATACTCATCAAATGTTAAATTAAAGCGAGAAAATCTCAGAATATTGCAGTCAGAATACAACATTCTTAATTCCCTCTCACACAAGTCATGAAATGCTGTAACCACAGGCATACTAGAAGGTATAAAGGTACTACGCCATTTACATGAAACTCCATTAACGACAGAGTTACCAAACAAAACCTTTAAATTTACATTTCTAATGAAAATCTTAAGGTCTGTGAGCGCAGTCACTAGATCACCCTTCGCTGTAGGAATAAAATTAAGCCCTTTATGTAGTACTGAACAATAAGCAGAGTTCAAGTTAAAGGTTGAAAGGTTGAGAATGCCTTTAGTCATTTGCGACTTACTTTGCCCTGCCCTAAAGGGCTCTCATTCTTACGTTTGCCTGGGATAACTGTTTGTCCCATAAATGGTTTCCTTCTTGGAGAGGAACGCTCAGTTACAGCCTCCGGCTGTTCTAGATGAAAGCGTTTGCCAGAGAAATTAAATGTAAGTTGCTGTGCCTTCTTAACCACAGTGGAACGCGAGTTAGCCTCTCTGTCTTGCTTGTCGCTAAGTTCTGACTGAGAGCAAGCATTCGAGGAGTCTAGCGTAGATGTCGCCAAAGTAGGCATATTCACTTGTAAGTGATTCGACGAAGCTGCCAAAGCCTGTTCATGTTGTTGTTGTGCAATATCAACTGTAGTTTCAGAAAAGCCATCAAGAACATCTAAACTTCTCTTATTACTACGTACTGCAGCATTAGGTTTAAAAGTTTGATCATTTTTCGGCCATGAGAAAATATGACCCCTTTGGAAGTCGTTGATATCACGCGTGAGCTTACGCTTCTTCATTACTTCCAAACGGTCATCCAATGCTTATGTTCTGTCAAGTAGCTGCTGATATAACTCACCCATAGACGCAAATACAGGCATATCCATCAATTCATTTTCCA